>NW_005371645.1:984144-995030 GCF_000412655.1 Myotis brandtii
GGAGAGGCGCAGGTGCCCACAGGTAGAGTGACACAGGTGCCCACAGGTGGAGAGGCACAGATGCCCGCCGGTGGAGAGACTCAAGTGCTTGCTGCTGGACAGTTGACACACCAGGGTTCAGTGAATGCCAAGAGTTGATGGTGGGACCCCAACAGCATGTGCTACACTGTCCAAAACACAACTCGGGCTCACTATGCTCAAGCCACATGGCATGGGCTATTCTTTGAGGAAACTGAAAATCCCCTTCTTCCTCCAAAGGCCTTACACTTGCTGCTTTATTGATTTTTACATGGACGTCTTCTTGCCATCAATCATATTTCTCTTTCAGTAACAGGTCTTCAGAGAGGCCTTTTCTAAACTTTCTACCTAAAACAGCCCTTCCACAAATAAAGTTCTGCCTTATTTTCCTTATGGTATTTGTTAGCTGAAATTATGACAATTTACTTTTTTCATTTTGTGTGTTTTGTCACCTCTACCTATCTCATCCAATGCTGTATTCATAGATTCCCCAGGTGCAGCACATAGCAGGTGCTCAATTAATAATGTTGTACATATAAGCTAGTAAATACCAAAGAATCAAAGAAGGAATGCACCCTTCTACTCTATGGCAAATGTTCCCTTTGATAATAATCTATTCTCCCATCCTATCTCCCATTCTTTTTTTGCGTCTTCTGCCTCTCCTTCACATAGCAGCTCAAACATTTCCTCCGAGGTCTTCCTCACCCTGCCCCTCATTCTCCAAATTAGGTCAATATCCCTCTCAATTATATATTCTTTCAAGGTTGCCTGGACCATTCCTTCATTCAAGCATCTATCATTGTTTATAAATATAATTTATTCAAGTGAGGATTTAATAAAAATGTGTCTCTTCTCTTAAATATAAGCTCCATGAGTGCAGGGAAGAAGTTTGGTCTTATTTATACTTATACTGTGCACCTAAAAATGTGCCTTTCCCATAAAGAGTATTCAGTATACCTTTTTAAAAACAAGCAAAAAAAATGATAAAATACAGTATAAGGAAATGCTGAGTGTGGAATAGACTTAAATAAATTTATTAAATGATATAGTTTTTGATATTGAGTTTGAAAGAACGAAGGAGATACTTAGATTAAACAATATATTCAAAACATATTCACACAAAAACACATACACAGAAGCTCCAGTAAGACCAAACACAAACACACATCTAATCAAAGCACACTATCTCATGCTGTTCCCTAATGAAGAGTTTCATATATCAAAAACTTGTTACTTGACATAGGAACAGTCTTTCATGCCATATTAAGATTTTCTACATTAAAATGTATTGATCTCCACAAAGAGCGACACACAAATCTCCTTTGTGCACCAAGCTTTGACTCAAGGGTTCAGAATCCATGTTGGTCTGGAGGTGATTCCATGAGACACACAGCTCAGAAAATCATTTCTCTCATATAACTCTCCTTAGGCAACATTGTCTCCTCCCACTGAATTAATCTGCAAAGGCTGAGAAGCAGAGCATTGGGAAGAATGAAACCAAGTAGAGAGAAGGGGCTACAGCTGTGGGCAAACTACGGCCCGCGGGCCGGATTCAGCCCGTTTGAAATGAATAAAACTAAAAAAAAAAAGGCCGTACCCTTTTATGTAATGATGTTTACTTTGAATGTATATTAGTTCACACAAACACTCCATCCATGCTTTTGTTCCGGCCCTCCGGTCCAGTTTAAGAACACATTGTGGCACTCGAGTCAAAAAGTTTGCCCACCCCTGGGCTAGAAGAATGAACCAAAGCATTTAAACAGAAGAGAAATTTAAAAAAAAAAAAAAACCAAAGGGATGCTTTCCCAGAATAAAGCACTGAAGATACTCAATTATAGATTCATTCTCTAGAATATCAAAGCACAAAATTCTAAACACAGCCTTCCTTCAATTAAGAAATTACAATGGAAATAATAAAGATTTCTTTAAATACAAATATTTAATCTGTGATATGGCACAGCAAGAAAGAGACTCTTGTGAATTTCTATGAGAATTAGCCAAAACTTTCTAAAAAGCTGTTTGGCAATATTTATTATAAACCTTAAAAATATTCATGCCTTATATTACAATTTCTTTTTAAAAAATTATTCTGAGGAAATTTTCAGAAATATAGACAAAGATTTTTACTAAGAAATATTTCTTGCAGAAACTTACAAGAATTAAAGTTTGGAAACAACCTAAATTTCTAACAATAGAGTAATAGTTACACAATGCATGACATACCAAGTGGTGGTTGCCATGCAAAGATTATAAATTATAATTTCAAATAATACTTAATACAATTGAAATGTTTCCCTAAATATAACATTTCATAAAATAATATTTTAACTGTTCTTTCAAAGTATAATTGCAATTTTGAAAATATATTTTTAATATGCCCAGGTTATATCTCCTAACATCAGAGTAAGTATTGGCTTTAAACAGCTAATACAATCACATTATCACAACAGATATCTGCCCTGGACAAACCTGTAAAATAAGCAAAATCATTTTTCTTACATTCTTATTTGCTTTCAAAAGGGGATGTCAGACACCTGGGGGGAAGGTGACAATAAACTTTGACAACAGAATAGATGAAGCCGTGGACCTAGGAGTCCTTTGTCTTGTTGTTTCATTTTTCTCTCATTAACCACATGTTTTGGTTCCTTATTTTATCTCCGTTTGGACCAAGTTCTTCTACTTCTTCAATCTACATGGCACAAAATAGGGACGCCCACAGCTCCCAATGTTACCTATTAGAGTTTGAGGCACTAACAAATATATTATACCTTCTCTTGGTCATCCTTTGAGCTGTTCTGCTCTGGGTCAGTTGCACAATCTGAGGCCATCCTGGTGCAGCAGAGAAGACTGTGGCCAAGGTCCCGTCCCCGTCATTATGCAGAGGAGCACTTACCAGAAAGACAGCCAATCCGAACTGAGGAGACAGCTCCGTGGTGTCTACAGCATAAGGGCTTCACAACATTAACGTTGTTATCGAGGAGGAAGTTTAATTAACAAGTAAGGGGTGTTATGATTCAATCCGGCTTAACCCATAAGGGGTTCTATTGGTCTCTGATGAAAACTCCAGAGGCAGGGTTTGTTTCTAACGGGCTTTCATTGGGCGTCCAAATATTAACACCAAGACCACTCTCCGTCCACTTTCCCTTGCTCTACTTCTTGGCCGTGTTGTCCTGTTTTGAATTCTTTTTCATTATCTTCTCCTCTCTTAGTCCCAAATGCCGGCAGTGGTTTCTGAGGCTGCATGCTTCCTTATTCATATCCAAGAAGACAGAAATGTTCTTCCCAGCTGGTAAATACAATTCCTGAGCATCCATCCAATTAGACCCACTTATGTCACCTGCCAGTCTCTGAACCATTCGGTGTAACCAGGTAAGTGAGCCAAATTGAAGTCTGGACCGCCTGCCCGGTCCTTAGATTTAGAAATAACCGTAGCTTTCCCTGAAATACCAGGATCCTACCAAAGAGTGAACACTTTTGCAAAGACTAGAAAATAGCCCAAAACAGCAAATGTCTAATGCGCTTTGCACTGCAATATTTTAATTATTAAATATTGGAATGAGGGGTGGTTACATTTTTATATTGTTTTCTCATTTCTAGATTTTCTAACATAAATATTATTTATTTAGTCACATACTCCCCAATACCAAAAACATTAAAGTGTTTTTAAATGTTTTTTATTCTTCATAGGACAAACTCAGAATTGTATGAGTTGCCCATATCCTCTCTCTCCATGCTCCAGCCTCACAGACACACTCTCCCACCACAATATGCTCCTATTTCATACACACCCATGATTTTCTTCTTTGCTCTTTGAATTGGAATTTCTGCTCCGGCCTCCACCCCTCACACCTCCCATTTAAGATCCAACTTAAGGCCCTGGCTGGGTATCAGTTGGTTAGAGCATAGAGACCATACACCAAGGTTGTGGGGTTTTTTTAAAATATATTTTATTGATTTTTTACAGAGAGGAAGGGAGAGGGATAGAGAGTTAGAAACATCGATGAGAGAGAAACATCGATCAGCCGCCTCCTGCACACCTCCCACTGGGAATGTGCCCGAAACCAAGGTACATGCCCTTGACCGGAATCGAACCCGGAACCCCCCAGTCCGCAGGCTGACGCTCTATCCACTGAGCCAAACCAGTCAGGGCAAGGTTGTGGTTTTGACCCTTGGTCAGGGCACACAAGAATCAACCAATGAATACAGAAGTAAGTGGGACAACAAATCAATGTTTCTCTCTCTCCCTCCCTCTTTCTCTCTAAACTCAATTTAAAAAATTTTTTTTAAAGAACCTTTAGAAAGAATCCAGCTTAAACATTAGCCCTTTCTTTTGAAGTCATTTTGAACTGCCCATTCCCTCCCTCATAGACAGAATTTCTCTATTCAAACCAGTGGCATAGTACAGCTCCCATTTTGTTGCAAGTTGCATGTATCATAATATCACTTGTGGTTAGGGACTACTTTCATACAACTCCTAAAATAATGCCTGGCATAAATAATCACTAAAAAATGTATATGGTGTCACAACTTTCCAAAATTCAACACATTCTAACCAAAAAAATCTACATTCTGCTTTAAAAAATAGCCCAATAAATTATTATTTTTTATTGATTTCTTAGAGAGAGGGGAAGGGCAAGAGAGAGAGAGAGAGAGAGAGAGAGAGAGAAACATCGATGTGCTGTTCCACTTACTGATGCAATCATTGGTTGACTCTTGCTCCATGTGCCTGACAGGGGATCGAACACACAACGTTGGTGTAACCTCCTGAGCCATCCAGCCCAGGCTGAGGTTATTCCCTGTGAACCAGGTGTCCGCGCCATCCATATCTGACTGAACAAATTAGAACGCATGCAGTTAAGGAAGCCTGTCACATTACTGTGCTTTGCACTGCAATATTGGGTCCACCAAACCATGTACTCGGGTAACCAGATATTCCTTAAACACTTGGCACTTGAAAAATGTAGCCTGCACATCGGCCTGCCCCCGTCCAGGTAGCTCACACTCCGCATATGCTGCTGCTATCTGGACCTCACTCTGATCAGGAATCCCCAGTGAGGACCCTCAGGAATCTTCCTGTTCCTCCTGGATTATTTATCTCCCATCCTCAAGGTTAATTCACATGAAGCAATTTCTCTTGTTAAATGCCAGTTTTGCCCTCAGGTGTGAATGTTTAATCCTCATGAAGGTAGTGGGAGTCACATGTGTGCAGTGGTTATGGTCCCTTAACTAATTAGTGCTGAGAGGATATTAATAAGAGAGTGACTTATATAATACTGAGAACCGCCAGAAACAGTAAAACCTAATTTAGACCAACTGGTGGAAAGCCAGACTTAACTGGTAGAAAAGTGAGAATGATAGAATATCTCTAAAGCAATTAGGTATCATAACTTCCCAGCGCATTTGGCAATTCAAGGTATTTCTCAGCTCTCATGGAGCCGAGGGCACAGAGTTTTGCCAGTAGAGACCCTTTTTGCAAACTTCATGAGAGAACAGGTGCCAGTGATTGTGATTCTCATCATGTAACATTTTAATATGAATAAATATGTTTAAGTTTGGAACTTTTCTTCGGAACCTATTGTAGTCCTGCATCATTTTAATTACATTATGGAATTGCTGGCAACGCCATTGATAGACTTGTTATGGGTAGGTTGGTCCCCCTACCCTAGGGACACACAAAGGCAAGCAAGTAGTTCCTAGCTTTGCCTGGGCTCACAAACTAGCTAGTGATATAAGACAAAAAAGCTAAGAGCCCAAAGAGAGTTATTGCTCCCCATCTTTATATGACAACATATCCTATAGAGTGCTCGTGGTGCTCCCGGCACCGTTCCAGGCACTGCATGAAAAAGTGGGCTTTACAGGCCAGGTCAGTGCCGGGTTTTATGGAAGCCCTGTGGGGAGTCATTTGTCATTTTAACTGACCAAACCTGATTTGGATTTCTGCATGTGAGGTGGGAATGTAAGGGTAGGCTGACCCAAGCTGCCCAGAATTGGGTTAATCGTATTTCCCAAAATATCACACAGCATCACTGTGGCCCCGTGTGAGTCCTTTTTCCTTCACTTACATTCATATGCCCTTCTTTAGTGACAGGATGCCCTCCGATCCCACCCTCCATCTCAGAGAATCATGTTAACACAGTCGATGCCTTTCTCTTTATTGGCATGTGCTCATGTAGCTGGCACCACTTGTTGCAATAAAAATATTTTGGAAGATGGGATAAAATACAATTAAATATTATATATTAAATATTATACTATTCAATCAATTTCACCTATTTCTTTTTACCTTTCATAATTTTAGAAATTTATAATTGCATATGTATCTCACATTGCATTTCTATTGGACAGCACTGATATAGACCATCATATCTGAGTATAATGATAGAATTACCTCTTTCAAGATTTGCTTTATATATTTAGCTGCTCCTATGTTGGGTACATAAATGTTTACAAAAATTATATCCTCTTGTTGGATTGAGCCCTTTATAATTATGTAATGTCCTCTTTGGCTCATACTATAGCTTTTGTTTTAAAGTCTATTTTGTCTGATATATTGCTAGCCCAGCTTATTTTTCTTTTCCATTTATATGAAATATCTTTTTCCATCCCTTTACTTTTAGTCTATGTGTGTCTTTTGTTCTGAGGTAGGTCTCTTGTAGGTGGTATATATATATGGGTCTTATTTTCTTATCTATTCTTACCCTAAGTCTTTTAATCAGAGCATTTGAGCCATTTACACTTAAAGTGATTATTGATTGGTATATATTTGTTGCTGTTTTATTCTTTGTAACCATGTTTCTCTTTTCTTTCTTTCTTCTTAAAGAAGTCCCTTTAACATTTCTTGTAATATTGGTGTGGTAATGAACTCCTTTAACTTTTTCTTACCTGGGAAGCTTTTTATTTCTTCTTCAATTTTAAATGATAGTCTTGTTGGGTAGAGTAGTCTATAGGGTTTATCACTTTAAATATTTTGTGCCAATACCTTCTGACCTGAAATGTTTCTGTTGAGAAATCAGCTAATAGTTTTATGGGGATCCCTGGTAGGTAACTAACTGTCTTTATCTTGCTGCTTTTAATATTCTATTTTTATCTTTAAGTTTTGTCATTTTAATTATGATGTGCCTTGGTGTGGACATCTTGGGTTTCACCTTGTTGGAGCTCTCTATACTTCCTGAACTATTGTGTCTTTTTCCTTTACCAAATTTTCAGTCATTATTTCTTCAAATAGGTTCTCAATCCCTTTATCTCTCTCTTTTCCTTTGATGCAGATGCTGTTAAGCTTCATGTGGTCCCAGAGGTCCTTTAAACTATCTTCCTTTCTTTAAAAAAAATTTTCTGCTCTAATTGAGTATTTTCTGCTCTTTTTTCCAACTCACTGATTTGATCCTCAACTTCATCTAACCTACTGTTGATTCCTTCTTGTGTATTCTTCATTTCAGATATTGTATTCTTCATTTCTTACTTGTTCTTTTTAATGGTTTCTCTGTCTTCTTTTATGCTTACTATCTTTGTTGAGGTTCTCACTGAACTTATGCATTCTTCCCCTAAGTTCCTTGAGCATCCTTGTAACCATTGTTTTGAACTCTGTATGTGGTAGATTGCTTACCTACATTACATTTAGTTCTTTTTATGTTCTTTCATTTGGGGCACGTTTCTTTGTTTCCCCATTTTGGCAGTCCCTCTGTATTGCTTCTATGTATTAGGTACATCTACCTGTCTCCCAGTCTAGGTAGGGTAGACTTATGTAGTAGGTGTCCTGCGGGGCTCAGTAGCACAGTCTCTCTTATCACCCAAGCTCCAGGAATGTCCCTTGTGTGGGGCTATGGGAGTCATCCCTCCTGTTGTAGTTGAGTCCTGATTGCTGTTGGCCCATCCATGCATGGGGTCTAAACTCAGGCTGGCTGACTGTGAGAACTGATCCTGATCACTGTGTACTGGCTACTGTGCTGGTGCTGACCACACAAAGCAAAATTCACCCCAACAGGATCTAGTGCCTGCCAAGATCTCCCTTTGGATGTGTCACTTGTAGAGTTAAGTGGGTCTTGCTCTGAGGTTTTCCGAAGCCCATCACCAGTTGTGATGGTTCTGGAATCTCTTTGAAAAGACTCCAGCACATGTCAATGTCAGACAGTGCCTGTGACGGAGCCTGGTCTACCTGTTTGGAGCTACAGAGCGGTCCACAGTGTGTGGCTGCCTCTGCTGGGCCAGGTTGTGCGTGAGAGGGCCTGAGGTACACCAAGTCCGGCTTCCACCAGCACCACGTCTGGGGCAGGTCAGTAAAAGGCCTAAGGCCCACCGAGATCTGCCTCCACCTGCCTCAGCCTGCTAGCTGCCTATTGGGCTCCATCACTGAGAGAGCCTCTGGCGGTATATGAGTTGAATAAGGCAGGTTCTCACTGAGTCATCAGGTAGAGGTGAGTGATACAGATTCAAACTTGATGCCAGTGCTGGGCCTGAGGTCACTCGGCAAAAGTCCCAGGATTCACCATGGCCAGCTGCCACCGACTGGGTGCCCACAGACCTTTGTGGTGGGGCAGGGTCTGAGAGAGTCTTTACGTTTAGGCCAGCAGAGTTCATCAGGCCCAAACAGACCAGGATTTGGCTGTGTGAAAGGAGGGCCCTTCAAAGGAATGGAGGCCCAGGTTGAAATCGCAAGGGAAAAAATGGTTTTCACCCTAGAGCCACACAACTTGGTCTGTCCCAGATTCTGCCTGGACCTCCTCAAGAGCCTTGGCTCAGCAGGGCAGGGACACTGGGAACTGGGAGGGTGGGGCTAGTGGATCTCCCATTGTGGGGAAGTGCCGATCAGGCTCATGAGAAGTGGGAGATGATTGACCCCACACACTGGCCCTCAGACCCTGGCATTCCCTGATATCCCTGGCCCTCTACACCACATGCCTAGGCAGCTGACTCCTTCGCAGGGTGTGGGCTTCACAGGGCAGGGTAGCAGGGGGTCTGCAGGAAAGGGCTACTGCATTCTCCCTGGCTGATGCCCTACGGAGAGGAATGCTCCACCCAAGAAAGATGATATCTGTCATGTGGAAGAGGGACTCAGCACAGGAACCCTGGTGGCTGTACCTTCAGCTCTCTCCCGGGAGCCACGTAACCCAGTCTCGCCTTACAGGATTCTAGTTCACTCTGTCCTCTTCCATCAGAGCCTAGGGTGAGTGGCTGCAAAGGAGATTTGGCAGACAGAATCCCTGCCAATTTTCACCGCCAGATGTTATGTGGGCACCTCTTCCCGGCTGTTTCTCTGGGCTGCAGAGCCCACATGGGGTTGAGACCCCTCATTCCTTAGGGGGAAACTTTGCAGCTGAAATATCCCTCTGGATTCTCAGCTGCAGCATGTGGGTGCAGGGCCAGCCCTGTTCATGTCTCCACTCTTCCTACCAGCCTTGATGTGGCTTCTTCTGTAATCCTTGGTTGTAAGACATCTGCTCAGCTGGCCTTCCCTGGGTTATTCAGGTTGATTGTTCTGTTTTAGTTGTAATTCTAGTTTGGTCCTGGGAGGAGGACCATCTACTCCACCGCTATCTTGGATTCCCACTAATTATCTGCCTTTCAATCTCCACATATATTATTTCTTTTTCCTTATGTAGAGTTCTAACTGACACATATCATACAATATAAACAGTAGTAGTAATAAATATCCTTCTCTTAGTCCCAATTCTGAAAGAAATATGACTACATTTTTATCATTATGTAGTTTCATGTAGATTTTTTGGTATAAAGAAATTGTTATTTAATTCCTAGTTTACTAAGAGTTTATAAGTAAGTGATATTCTTTGGCTGATGTTTTTCTGTATCTGTCAAAATAATCACATCATTTTTCTCCTTCAAGCTATTAATTACAAAGACGGATTCTTTGATGATGAACTATTCTTGCATTTTAGGAATATATCCTATTTTATTATGTCAGAATTTCAGTCCATTTGACTACCCTGATCTGATTTTTATTTTAAAGAGATGACTTTGGCTGCTCAGTGGAGATTGAATTGGAGGAGGGCTTGTGAAATCAGGTGTGTGTGTGTGTGTTTACTTTATAATTTTACTATACAGTCTTCTTACTGTGTTGACTCTTTGGTCATTATAAACTGTTCCATCTTATCTCCAGTAATACTGCTTATTTCAAAGTACATTTTGTCTGATATTAATATAGCCTTTCCAGGGTTCTTATGCTTATTTATGGTAATGCATACCTTTTTCTATAATTTACTTATAATCTATTGGTGTCTTTTTATTTACAGTGTATCTTTTGTAGACGCAGAAAAATGGTTCTCAAAAAACGTAGTCTGATAATTTCTGCCTTTTTATGAGGGATTTATATTAATGTAATTATTGATATGGTTGTATCACATCTAACATTTTGTAGTTTTGTATTTGTCTCTTTACTCCTTCCTTGACTTCATACGATGTTTTTTAATACTCCATTTAAGTTTGTTCTATTGGCTTCTTAGTGATATCACTATGAGCAAATTTAGTGGTTACTATTGTGATTACAATCTGCCTCTTAAATTTATCCCAATTAACTTAGAGCTAACATCTAATTATTGAAAGTAGAATACGAAATACTTACAATGGTTTTAATTTCCATTTATATCCACTGGTAGGCATAAATTCAAGACAGCCCCCCAAATTATCACCAACTAGTGTGTATGCCCTATGTAATCCCCTCTCTTCCTTGAATAAGGGCAGAACCTTTGAATAGGATAGGCTTGAGTTATTAATCAGCTGAATTTGAGTTTATTAAAAGGGAGGTCATTTGTGTAGGCCTGACATAATAAGGTGAACCCTTACAAGGAAGTGGGACCTTCATGAAGTCAGGGAGATTCAAACATGAGAAGGCCTCCAGAGGACATATGGCAAGGACC
>NW_005371645.1:995060-996194 GCF_000412655.1 Myotis brandtii
AGACAGTAGGAGAACACTCGTCTCAGTCCTGTATCTGCAAGGAAGACCCAATCCTATGAGCTTGAAAACAGACCCTGAACACAATACACCTGATACCTTGATTTCAACTTTGAAAGCCTGAACAAAAGCTCCAGCTCAGACTTAGAACCCATAAAACTGTGAGTTAATAGATGCATGTTGTTTTAAGCCACCAAATTGTGAGGATGTGCTATGCAGCTGCCAATCTTAAGAGCTGTTGTTCTCACATGTTACATCTACAAACATGGTAATCAATATAATGTTACCATGTTTGCTTTAAAGAGGCATACATATTTTAAATAGATGAACAAAAGAAAAGATATACAGTCTTTTATTCATAGGGGTGGGCAAATATAGGTTTACAATTGTGAGTATGTGCAACAGAGTTTATTCTTGTATTATTATTTATTAACTAGAGGCCCAGCGCATGAAATTCGTGCGCAGGTATGGTCCCTAGGCCTGGCCTGCGATCAGGGCCATCTTCCCCAGCTGCCCACAGCTGGCCCCACCCCCTGCCACCACCCACCCCTGGTTCCCCTTTTGCCATCAGGTAATCGGTACCTGATGGCCAGAGGAAGGGACCGAGAGATTGGCTGTTCCCACCCACTTGCCAGCCCCACCCTGGGGGCCTTGGCCTGGCACTGCCTACATCCCCTGCCACCCACCCCTGGTTCCCCATTTGCCATTAGGCGATCAGAGTCTGCTGGCCTGGGAAAGTGACCAAGATGTGGTCAGTGCGCCTCATAGTGACTGGTCCAGTGATCATTCTGGTCATTCCATATTTAGGATCAATTTGCATATTACCCTTTTATTATATAGGATAGAGGCCTGGTGCATGGGTGGGGGCCAGCTGGCCTGCCTGATGGGGGCCCCAGATCGAGGTGGGGGTCCCTGCTGGGGGGTGGGGCCGGCCTGGGTGTGGGACCACAGTGTTCTGGTCTCTGGTCGTTCTGGTCATTCTGCTGTTTCAGTCACTGGGCTTTTATTATATAGGATTATTATATTATTTTCCATATAAACAACTGTAAACCTACTTTTGCCCACCCCTGAATACTAACATATTTATCATCTACAGAGTTTTTTATTCAAATATATATGTATATTTATATATATATA
>NW_005371645.1:996213-997562 GCF_000412655.1 Myotis brandtii
TCCTTTCAAATGAATACTTGCAGATTTTTATTTTCTTAAACATCTTTACTTTGCCTCCTTTTTTGAAGGATACCATTGCAGGATATATAATTCTGGTTGACAGTTTTATTTTTTCATTCAGCACTATGAATATGTCATTTTTAATCCCTTTTGACTTCTATGGTTTCTAATGAAAAGCTATCCATTTTTCTTACTGTTGTTCTCCTGTTTGTAAGCTATCATTTTCTCCAAATGCTTTCAATATTTTCTCTTTAATTTAGGCTTTCAGCAACTTGCCTATTATGTGTCTAGAAATTATTTTCTTTTATTTAAACCTGATTGGGTTCTTTTTACCTCTTGAATCTGTAAATTAATCTTTCTCAAAAAATTTGTGATGTTTTAAATCATTATTTCTTCAAATATTTTTTCTGCTTTTTTTCTTATTCTTTTCTCCTGGGACTCTAAATACATATATGGAATTACATAAAATTATATATGATACATCTGACATACTGTATAAATTCTAACTATATATTGGGAATTAGGGGGAAGTTCTTAGAAGCAGGAAACTACAGAGAGGGTGATCCTCATTTCTATTAAACTCTTTTGTTGTGGCCATATTTTACAAACATGGGGAAGAGACTGAAAAAGCAACAAGAAAGTCATAAAATGAATAAAAAATATATAAAATATACGAGACTAAACATAAACATATGTATGTAAGAGCACATTATATATTCCTTTATATATTAAAGGTTCTGTTCAGGTGTAACTTTTTTTCTTTTCTTCAAATTTGTCAATTTATATTGCTTTATTTCAAGTTTATGAAATATTTTTTGCTACAGGTTAAATCATCAAGGAAGTTTTTATTGTACTTTTCAGCTTTAGAATTGATAATATTTTATTGTTTTTATGTATATTTTAGATATTCTATCTGTGTATTCACTAACGTCATATTTTCCTTAAATCATTTGAAATTTTTTTCTTTCCATTATTACAAGAGAATTATATAGCTGATAGAGTTTTCGAAGCTGATAGCTGATTTAAGGTGTTTGTCTAGTAAATCCAACCACAGGCCCTGCTATTTCCCCTGAGTCTGAGTCACTTTCCTATGATTTTTTGGTCTGGGAAATTTTGGTTAAACCTGGACATTGTTTACAATATATGGTAACAGCTCTCACATTGTTTTGAGGATTATTAAGTCTTGTTTGATTATTGTAGGAAGCATTAAACTTGCCTTGATTCAAATTGCAAGCATTGACACATGATAAAAACACAGTTGCTAATATCTATTTTATGGCTTTTTCTTCTTCTCCTTCTCCTTCTCCTTCTCCTTCTCCTTCTCCTTCTCCTTCTCCTTCCCCTTCCCC
>NW_005371645.1:997620-1039199 GCF_000412655.1 Myotis brandtii
TCCCCTTCCCCTTCCCCTTCCCCATCTCCTTCTCCATCTCCTTCTCCTTCTCCTTCTTTGTCTGCATTTTTTAAGTCTGTTTCTACAACCAGGGAGTTGAATATAGATGAGGATTCTTTTCCCTGTAGTTCCCCGTTTCTAAGGATTGCTCTCGAAATCCCAGCTGTTTAGATGGTTCCAGACTCTGTACTCTGACATCTCAAATCCATCCATTTCACCTTCCTAACACCTGGGCTCCGAAGGGTCATAAGACACACCCAATTAAGAAAAGTCAGGCTCCCAGGTCTGATTCCCAGTGGGTCTATCTTTTAAGACTGTATTTCTCTCTGGTCTCTGCCCCCGTGACTTACGTTATTTATGCGTTCATGTAGGGCATATTAGGTTCTCACAATGCTCACATTTCCCCGCTAAATTTCCAACTCCTTCCTTCGTCCTGTTGTCTCGTTTCTGATACCTTTACCCAATAGGCTACAGTTTTCCCCACCCTTGCCCTCAGCCTTAGCCATAAGAATTAATCAAAATTGTTGAACCAGAAAACCAAAAATTCAAATTCTTACTCTCTTACAGTTTCAATATTTGAAATTAAACTTTCCTCTGGTTTCTGTTTACTTGGATGTTTTTAGTGTCTTTCAATAGTTTTTAAAATATTTTATATTACAGTTCTTGCCTGAGAGGTGAACATAAACAGTTCACTTTTACACCATTAACCAGAAGTTGACTTTCAATTATTTTTAAAGAAATTTTAAAGTTCTTCATTGAAATTTTGTGTGTTCAAAACACAGTATGAAATTTTCTCAAAAAATTAAAAACAGAACTGCCATTTGATAGAGTGATCCCACTTTTTGGAATATATTTTTTAAAAAACCAGCAATCAGAAAGAATATAAGCACCTCTATGTTCAGAGCAGCATTATTTATAATAGCTGAGATTTGGAAACAGCCCAAGTGCCCATCAGTATATGAGTGGATAAAAAAGCTGTGGGACATGTACACCATGGAATACTATGCAGTTGTAAAAAAGAACAACCTTTTACCTTTTGAGACAGCATGGAGGGACCTGGAGAGTATTAGGCTAAGTGAAATAAGCCAGTCAGAGAAAGACAAGTATCACATGATCTCACTCATATGTGGAATCTAATGAACAAAATAAATTGATGAACAAAATAGATTCAGAGACATAGAAGCATGGAACAGACTGACAAATCTCAGAGGGAAGGTGGGGGTGATTGGGGTGGGGGTGAACTAATTAACCAGGGAACTTATGTGCATAACCCATGAACACAGACAGTAGTGTGGTGAAGGCTTGGAGGGGGTGGGTGAGGGTTGGAGGGGGTCAATGGGAAAAAAAGAACACATCTGTAATACTTTCAAAAATAAAAGATAAATTTTAAATAACTAAATAAATAAAATATTATTTTGACCTCATTTTTAAGTACATTTTTGCTGGATATAGAATTCTAGCTTAGCAAGTTTATTTTCCTTTCAACTCTTTAAAAATGGTACTTCCTAGCCATATGGTTTGCATTGTTGCTAATGAGAAATCAACAGGAATTTTCATCACCATGCTCCTGTATGTGTAATTTCCCTCCTGCCATCTCTTAAGGTTTTTCTCTTTATCATTTAATTTCAGCAATTTTATTATTATATACTAAGGCGTGGTTTTCTTCTGTCCTCCTCTTTGGACTTATTGAGCATTTTGGATATGTAAGTTAACATTACTCATTAAATTGAGTATGTTTGGCCATCACTTCTTTAAAATATTTTTCTGTCCCAATCTCTTTCTGGGACTTCAATTACATGTATTCCACAGTTTCCTTACACTCTTGCGTAGGATTTTTCTTTTCTCTTCTTTTACTCTTTATATCCCTGTGTACCTCAGTTTGCATAAACTCTATTATTATGTCTTCATATTCACTGAGCTTCCCCCCACCCCCCTCTGTAGCATCTAATCTGCTGTTATGGTCATCAGTGAATTTTTTTTCGAATATTGTAATTTCATTTCTACAAACTGCTTGAAGTTTCTACAAACTTCTTTTTCATAGTTTCTATTTCTCTACTGAGATTCTTTATTGTTTCTTATTTATGCTCATAATTTCTCTTAAATCCTTGAAATATTTATAGTAGGTATTTTAAAATCCTTGTCTGAAAATTTCATCATTTTTGTAATTTCTAGGTCTGTTATCTAAAATGAAGAGAAAAGTAGTCAATATTTTCTCTTCATTATGGTTAACATTTGTCTGCCCATTTCTATGTCTAGTAATTATTTATGCTGGACATCATAGATGCTGTTTTGTTGGGTGTGTGGATAGTTAGTGTTTGGCCAGTGGCTCCAGGGGACCCCCTATGCAGATTTTAAGAGCCTCTCTTTTGCCCAACTCCCTTCTTTCAGGATCCCTGTCCCCATATAGTCCAGTCACCTCAGGCGCCCCAGACTCTACTCTTTAGCTTCCCAATTCACTAAGCATGTCATACCCTGCTTGGGTTTCCCACCCCGCCTGCCATCTGAGAAGTGCCTCTACTGCAGAAAGCACGGTGTGGGGCACCTGCTTTCCTTACTCCTCTGGGTCATCATCATTTACTTCTGTGCTGTCTTTTTCCCAACATCTATAAACAGGTATTACCTGTATTTTATGCAGTTTTATAGATGTCTACAGAGGGAAGGGTAGTCCAGTACAGTTTCTCTGTCATGACCAGAAACATAAATCTCCTAGTCTTTTAATTTGTTTTCTGTAGGAAGAAAAAGGCTAATCTCAGAGCCTGTTGTGGAGCTAAAGCTATTAGGAAAATTAAATTACTTCAGTTTGGGGGAGAAGATTATTGTGTGTTTACAAAATTAGTCTGTCCCTGGAAAAAAGAAACTTGAATTAGATAAACTCTTAGTGTCTTCTCAAATTCTATATTCCATATTTCTACACGTAGGATATGTTAGGATACTTTAGGTTACAAGTAATAGAAAACACAATTCAAACTGAATTAAGCTTTAAGTAATTGGTGATACTGTAGACTTCAGAACGGATTGAAACCAGGGACTCCACAAGATTCATCTTCCATCTTTTGAGTCAATATTCAAAAGCATCGACTTATCTAAGTCCGATTCTTCTCCTTGTCACATGATGGCTATTAGCACCTCCTGGTGACATGCTGCTCATTTAAGTCCAGAGAGGAAGCATTTCTCTCCCAATTTGTTCACATCTTCCCTCGAACGGGACCAGCTTGGATCACAAGCGAACAGCTTAGCTAAGGAAATAGGAAAGCTTTGATTACTGCGTTTCTCTAACCTAATCACATGATGGTGAATGAAATAACTTTCATTGGTTCATCCCTGGAGCTGGGCCTAGGGTTGACACATTCAAACCACCTTGCTGCAACTTATCAGAAGAAGGGTGCAATGGATATTGGGAAGACAGCTAAAAACATTACTTTAACTAAATTACATAAACTGAGTGGCTCAGCAGTTGAGCATCAACCCAAAAACCAAGAGATCACTGGTTCAATTCCTGGTCAAGGCACTTGCCTGGGTTGCTGTTCAATCACCAGTATGGGGCATACAGGACGCAGTCAATCAATGATTCTATCTCATCATTGATGTTTCTATCTCTCCCTTTCCCTTCCTCTCTGAAATCAATAAAAAATAAATTAATAAATAAATAATTTAGAAAAAGGTTTCTGTTCATAGCATACATACTGTTTCCTATACAGTGGGGCCTTGACTTACGAGTGTCCCGACTAACGAGTTTTTCGAGATACGAGCCGTCTCTTGGCCGATTTTTTGCTTTGAGTTGCGAGCTAAAATTCGGGTTACAAGCCAGCTTCAGATACCCCACCACTAGTTGGCGCAGCGAATGTCACAGTGAACGCCACAGCATCAGCCCAGCATCACGTGTCTCACTCGTTCACTTTTTGATTTGACATACGAGTAATTTGAGTTACGAGCTCCGTCACAGAACGAATTAAACTGGTAAGTCAAGGCCCCACTGTAGTACAAATAGCTTCCTACTTCTTGGATTCATTTATCAAGATGAAAGAGGGCCTCTTAATAATATTTTGATTGGAAAAAGCTCATTTAAGATATTTTATAACAAAAGATTGATTGGATATTCATATATTGATATGTATTAGTGGTTAGCACTGACTGATAAAATTATGATTTTTCCTGGAGGTTCATTTTGTGATTTTTAAAAATCTCCTGCATTAAGTATATATTTCTTACATTGTTGGAGAAAATAAATAAATCCCTTAAGATGATACTTGTGGAGTTACAAGAAGAAACAGTTGAGTGCTAGGAGAAGCAAGCAGTGTTATAGTTGAGCGTGTGGACTGCACACTCAGCCAACCTAGGTTCCTGGGCTGGCTTCACCACATGCTCCCTCTCTAAAATGGAGCTGATAGCGTGCTACCACTGCTGAATGCGTCAGGCACCCTAGCAGGCCTATCTATGTATATGAAGCCCAGTGACTGGAATGGCGGAACCACCGGAACGACAGGAATGAGCAGCCAAGTGGCCTGATTCAGGCCCCGATCAGCCTCCACCCCCAGCCAGCCCAGCCCCCAGTCGTCCCCTAACACCCAGATGAGGGGCAGGGCCAGCCGGCCAACTGCCCACAGCCCCTCCCTACAGCCAGCTGGCTGGCCCCTCCCTTGATCGGGGTGAGGGGGGCAATTGGGGGCAGGGTCAGCCAGCCAACCTCCCATGGCCCCTCCCCACTGCCAGCCCACCCCGATGGGCCCCCATCAGGGTGGGGTGGCCAGACCCCACCTGTGCAAAAATTTGTGCACCGGGCCTCTAGTTCATAAATAATATAGACTTAAACCTTACATTAGTGGAAGATGTTCAACCTTCACAGACGAGGAAACTTATGCTCTCAAATGTTATGTAAATCGCCAAAATGACATAACCAGTAAGAGGAAATCACCTCTGCCCAACTTTCTCTTCACCTGTGCTCCAGTGGGTCTGAAACTTCAGTGCATATCGAAATCACCAGGAGGGCTTGTCAAAATACAGCTTTCTGTGGCCCCACCTCTATAATTGTGGATTCAGTAGTTCTGGGTGTGGCCTGAGAATCTGAATTTCTAACAAGTTCTCTGGTGATGCTCTTACTGCTGTGAGGACCCCCCCTGAGGTTCACTCTGTGATGCTTCCTTCTCGGTGACTGTGCACACGTGGTGATGCCATCATGTCAGCATAGTTTCTCACACATGCAAGCATTAACTGGTCTTTATTTTGGTGTTTGTGTCCTAATCCCTTGCCTTAGTGATTTTTGTATTCTGGTAAAGTCCTCAGGGTTATAAAGAGGCTTGACAAATTCTCCTAGGAGTCATTATTGCCAGTACTTTCTCCAGCCCATTGCCCTAAATGGCTTTCTGGTGGTCTAAAGGAGTTACTGTCCTTCCCACTTCATAATTTAATTCTACAGAGTAAATAAGTCACAAAACAAAGTCTGTTATCATATCAATCCATTTATCAGAGTTTTGAAAGCATTAAAGTAATTTATCGCAAAATCATGTCACATGAATAAAAAGCTTTCTGTAAGCTCTTGGTTTCATTTTATACTTGATTTTTCTCCTTTCTCTGCAGCTATATGACTGGGCTGGAAATAAATTTGCCTCTTGGGGCTTTTTACCTTACAGACAGCTTTTGATAGTTGAGTTTTTCTACGAGCCTCAAGTTCGGTAAGGAAGATCACACGCAGTTATGGCCAGAGATTCTGTCGGCATTATGCTGAGTAGCAAAATGTGTCCTTACTTTATGTATATCCAGTTTCTCAGATACGTGATCATGTGGTCAACTTAGAAGGACTAATGTGACCATCTTAAGAGTGTTCAAACCACATTCTAGTTTTTAACATCAAATCACCCTGTAGTTAGCATATGTCTGACTCGAAAGTAAGATTCTTCTTTCTAAAATTGTTCCTTAATAATTATTACTACTAACTATTATTATTTAAGGGAATCTCCTTAAATATCTTGTATTATGATGAACTTCGAATTTACTGTATATTGAATTATATAGTAATTAAAGCAAATTTCTGCGTGTTAATGCAAGTGGATACTTGTGATTAGGAGTTGACTTATATTTGGATATATATGGTACTTCCATTATTTTTCTTTCCAGAATATTTCATATCTAAGAAATGGGAATAAATTAGTAGTTAGGATTCTGTGATTACAAAGACCAGGAGCCACTCAAGCGTCACTGGCTTCAGCAGCAAGCAGGATGCCTTCATGACTTCCCAGGGCAGGAAGGACCACGCCTCTCACAGGGACCAGAACAAGGAGCTGAACACCATCAGGAACCCCGGCAGCATGCTCTCTGTTTCCTGTTTTCACTGTGCTGTTCTGCTTGGATCTTCTCTTTCTGCACATCAACTGTTTCACGTTTTCTTGCCTCTGGAAGGAGGACGACCCCTCCACAGTTCACGAGAATACATTCTCCATTCGACAGGCTCGCCCAGGTGTGCAACTGTCTCTCAGTCCCATTCCAAACTCTAACAAGCAGCATCTAATGGGCTCATTTTATCCCAAATATCTAAGGGTACAGAATACAAACATGGTTGCCAGAAACCTGCTTCAGGAAAGTATGAAAGTTTTCTGATAAGTTGGTCATTATGAGTTGAAGGATACAAATAACCTACTTTCTGAACAATTTTTTAGAAACATAGTGACTTGTATTGGGTCAAGTACACCTTTAGCTACAGTGTGTGCTAAAGCAGAGGAAGGAGTCACGTGTGTTCATTCTGCTGCCCTGCATCACTGCTCCCACTTCTTTTGGTTCCACTTCACTTTTTATTAGGTTATAACTCTTCCCAGTTTCCTCACGTCCTGGCAATACTGTAAACTCATGCCTCCTCCCTGCGCCACAGTATCTGCAAAGCACATGGCACCTATGCTAAGCGTGTCCTGAGAGTAACTGGTTTAGGGGTAAGCATGTAATCACGTCCATCAGATTTCCCCTGAAAATTGATATATGACATCACGGGGAGGGGTGATTTCCTTTGGATCGTACGCCATGAGGCGTATTCATCGTTCCTGCCCTGAGCCACAGGAATATTGTTGCAAATAAAGCCCACAGCCTTAAGGAAGAAGCTCCCCAGGGTCCTGCCGCACCGGAAGTGTACTTTCCAGTTATGAAAGCCAATCAAATTCCTTTGTTGTTGTTGTTCCTAGGCTTACGGTAATTTGGGTTGGGACTCCAGCATTTGCAGCTGAAAGAGTTTAATTAACGCAGTCATATTATGTGTCTCAGAATTGACTATAAGATATTAATGAGAAATACAAGTCCACAATCCTTTATCCAAACCCTTTGGGAGTTCAGAATTGTTTGGACTTCAGAAAAGTAGAAAGATGTGTATCCCATACAGCATGTAACAAAAACCCAGAATTTAGATTCTTGGCAACACACCATAACAAAACATTTAATATTTTCTCAGCAAAATGAAAGAATATCCACACCACACAAGAGAAATGAAACCTACTAATCGCCTATGTTAGCTCAGGTCCAGCTACATGTCTGCCTCCAATGTAGGTTTAAAAATAATTTTGTTTTCAGAGTGCTGCATTTTGGAATTGTGGATAAGGGGCTATGGATATACTAGTGGCCTGGTGCACGAAATTTGTGCGGGGGAGGGGGGACGTCCCTCAGCCCAGCCTGCACCCTCTCCAATCGGAGACCCCTTAGGGATGTCCGATTGCAGGTTTAGGCCCAATCCCACAGGGAGTCGGACATCCCTCTTACAATCTGGGACCGCTGGCTCCTAACTGCTCGCCTGCCTGCCTGCCTGATTGTCCCTAACTGCCCTCCCCTGCCAGCCTGGTCACCCCCAACTGCCCTCCCCTGCCGACCTGGTTGCCCCCAACTGCCCTCCGCTGCTGGCCTGATTGCCCCTACCCCCCTGCCGGCCTGATCTCTCCCCCAACTGCCCTCCCCTGCCGACCTGGTTGCCCCCAACTGCCCTCCGCTGCTGGCCTGATTGCCCCTACCCCCCTGCCGGCCTGATCTCTCCCCCAACTGCCCTCCCCTGCCGACCTGGTTGCCCCCAACTGCCCTCCGCTGCTGGCCTGATTGCCCCTACCCCCCTGCCGGCCTGATCTCGCCCCCAACTGTCCTCCCCTGATGGCCTGATCACCCCTAACTGCCTCTGCCTCGGCCCCCACCACCATGGCTTTGTCCAGAAGGAAGTTGGATGTCCAGAAGATGGCCGGTCAACCCGATCTAATTAGCATATTATCCTTTTATTAGTATAGATAGATTATATAGGATAGCATTGCTTAAATGGGGGAGAAAAGCCTTTTTGAACAGGAGGAGATGCTCTTGGCAGACAAAAAACACATAATCCCTATATCTGGACTGATAGCCAGCCATATGCACTATACTGCCAAACTGGTCATTAAAAAATTGAACCGCTTTCTTACACCTTACAACAAACAGCTGCTGCCCTTAAAACCCCTCCTCAGCCCCCACCTTAGGTTCTGCCTTCGCAGTTCACCCAGATTAGGTTCTGATTGGTTGGTTTCTATGCCAGTCAGCGTCAAAAGCTCCACCTCCTAGGCAGCCGTCTTGTGAGGGTGTGAAGGTTAATTTGCATAGTACCTCTTTATTATATAGGATTGGTCAGTTTAAAGTTTCAACCAGGTGTAATCACTGCTGGTCCCTGACTGTGCCTCTGTTGAGCTACATCTGGGAGCTGTGCTGAATGGAACCTACTAACCTCTTGCTGATACCAGTTAAAGTCCTATGAATTCAGTCATAATGGAGCCACAGAAAAGCCCAGCAGAGTCAGATATCTTGTATCTCTAGCTCCGCTGCACACTTGCTCTGCGACCCGGGGTCCTGTTGTTTAGATGAATGAAGTAGCATATGCCAAGCACCCTGTATGCACCAAAGACGTATTTGATTTATTATTCTCATTCCCCATCCCTTCAGTGACTGAGACAGTTGGTTTTCCACTGTCTCTGCTCAAGTGTGACTGTTCTCTGCATCCCACCCAGCAGGACTCTGAAATCACTTGGCTCATGCAGGGGACCACCCCTGGGTGGAAATGGTATGCTAGGTTCACCCCAAAGAAGCAATGGGAGATTATGATGGAGCCAGCTCCTGGATCCATCCTACCATTTGCCAGGGGTCAAAATAATCATGGTAGACAGAATAATGCCCCCCACCCAGGATGTCCATGTCCTAATCCCTGGCACCTGTGAATATGTTGCTTTACATGTAAAAGAGGTTTTGCAGATGGATGAAGTTAAGTGTCTTGAGATGGTGAGATTATTCTGTATAATCCTGAGGGCCCAATGTAAACATAAGGGTTCTTGTGAGAGGCAGCCAGGAGGGTCAGAGGTTGGAGTGATGCACTTAGAAGATCAGGGAAGAGACAATGGGCCAAGGAATGCCAGCAGCCTCCAGAAGCAGAAGCATGCAAGAGCGATCCTCTTCCAGAGCTCGCAAAGGAGCCCACCCTCCCACCTTGATGGGAAGCCTAGGGAAACTGATTGCAAACCTAGACGTACGGTGATAAATCTGTTGCTTTAAGCCACTAATTTTGTGGTGATTTTGTTATAGCAGCAGGAGGAAAATAATACCATCCACAAGGGCAATCCTTAAAAGAAAAAGGAAAGAACACGTTGCCTGGGTACAATAGGAGGGGCAATGTTCACAGCAGCATTCTTCCTAAGAGCCAAAAGGCAGAAACAACCCCAATGCTCATCAAGAGAGACATGGATACACAATGTGGTGTATCTATAGAATAGAAGGTGACTTGGACACAAAAAGGAATAAAATCCCGATATGCATTACAACATAGATGAACCTTGGAAACACACTAAGTGACATAAGCCAGACATGATTCCTCTTTTACCGGGTATTTAGAATAGGCACATTCAGAGACAGGAAGTAGAATAGAGGTTACCGTGGCAGCAGCAGGGAGTTATTGTTTAATGGGAACTGAGTTACTGTTTGGGATGATGAAAAGTTCTGGAAATGGATGCACTACATTGTGAATTACTTAATCCATTGAATCGTACACTTAAAAATGGTTAAAATTGTAAATTTTCAGTTATGTATACTTCATCACAATCAAAACAATAAGTAAAGGGCGAGGAGTCTGTAGACTTTCTTTGGTAGCACATGGAGCGGTGCCATGGAGAGAGCTGCTTGCATGAATCCGTGTAGGTATGTATGTGCATGTGCCCCTTTTCCCTCTAAAATCTCTGAGTTGCTTTCTAACTGTCTGATCCCTGCAAAGCAACAACCCCACAGGGACTGGCAAAGTAGAGCCATCAGAATAACGTGACTCTGAATGCTGAGATCGTCACCAGAGGAAATTAGCTCTTCCCCGTGGAAATGGAGGGTATCAGCTCGGTTTGGCCTTTGCCAAATATTACTCTTTTTCAGCCGAAGTTAAAATTTTTGCACAATTACCTGCATTAGTTTACTTTGTTTTCCTTTGAATCACTCATTTCTGTGGGCAGATGCTATGTCTCCCATCTAGAAGTCTGAGCACTTCTGCCCGCTGCATCTTGGTGAGGCGGGAGAGTAAGAAGCCAGGAAGATTCCTTGGCCAGTGGAATAGGGAAACTGAGACAAAATAATTAAACAAGGACAAATGACTTGAGCAATTTGCAGCCAGGTAATGAATCACAAGGTTTTATCTTCCCTAACCAAGGGCACTTAGGAGCAGATGGTCGACACATTCCAGACCAGCCCGGCGCAGACTGGCCTCGACTGGTCCCTCTTGGAGGGTGTTCTTTGAAAAGAAAACTAACCAGAAAATAACCGCCGACCCCATCACACGCACATTCTGGTGAATCAGCGTATCGAAGAACACACCTGAAAAGCGAATGAGTATTCTGTTCAGACCCTCCCTCAGTCCTCCCCTAGGATTCCCAGCAGCTAAAGAAGAATAAAAAGCCTCAAGACACAGGACCAGCACTTGTGCTCTCATGAGAGCATGCCCATGCCCTGTGCCTCTGCTCTTTTTCTCCTAAGCTCTAAAGGTCCCACAAGACTCGCAACCAGGGGAGCAACGGGCAGCCACAGCTCATCCCAGGCTGACCCCCTGAACCTGTCACCAAGGCCTCATTCTCTCTGACTTTCCAGTGAGCTAACAGCAGCCCTGCCCATGCTCACTTCTGTCACTGTGACCCTCACTTCCCAGTGACTTCACACAGCCCAGTGTTGCCCACTTCTTTCCTATAACGTGTCTCCTGCTGCCGCTTCTACCCTAGGCCTTTCCTGTGTTTCACTGTCCCAGCTGTCATAAACGTCCTCTCAAACCCACCTGGACTCACCTGTGAAATCTTTCCTGCATGAAGTCAATAACCCACACACCACAGGCCGGCCTGAGGCAGCCCCGCTCCGGGCCCAGACCCCCTGCAGTAACATTGGTATAGAGTCAGCAAGGAAGACACAAGACAGGTAAGCACTGGATGGAACAATGAGAAGAGGCAGAGCAAGAACAGTTACAGTCACCGGCATTGTTTCCCCAGGGCCAGCAAGACCCTCCAGGCAACCAACACAGGGCCCCTGGCCTGCATGCGAACCATCTTCTGTCACAGGACAAAGGAGCCCAGCCCTCCTGGCAGGAGACAGGCAGCATGGATGCACACTTAGGCAGCACAAGGACCCACACTGAGTCCACAGCAGGTAAGGATATTCCCACCCAGGCTGTAAATCCAGCACGGGCAGAGAGGACTCTAGACTTCTTGATTAGGGCAACTTCCAGGCCCACAGCCCTTTCTGCTGGGTGAGTGGGCGCAGAGACTGCCCCCATGGGACTGCCTTCCTCAGCAATTGTATTAAAGTGGAGCTTTAAAAGGTAACCTTTCTAGCATTATCTACATATATAAAAGCCTAAGCGACCGGCCGACTGGCCGACTGTTCAACCAGCTGACTGGTAGCTATGATGCACACTGACCATCAAGGGGCAGATGCTCAACACAGGAGTTGCCGAGCTGTGGTGATGTGGCAGCTGTGGTTCTCAGGTGAGTCACCTGGAACCAGAGAGGAGGGAGCCCGATTCTGGGGTGTGTCACCTGAGAACCACCCTCTTGCAATCCAGGACCCCTCAGGGGATGTCAGAGATCTGGTTTCGGCCCAATCCCCACAGGCCAGGTCAAGGGACCACACCGGAGCACCGGGCCTCTAGTCCTATATAATAAAAGCCCAGTGACCAAACAGCAGAACGACCAGAATGACCACAGCCCCTCGCACTGGCTGGAGCCCACCAGTGCACGAATTCGTGCACCAGGCCTCTAGTTGTAATATAAAACTGGTATCAACTGCCATAAATAGAAGGGATCTTAAAAATAAATATGATAAAAAATAACTATGGCACTACATTCTTCTTTTTAATTTATTTTTTATTTCAAGAAAAACAATTTTAAATATAATAATGTTACATGCAATAAATATTAATATTTTAAGAAAAACTATCTTAAATATACTACTACATGCAATGAACATTAATATCTCAAGAAAAACTATTTTAAATATGTTACATGCATTAAACACCAATTATTCAAGAAAGATGATCTTAAATATAATATTGTATGCAATAAATATTGATATTTCAAGAAAAACGGATTTTAAGTATAATAATAGTACCAAGTGGCACTACATTCTTATCATTGCCTGTCACAAGGTGAAGGCTTAGGTTTCCTCTCAAATAACAAGTTGAGTCATTGTAGCACTAAACGAAGATGTTCTTTTTGACCCGAGAAGATTTGGGTGAGATACCTGACAGGACCATCATTTTCATGTTGAGACTCAAGTTTATTGAGCCGTGCCCGCCGCATTGCTTCACTCCCAGTGGGGACTGTGTGCTGCTTGCTGGGAAGCATGGGTGCTGCTCAGCCCTCTCACCTTAACCCCTAGAGTCCCGGGGAGAGCAATCGCGTTTCTCCTGTCTTTTGTCAAAAGTGCCGGGAGCGCTATCAAAGCTTCGAAATGGCGTCCAGTTCTAAGTCTGCTTTTATTAGTGATGATGATATTGCTAAATATGTCAATGTAGTAAAGGTTTCCTTAAGTTTTTGAATATGTAACTTCATTTACTTGCGATTCATAATTTTTTTTCCTAAACTGCTGTAAAATCAGCAAAAATGCCTTGGCAATTTTAGCATAGTTCCTAGGATATTGGTTGGCACTCAAAGGGTTAACAGGGGCAACAGGCAAGGGACAAGGCAAGCACTTTCTCCAGCTGTCCAGCTGATGGCGTCTGCCTCGCATTGGCCATTGGCGTACCGGAGCCTCCCAAGGGCCCTTCCTCCCACCCCAGCAGTCCCATCTTCAGCACTGGCTCAGACACAGGACACTTCTGGCTGGAGCTCCAACTACGTGAGGGACATGGTCAGACCAACCTGAATTCCCAGCATCAGCAGCCAGTCTCTCTCTAGTTGATGGTCACAGCCTTCATCGTCCATGTTCTAGCTTTAACTAGAAGTGAATGCAGAATCTCCTTTTCTTTCCAATAATAGGGCTTTTTATTGGGTTTCCCATTCAGTAATAATTTTTCTGTTTTAATCCTCTGTTAGAGGGGAAAAATCAAAATAACCACTGAGTTTCTATGCAGAAACATACCTGATAAAATTTTAATCTATGGTATAGAAGGTATTACTTTCTGATAAATATAAACATGTATTATACCTAACTACATTGTGTTTTTACTTTATTTAGTTTATTTTTTATCCTTTTCTTAAAAATGGGCATCTATTAAAAAGTCTGTTTTAAGATTATAGCAAGTAAATCTCTTACAAGTGGAATCTTTCTAAAATAGCAATGAGTGGAAAAGCATGGTAGGCAGATAAACAAAAGCCATCTTTCTCCTAAGCAGAGAAACTTGTCTTTCTTTCCATTCAGCTGCTTACTTCTGTGTAGTAACAGACTGAAGAAGATCATGTTGCAAAATTTGGCATCTACAGAGTTTATATTTTTCAGAATATTTAATGAAAGGCCACCAAATGTTAAAATAATTATCCGTTTCCTGTATGAGTGCGAGTTTTTCCCTTGCTAAAATTTTAATTAAAAATTAATTAAATGGGTTCTCCTCATTAACAAGCCACTGTAGACATTGCCCTCCGGAACAATCGCCTTAGTCACCCTCAGCAGGTCCGGGTGGCCGCCGGAAGACCTTTCTCCCCGTTGCTTCCATTAACACGCACGCCCATGCTTTCGCTTCCTCACCCATACATTCAACCCGTTTGATTCTTTTACACTGGAATCATGAGGAGAGGAAGAGCCCCAAGAGCAAAAGGAAGTATGAACGAAACTAACAATTTTTAAAATGTCACTAATTTGCTCACCAGCCACTCAATATGCTTCTATCCTAGACGAACATTAGATGAGAAACATGAATCTGTTGTTCCATTTGTGGGTGTTTTTTTTTTAAATAGGATATTCACTTCCCCACAATGAGTGTGACTTTGTGTTTTATTACTTATACTACTGGCCCGGTGCATGAAATTTGTGCACATTAAACGGGAATTAATTAGAGGAAATATTTTAATATTGCAGGTATCCGGCTCCCTCCTCCCTCCTGTCATAGTCTGGGCCGGTGCCCGCGGGGACACAGCATCAAGTCCCACCAGCGTCACAAGACCCAGAGTCAAGTTCCTGCCCACCTGCACGCGCCTCACCTCACATGCAGCCCCACCCACCTGCATGCACCTCGAAATCGCATAAGACCCAGACCCGCCGACACCCATGGGAACGCAGTGTCAAGCCCCCGCCAGCGCCCACGGGGTCTCAGCGGCAAGTTCCCGCCCACTCACATGTGCCTTGCCACGCACGCAGCCTCCTGGTGACCAGTCATTATGGTGTGAGGGCATCATGACCATGGGCTTTTTATAATATAGGATTTTTCACAATATGTCACATACACTGACTTCAGGTTCTATTTCTTATGTAAAGTGAAGCTCTGTGTGAAGTCAGAGCCTGTGCAGATCGATAGGGACATATTTGTGGGTTAGAAGCTCTCCTTCGTTCCCACCGCATAATCCTGAGTGTTTTCTTCCATCTCAGTTCTCTGCACAGCTCTGCAGGGCATGTCCATGGGCCAGACGCTCTCCAGTTCTCTGTCCCAGCCCGACCTGCCCCCAGTGGCAGCTGGCCGCTCTCCTGTTGGCAGGGCTTTCAGGAGTCCCCGTGGGAGCGCCTGGTCTTCTCATGAAGCAGATATTACAGTGCGCACCTATTGAACACAAAGGTAAGGTTAGGCCGTCCTCCAGCACCGTGACCAGCACCACCAAGTCCCCGGCTCTTTCAGGCCCCTGGGGAGGTTGTGGGGGAGAGCAGGGGCTCGGACACCTTCGCAGGCCCCAGGGCTCCGGAGTGGGCGTGGCAATGGCCACTCCAGCCCCTGGCAGGTCAAACCTCCCTGCCCACTGGCCCACCAATGGGTTTACCTGATATAATGTGGGGAAATCAGTTGGCAGGTTAGGAACATTCGTGTGTCCAGTCCACGCTGAGTGTTTTAAACAAAAACCAGCTTTTTAATCATTGTGATGTTATGGCTTTGTTGTTTTTGTTTGCTTCTGTAAAGCATTGTAGAATGTATTTAAAGTTGTGGAGTGTTTTTTTTAAGTCTGGGTTCAGCTAAAATAAAAGAAAAAATAATGTGAATTTAATAGCATTGAGATTCTTAAAAGTATAGTTAATGTAAGTGCTTCTCATCTGTGAAGGAGAAGAATGTGTTTAAACTTGTGGACAATACATATGTAAAATATAATTAATATTAAGTAGAAAATTTAAAAAATAACTAGAAATCCATTTTTTAAATTATGACATTTAACAGTCATTGTCTTATTGCTGCAACTTCTCTAATTGCTTAGTCTCAATTTATATATTTATTTTCTTGTGGGCTTGTCATGGGTTACACTTTGAGTAGCACTGTAATTGAAAGTTTTTATTGTATTTTAAAAACCTGTCATTATTTAGTCACCATAGGCATAGTTTCCTTTTATATCACTTAAAATGCTTTATTAGAAAAATTATGTAATCTCATTTCATGCCCTGATGTTAATGGGTATGAGTGTGTGTGTGTGTGTGTGTGTGTGTGTGTGTGTGATGCTATCAAAATGTTATTAGGTCCTTGATTTCTTTAAAGTATAGGAATATATGAGCCCAATGTTCCCAATGTGCTTTTGGCATTATTTATGAAAAACAGTCTTTAATTACCAAGCTTAACACATTATCCTTGGTGGAGACTCAAATCTCTTTTCCAACTTTAAACTGAGCAAAAGCTTTCATCTGGCAAGGTACTGAAGCCCACTATGAACATTTTGTGCATAGAATTATCACCAAGAGCTATTTGGCAGCTTCTCCATCTCAGTGAAAAGGACTCTGTATTTTTACTTCACACAAATAACTCTCACCACCATATAAATTATTTTCTCAATTATCTTTCAACCTTTTAGCAATAAGGTTTCCTGAATAAGAACTGGAAATATCTACATCACATTTCATGTCACATTTCTTGATCCAAATTATTTTAATTAGTTACTCAGCCCAAATCTATTTCAAGCACAACAATTTCCTGTCTATCTGGAAGAGTGGTGGGAA
Source organism: Myotis brandtii (assembly GCF_000412655.1). Lineage (NCBI taxonomy): Eukaryota > Metazoa > Chordata > Mammalia > Chiroptera > Vespertilionidae > Myotis > Myotis brandtii. Next base: position 1,014,166 of record NW_005371645.1, read on the forward strand.
ATTGTTACCTCATCGAACCCAATCATGGACCATAACCCATATTAATCTGGGAGACAGCCAATGCTTTTCTCTGGAGTGGTGTTACTTCTCATTTAACCTGCGAGATATTTTGTGTTGGAAGAAGTTCTGTAATTGTGAGAGAGATTTCCAACACACATATTCCAGTGGATCCCAAGTCAAGTGTAAGGCACCGGGCATCTCTTACATTTTTAAAGCACAGATGTTTATGCTCTTGGTAGGGAGCCAAGGGAAGTGCTGGATCAGCACGCTCAGTTCCAAAGGAGCCTCTATCTGTCCTCGGAATTTCAGAGAACAACGGGCTGCCACCAGTTTACAGTGTGGCTCAGATTGTTATTTTCAAATCAATTGCACTCTTCAATCAGTTGCTCTTCTCACTTTCTTGGTGGCAGGCGTTCTCTCCGATGCATCTGAAAACAACGTCCAGCTCCGGTGAGCACCTGGCCCCGCAGGTACCACTCAGACCACCGGTGGCAGGAGACAGGCTGTTGCCTCTGGCCTGGGGAGTTGGTGCAGAAGCTCCTGTGGACAAGTCCGGCCGCTGGCCTTTCCTGGGGAGAGATGCTCTTCCTTTGTGGTCTCAGAAATAGCTGCGCGGGGCTATTTCTAATGCGCTGCGTGTGCGCTTGAATGAAAGGCTTGAAACACCATTATCTAAAAATCTAATGAAACATTTGGCTCTATCTGAAAGAAGCACATGTTAATTGCTTATCAAACTATCAATTTTCATTTCACAAAATGACTGATACCTCTGTAAGTCTGTGAGGAGAAAGCATTACACTTTATTTCAAGTGCAAATTTTTTACCACCAGTAAATAGGCAGGGTAGATATAAACAGAACCCACTGTCATTAACTCAGAGCTAATTTTCTCAGGTAAAGTGTCATATTGTTTATATGCAAAACACTTCCATTTTGGCAATAAATGACCTCCTTCGTTTGCAAAATCAGCTCTTTGTTTTTGTGAAAAACAAAGACTTATTGATGGTCTGTTTTAAAAAACAAAATTCTGCTAACTGTGATTTCACAATAGCTAGTACTACTGATGTGTCTGAAGTGACCCCCTTTTAAAATGTGCCTTGGATTAACCCAGCCAACTTCAAATTTCTAGGAGTCCATGATCCGTTCTCCCCAGAGGTAACATTGGGAAGGGGTTGAAAGTTCAAGAAAAACACACTAACTATTTTTAGTGTGTTTAGCAGAAACTCAAGGGGAGAGAGATCGAGATCGAGGAGCCTGAGGTGAAACCAGAGGAAAGCGCTGCAATTGCTACGCTCTGCCCTCCCCCTCGACCCCCTCCCTCCCAGTGAAGCCCACAGGGACATCTGTGTCCAGGGGAGGTCCAGGGGGAGTGGCTAGCTCCATCTTCAACTCTGAGGAAGTCAGAGCTGAGAGGCAGCCAAGCAAACATCCTGGCCACAGCAAGGCAGGTAGCCACAGGTTTACCTGCTGAAACAATTCCATCCTCTGACAGTTTTCTCCCAGTTTAAAAGCAGCAATAAAAATGCAACAGAGATTTCTGCCTGGAGGCGGTGCCTTCCTGTGCTGCTTTGTTGTGCTGGGTTTTCTGGCTGTTTCCACGGCTCTACTTGGACAGCGGGCTGCTTTCCACCCTGTCCTCCTGCTCCGTCCTCGGCAGGAGCCCCTGCGGCCGGTCTACACATCCTCATTCGCAGGCCTTGCTCCCCTCTGCAGAGCGGCACCTGCAGGAGCCACCACCACAGCCCGGCATCCCAGAGGCCCTGCTGCTCCTTCCCTTCTCCCCATCTGCTCCCCGGCAGGACCAGCTCCTTGCCACCTCACCGTTCCTTCAGGTGGCCTGGGGGTGAGGGTGAGCAGGCTGTCACTCACACCCAGCCAGCCTGAAATGGAAGTGTGATAAATGGAACCGTACGAGGCTCAATTTCGTCTGGAAATTTCAAACTTATGATGTTCAAATAGGTTCATCAATTCCCGCACCACGCCTCTCTGCTCTCCTAATACCCAACCGCAGGTTCCAACTGAGCAGGCCCCTCTACCTGCTTCCACAGCCCAAGACATCAGGCGTTGGCATGCGTCTCGGGCCTTTGCTTTGGCATGTTTTCAATCTCATGCCCAGTTTGGGACGCAGCCACTGCATACATATTTGCTCATTCCTTTCCCGAGGAAGAATGTCAACCATGGACAACACGGCTCGTCTTCAAAGGCATTGCGCCCAGGGCTGCCTTTGTTCCTCGGTTTCTAACAGCTGAAACGGGCTTTGTTGCTGGCACATATGTCTCTACATGTCCTGTCCTGAGGAAATTGTCAAGTGGAGAATCTTCTAAATGTGCGCCTGCTCTCTCACTCGACTCCTCCCTCGCTCCTGCCCTTGGTCTTCAGGAAGCAGGCCTCAGAGTAACAGGAGACGTGTGTTCCAGAGCTCAGCTGAACGTTATCAGAGGCGCCTTCTTCAGGCAGCAAAGGCCAGTGACCTGGGTTGTTTTTGCAAAATTTGAGATGTGGTACAGTTAAATGTAAAAGGTTAAAGAGAAATTTAAATAAATACTTTTCTTTAATGTTTTTCATTAATATATAATTACATAAGCAATACAAGAAATTAATTTTGTACATCCCTAATGATTTTTTCCAATTCAGGTCCTTTTCCACGTATAGTTACTATTTTTTCATGCTGAATCTAGTTACTACATTTAGATCATATAAGTCTGCAGAAACATGTACGTTTTGTGTTTTTAAAACAAATAGAATCATTTTGTATGCTCTGCTTTACCACTTACTTTTTCCACTCAAAATACATCTTGGAGATCTTTCCATATCATAAGATATAGTTATAATTCTCTTTTAAACTACTCCATATTTTCAAGTTTTAAAAGTAGTTCCCTAGTAAAGAACATTTAAATAATCCATAATTTTTATGTTTTTTTTCTTTTTTGCTATTAAAATAATATTTCAATGAATATTTCTGAATATGTACCATAATGCACATCAGTGATTTCTTTTTCCTCCAGGGTAGATACCAAAAGATGGAATTATTGGGCCAAAGGGAGTGCCCATTTTTAATTTTCATAAATATTGGCAGCTAGCCCTCTTCTTGTCTTGTGGATCAGGTTTTGATCATCATCTCTAGTCCCTCCAAATCAAAAGTGCTAGCAGCCTTAAAACAGAAACAAATACAAGAGAGTTTTATAGCTATAACACTTTCTTCCGACTGTATGCAAGAATACACTGCACATACATTTCTGCCTATCCTACACTATGTCCCAGTGCTCACAGCACTAATGGAACATGTTTTCTTAATGGGAATACTATATTTAGAATAAAAGAGAAACAAATACAAAAGAAAGGACTGAGAATATATTCCTCTCCTAAGTTGTGGACGCAAGAGAAATCTCCAAGTGCACAGAAATAGCTTTCATATGAGAAAGCCTTTGTTTCAGAACTGCCCTCGCTAACTTGGAAAGGAAAGCTGACTGTCAGTACGCCCTATTAACCACATTAGCTTACAGGACAGCCCTGCTGCGGTGCGTGCCCACCCAGATGTTGTGAAAGTGAGCTGATTTAAAAATCTCAAGAAAACAACTTACAGTGAAAAATTCAGCCGAGTTAAATGTGTATAAATTTCAAAACTTAATTTTTCCTAATTATTGACCACATTCAACATTTTGCTTTGTGTGCCACCAGTCTTAGAGTTGTTAATCCAGTCCTTCAATAGGCCAGTTCATGGGTGTTTTTTAAAGTACATTCTTTATACAGTAGTTGCACAACTGTTACCATTTCCTAAGCACGCCCATGGGTTTGGGTGATGCTTTGCTCTGCACCCACAGACTGCCCACAGGCATAGAACACCCACGTCTCCAGAAGTCCTGTCATACCCCAAACGGGCCAGCTTAATTCCCAAACCCCATTTGTCTAGGATAATCTATTTTTCACATTCCATTTTAACATCTTCTGGAAGCGCTTTTGCAAGCAGTACACTTTGAGAAACCTATGTAAGTACATCCTGCCAGGAGAGTGAAAAATATGAAACCAATGAGCCTGGGAGGGCAAGAAAGCAAGCTCCATTAAACTAAGCAGGAGAGATTCTAGATCCTGTACAAGGAAGCTGATGACAAAGGCACAACACAGATGCCAGAAAGCCCCAGAGAGGTGATACAGTTCATTCAACAAATATTTGCTGAGTGCCTATTTATCCCAGGCCTGTTCTAGGTGCTGGGATAAAGCAGTTATTAAAACAAAAACATCCCCAAACCTGTTAAAACATTTCAAAATGTATTTACTAAGAAGATCAAGTTCTCAAAGTCAATAAATGGACACATTAAATTAAACATTTCTATATAGCAAAGGAGACCATAAAAAAATGTTTTTTAAGACATACTCTGGGAGAATATAAACAACTTCTACATATCAATAAGAAAGTAACAAGTAGCCCAATAGAAAAACAGTCAAGAGGTATTCATGGAGAAAGAAACCAAAATAGACAATAAATATGTATGATTCTTAACCTCATAAATTATAAATTAAATGCAAAATCACAAATAGATATTATTTCACAGCTAAAATGACAAAAATGAGAGGGTAGCAATACCACATGTTAGCAAGAATCTCAGGGAGTTCAGAAGCATCGCTGTTGGGGTGAGTTTCATATCGCCACTTTGGAGGTCATTTGGGCCAGGACTCCCCAAAAATCAAAATGTGAGCCACAAATGCAGGTCACACTTTCCCGCCACATGGAAGAAGAGAAAAAGAAATGGATACGGTTAATTTTATTACATTTTATTTAATCCAGTATATTGAAAATATCATCCCAACATGTAATTGAGCTAAAGATTTATTGAGACAGTTTACATTCTTTATTTCATACTGTGTCTGAAACATGACGTGTACTTTACACTCACAGGACATCTCAGCTCAAACCGCGGCCTTTGCAGGGCTGACGTTTGCACGTGGCCAGCAGTGTGGGCCAGCGTCTCCCAAAGGTGATACTGGACCAAGAAAAGTGCTATAGATTGGCATTCAAAGTTTGAAGAATATTCACTGTAACCTTGTTACAAAAGCTTTTAATAAAAACAATATGAATGTCTATCAACTATAGAATGGGTTTATGAATCTTGGTATAGTCATATCATCCTACATAATAAAGAGCTAATATGCAAATGGTTGTCAGCCCTCATGCCCTAGCAACAGGCTGGGGGACCTGAGGCTGCGCCCTGCGGGGCTTGATGGGGGTGGGGCCAGCTGGGACGGAGTCTCATGCGATTTCGAGGTGCATGCGGGTGGGCGGGGACTTGACTCTGGGTCCCTTGGTGCACCCCAGATTCTGACAGGAGGGAGATTTTCATATACATGTTACTAATTTTCTTTCATCTCTTGATACTTTTATTATAGAGAAAGGGCAAATAGCAATATTAAAATATTTCCTCTAATTAATTCCCTTTTAATGTGCATGAATTTCATGCACCAGGCCACTAGTAAAATACAATAGAGCATGAAAATAAATGAGCTATGGCCATACTTAACATTAAAGTGTATTGTGTGATAAAAACAAATTGCGGAAGAATACATAAAGTTAGATAATCACTGATGCAAAGTTCAAAAACCTCTAAAATGGTATTGTTTATCCCTTACCTATTCAAACATATATACAACAATAAACACCAATTTGGAGTGAGAGTGTTTATCAAGGAGGGAGGAAGAAGTGATCTAGGGAACAGACACTGAGGATTTCAACTGATTGATGACATCTCATTGCCTGACCCAGGTGGCACATGTTCTTGTATTTGTCCTGTTACTTTACATACTTATTGTATATTTAAAATATAGTTGAACATTGAACAACACAGGTGTTAGGGGTGCCAACCCCCATGCACAGTCAAAAATCCTCATATAACTTTGACTACCCCAAAACTTAACTATGAATAGTTGTTTTAACTGTTGACTGGAAGACTTACTGATAACATAAACAGTCTATGTATTATATACTGTATTCTTACAATAAAGTAAGCTATTGTCCCAAGTAGATCCTGGGAAAGGATCTGGGGTGTTTATCTAAGGCATCCCTTGAGATAAACTTTAACTGTGCTGGTGTGGGACATTCAAGTAGTTGCTAGCGAAGAGGCTACTCTACACAAGCAGGACCAAGGGGCAGGCTTAGGACCAAAAAAGACCAGAAGCTTTGATTTAACTTTTAAGCGTACGCAAAATAATTCAATTAACTACCAGAGGGATTACACCACATGAAACATATGCAGTTGCAAATCACACAGCACTTTATTACTCACACAATTCCTGCTGCTGAGGGTACAGGCTTAAATGGGATCCCGGTGGTGCTGTCCTCTGGGGTCTGGCAGCTAAGGCTGGTCTGGTCCGGATGCAGGGGGCCAGCATTCCTCACCCCAGAGCTCGACCGTCTCGATCGGGAGGTACTGGCCATTCTTCTATCATCTAGCAGAGAGAGGAGTGTGGAGCGGTGTCGCTTGCCAGACTGACAAGAGGACGTGCCTTTGTGGCTGTCTCGACAGGTGAGCACTGGGCTGCTTTGAATCCCACTTTTAAAGCCTGTACCCCGTTTGCAGCCGCCCAGGTGGCTATCAGTGAATTACGTCAATGCACACGTTTATCTCAAACAGGGCGAGGCACTACATGTGGTTATCGAGGGAGAGTACATCACTCACTCAAGTGGTTATTTTGATAAGTTACTCTGAGTTATTTACTGAAGTTCAAATCCTTATCTATGAGGTACACACGCTTCAGGGCAGTGGGGAATGTGTTCTTAATGTCATGCTTTAAGTTTCAAGGAAAGTTAATTTAAACATTTTAAAACCTTAATATTTTTTAGGCATTTTTAAACATTTCTATATATTACTACAACAGCTAGGCAAAGGAAAGTGCTAGTAAGAAAATCATAAGGAAGGGAACATACTATATTTATTGAAAAACTCCACCTGTAAGTGGACCTGCACAGTTCAAGCCTGTGTTGTTCAAGGTCAAAGAGCATTTACTGAAAGTCAGGAGTGCACAGTGCATTCCAAAGTGTCCAACTTTCTAGTCGATACAAATAAGTCTTGTCGCATGGATGTGAAGCGGGGGCTTTCTTCCCAGTTTTCTTTGCATAGTGAATAGACATCTAAATTACTTCTGGAAGGAACATTCAATCTGTCCCCATCTCCTGCGACCCTTCTGCAGTCAAGTTTGGTCCCTGCATGTCTAAAGGGAGGTGCATTCCAGGAGAAGCAGCGCGTAGCGCAGAGCTGGATGTGCGGAGGACAGAAAGCTCTCAAACCGGCATCTGCCCTGAGTGGAGAGGTCAGCGGCCGTGGTACTCAGGTGAGCCTCTCACGACTTCTTGCCTCAGTGGAGTCTTAGCAAACGGTTTTCGGACTTGGGTTCTGTTAGGATTTCTAGCTTGGACAGCGTGGCAAACACACAGAGCTCACAGGCCTCATCACAGCTACCAGGGTGAAATTCAGCAGAAAGCAGAGTTAAGGAGATGTTTTCTCTACAGTCAGCTTTTTGAGAAACAAATACCAAAGTAAAATAAAATAATAAAAGCATGCCAACTGGCAGATCAGGCCCTGCTCTGGGAAACTTGCACAAGTTCAAAGAAATTCCCAGCAAAAGTCATCAAACAGAAACCATTTAAAATTATATAGGGTTCTCTATAGCAGTATAAGTTTTGTATAATATGAAGTATCATTGTCTTTGGTAATAAAGTATAACCTATTATACTATTATATAAACACTCTCACTAATATATAACCTATAACCTATTATGCCACAGCTGTACTATAGGATGCTGCACGAGGAACATGCTGCATGTATATTCTACAATAGTATTCTTAGGAAATTCACCTGATTACAGCAATCACCTGGGGCTATTGTGTCAACATGTTATGACCGTGGGACCCCAAGTGAGGTACCCAGGCCAGCAGCACCAACATCTTCTGGGAACTGTTCAGAATGCAAATTAGCACATTCCACTCCAGATCTGTTGAATCAGAAATACGAGGGCATGGGGCTCAGCAATTCGTGTTTGAACAAGCCCTCCAGGTTATTCTGAAGTCGCTGAAGTTTGAGAAGCAATGGCTTTGATCTGGTTATTCAATGTACTCTAGAAGGGCCACCAGCATCAGCATCCCCTGGGAGCTCATTAGGAATGCCCGATCTCCGGTCCTGCCGACACCTGCTGAAACAGGGGGAGCACTTGAACAGCATCCTCAGGGGTTCCTGTGACACTGAAGCTGGAGAACCACTGTTCTCTGAGCAGGAAGTTGGCCTCACCTTGCTGGGCCTGAAGCCGGGCTCCACTTCTCCTCAGACTGTGACTCGGGCACGGTGTTGGGTGCCTCCTTTCTGCCACAAGGCGCTGATGAGAACGCCCCCGGCCCCCTCAGAGGATCGTTCGGAGAAATGAGGCTGTGCACAGGGTGCTCAGCACATGACGGGTGCTCAGTCAGCAGTGGCCACGGCTATACCCCACCAGCGTTTCAGAAGAGCCCACTTGTCAAACAGTGAGAAAATATCTACAAAGGAAAATACGGTTTTCAAGATAGCTGATTACATCATGTAAACCACAAGTACATGAGCCTGAGTGCTAGCCCGTGGGATGGGAAGTCCTCAGAGTAAATGCTGTGAGGAGCCTAACACACAACCACCGGGCTAGCGCTGCACAGCATCCTGGAGGCCAGCGCTGCGCTCCCAGCAGGTCCCGGACCCACGGCCTCGGAGCCTGGCCCGGTGGGAGGGAGGTGGGCAGTGATCAAGTACATAGGTTAATTTTGGTCCCAAACTTACTTTTTAAAATAAGAAAATGAATTGGGTGAAGTTCCAGGTTTTCCTGTTTGTGACCCTGACCAGGCTGTGGAAATCATTCTTTCTCATTTGAGTGCTCGCTGTCCTCTTACGCCCCCAGCTCTTACGGCACAAAAACAATTAAGAGAATGTAAAGAAAATCTAGTATTGCATGAATATATGTCCTTGCCAACTCCAACGGTTAGAATAACTGGTTTTTATATATTTTTAAAATCTGACCTGATATTTCAGGGGCATGCATATTCCTCATCAGCTGTGAATGGCTCTGCTCCATTGCCAGTAGCTTCTGCTGTCTGCATTGTTTGTAGGAAACGAGATTAGAATTCATATTTAACAGGAACATAAACTCCAGCGAGGACACCAGGCTCCCGGCCCTGCTGCCAGGCACCATCCTGCAGGTCCCCCCAGGATCGGGTCTAGGAACGAGCTGCTGCAGAAAAGCCAACCGAGGGAGCACAGGCATCGTCTCTCTGGTGACACATTAAAAAGAAACGTTCCTCGTGGCGTGGCGAAGGGACTTCTAAAAGCCATGTACGTCGATTTTGAAAGGCATTTATCAGGCAACAACTACTAAAGTGAGTCATATTTCCTTACTGAAATGCTGTCAGAAACATAATCATTGAGGAAATGGTTTTATTATGAGGCGAGGTGGGCTGGCCTGCTGAGCTTTCTCCGCTTATCTCCTTGTGTCTGTGAAGTCCCAGCAAAGGCTTCGCAAACGCCCTGCTCATCCCGCTGCCTCTTCTCGCGAATCCCCCTTCCCATCAGCAGTCTCTGCAGCCTCCTCCTCCCTGAGTGGGGCAGCGATGCAGCTTCACGCCTTACAATGCAGGGCTGAGGCCTGAAACGCCCCTCCTTGGTCGGAGGAATCTCCCTCTCCTCATACACACACACACACACACACACACACACACACACATTTAAGTTCTAAGAAACTCCTCACTGCTTTTGCCGATGGACTTTTTACACGATTTGTCTCCTCAAATGAGAACTTCAAAATTAATCTTCTTGTACTTAAAGCATTTTCTCATAAGGCTGCTGGTTTGCCGTTCTCCTTAATTTTAGAGGGAAAACTTTGATATCCGAGTCCATGCACATGTCTACGCATACTATCAACACTTTAACAACTTTTAGATAGTGGTTATTTAAAATATAAAAAACCCACCTCAGACCTCGACCTCCCTTCCCACAGTTTTTCTACAAAGATATCAATCAGTAATGACTTTCCCCTAGTACAGTGGTCGGCAAACTGCGGCTCGCACGCCATATGCGGCTCTTTGGCCCCTTGAGTGTGGCTCTTCCACAAAATATCTCATGCAGGTGCGCACGTACAATGCGATTGAAACTTCGTGACCCATGTGCAGAAGTCGGTATTTTGTGGAAGAGCCACACTCAAGGGGCCAAAGAGCCGCATGTGGCTCGCAAGCCACAGTTTGTCGACCACTGCCCTAGTAAAACACATTTACTTTTTTTTAATGCAAATTTTCAGGGTTGAATACTTTTAAGACTAAAAATGATATTTGTGTTCATTAAATATTTTTTATGAATAATTTCCTATGTCTTTACTAGTTTGTGACTCGTATGGGATTTTGCCTACCACAGCAACGGGGAGAGGGGCTCCCTCCCTGTCTGCATTGCTCCATTACAGTTTGGATATATTCAGATTACTGGCTGTTTGAACACAACTCAGACCCAACTGCCACTGCTGTGCGGGCGCCTCGCCACACAAAAGGCCCTGCCCGTGAGCAGCTGTGCCTAGAAAGAAAGCGGGCTGTTGCCTTCCCCCACCACTGCTTTTCTTTATTTTATCGGCAAGCTGTGGTTGGCTGTTTTCCACCACCGGAACCATCCCTGGCCGCATGGGAGTTTTATTTCTTGGGGTCACTTCTAGATGAGATTGTATGTATGTCCGGATCTCAAACACAAACGCCAGCAGCTCCCCTCCCCCCGAGTGTGGGGGCACGGAGGGCAATGCCAACGACAAGCTCAGTGCTGGTGCTGGGAGAAGGTCCTTATGAGGAATGCGATCATTTGAACGAGTTGCTGGTCTGAGCTAACAAAGATAACCTTTCACTCTGGTTTGCAGGATACTGTGTCCTATTATTTTCTCATCTTCAATACAATCTTGTGTTTGACCCCCATGATATCAGCATTAAAGCGACCCCCATACATATGGCCACCAGAATGTAGCAAAGGGAATGGTGAAGTGATTTAAATTCTTTACCACTGAAAGCTTTCAGCTCATTGATGTTCAAAAATAAGTTGAAGAATCTAGCACAGACTGCTCAGAAACTAACAAATCGATGTGCCATTCACCAAGGAAACACACAAGGCCAATTTTCAGCTACACTTCCCCACCCCCACCCCAGTCTTCAAATATCCTCAGGGGGTTCCACTTTAAGAGAGAATTGGTCCAGGATCTTCTCTTTATGGTCTTCAGGCTGCCATTCAATTAATGAAAAAAAGAGGACAACAAAAGTTAATAACTACCAGTATTCCTGCTCATTGAAGCAACATACAAAGGTGTCTGGGATGCAGACCCACTGGGAGGAATTGAACCTGGTGGGCGGAGCCATATAAACAGACTCTGTGCTTCACAACTACCCCCTTTCCACAAGGCAGCACCATGGCACCTGCTCCCAAACTGTTCCCATCCTGTTCAAAAACTGACCTGCATATATATTGGGCTTAATGACCAAATGTTTAAACATTCATTGCACAAGAACAGCTGAAAGCAGTTGATTGGTTTGAACTTTATTGTATGCACCTTGCTTCCCAGACCGCAGTAAAGGGGAAGGTCAGCTGGTAAACATTTGGGCATTTAAAGTAAGAGGCCCTCGGTTCCCCCAAAGCCCTGTCTGTGTGCTTAACCCACAGCATCGGGCCCTACTAAGCACTGGGTACTGAGTGGGCGCCCACCCTAACACAGTGGGGTCAGAGTAGATCTGGAGAAGCAGTTGTTTGCTAACTCTGTCAGACCTCTGCCCCAGATGGTTTTTCTGGTAGCACTGTCCTCATGGAGTAGGGAGCCATTTGAGCTGCAAGAAAGCCTGTAATTGTGTTTCTTCCTCCAGTACTGTTTATAGTGATTGTCACACCCAGAAATATCAACCCTCCCCCGGAAAGGCCAACGTGTAGGACAGTGTTCTAGGGAGATTCATCCCTGGATTGAACTGCAGACTGGGCCCTGCACGCACACAGGTAGTCCCCAGGCGCTGGAGACGGCACAGTGTCTGCAATAAAGTCACATTCTCAGATCATGCCAGTCATGGGGAATGTGGAATGTGTTATTGGGAAGATTATTTGTTAAACGATGTCTGCTTAGCATGAGAAAACAGTCCACTTAATTCCCATTTCAGCTCGCAGGGGCTTCCTAAGTAGACACAGTCTGCCCTCATGCTGGAAATGCCAACGCAATCGTTCCGCCCGGGCTTTGTTAGCAACAACTCCTCTCTCCAGGCTTCTTCTTTCTTGACGGCCTTGGTAGCCGTCTGCTCAGCCTGACTCTCCTCCTCCCTGATAGGAACACACCACAGGGAGAATAAGGCATTGGAGCGCCTGCCCACGGGAATGCTGAGCAAAGGCATGTGCTGGGGAGAAGGAATAGGACCAGGGAGGAGATGCTAGACTCTTGCTTCCCGCAGTTTCGAGCTGTGATCTCATGGCGTTTATCACCGTTTCCACCCCTGCCATCACTCTATTATAAACACCCGGTCCTCTTGCTTTATTTGGTGGCCCTGGGGCAGGTGAGTCTGTGTGTTTGAAACTCTCTCTCCTCTTCAGCTGAGGTCTCCCTTCCTCTTTAGGATGTTCCCTTCTCGGTGCGCAGCCCTTTGTCATTAGGATGGTAATCACTCTAAGAGCAGGGATGTGATTTCTCACGTTGCTGACAGTAGCGGTGCACACCCCGGGTTATTCTTAGACTCATTTGCGCTCTGACTCCTTCACCTCGCATTTAAATACAGCAGGTGCTTATCTCCCGCAGGAAACGTTCATCAGGCTCCTCCAGGGAGCACGGGGCTGGCCCTCGGGGCTCCAGGGGACTCGGGCAGGTTCTGAGATGTGGGCTGCAAGTTCCCCTTAAGACCCAGACGTGTACATCCTGTTTCATGCCTTCAGATGCTGTGAGGGGCAGGACCCACTCTGCGTGCCTGGACGCCCCTGGCTGTGCTTGTCAAGTGCCTGGACTCAGCTGGAACTGGTCCCTCTGTGCCATGGGGCACAGCCCCCCAAGGTCACCGAGGGGCGCTCTCTCGGCACAGCGCTTCGTGGATGCATCGATGGCGCCTGGATTAGTCCGGTGGGTTCTTCTGAAGCTCTTCCGCAGCCTGAGAACATGGCCTTCCTCTCCGCAGTGCCCTGTGGTCCAGGTGGGATTCAGCGGTGCCAGCAAGTTGAGCAGATTCCTCAAAAGGATTCTATGTAGTAGTCATCATCACACCTTATGTTTTAAAAATCACACCTTGAGTTTAAAATGTGCTTTCTACTCTCCTTATTTTTTAGAGATGTAGTCTGAAGCATTTAGAATAAAAATGGAATGAAGAATGCAATTTGTATAAAAGAATTGATCAAAAATAACATAATACAAAGATGCAAAATATAAGCAATTGTTAAATCTGAAAAAAGAAGGAAAACAGCACCTCCTTATAGTTCAACTTGTAGGAGCTCCTTAAAACCAGGTGAGGTTGGAACCGCAACTAGCGACCCTGCCTTGCAGGCCACACGGATGCGAGGAAGAACTGTGAGCTGCTCCAGGCCACGTGCCTGAGAGCTAATTCAGTCGGGACCAGAATTCGGGTTTTCTAATTCCAAAAATAGTGCCCTTTCTTATTTCTTAACTATAGCAGGTTGCTCCCTGACAATTACTGTCGGGTTCTCAACTGAGTGAGTTATGGACTAACCTTCTAAAATCTAGATTGACAAAATTTTACTTTCAAATAGATGTCTGGACTAATCAGATAAATTACCTGAGGTAAAACTCAGGATCTCTCCAAATTGTTCAACAACACTTAAAATATGTTTTTTTCCATCTACTGAATGTCTTCAATTTGTTAGGTTAACATAGTGCTAAGGGGTGAGCTTTCACAGTAAATTAGACTATTGGGGTAAGTTATCTTCTTAAGACCTCAACAGCTTATGACCATAATGTAGGTAATAGAAGCCTCTACCCCATAGGTTTGCTGTGGGTATTAAATGAGATATCCTATTTAAATTGTCAACACAGTGTCTGTTATGGACTAAAAGCTCAATAAATATTATTGATTAAATACACAGTTATTAATAGTGAGCCTACTAAATTTCCATTAAATCAAACCTCAGCCATTGCACCTTTAAAATTTGCAATGGCTGTGAGATTAAAAATCACTACTTAAAAAGGAAAGTACTACCAAGAACCCAGTACATATGAGAAATGGTTAACACAGGTGTGCCTTGTGCACTGTAGTCTGGGCACATCTACTAAGACACTAGACAGCAGAATTTTTTTAAAAAGGGGAGAAATAGAGTTGAGAGTTACACTCCAGTTATCTGGAATTAAGAGCAACAAAGATAAAACATCACAGCAATTAAAGATAATGTGTTTCAAGCTTATTGTTACTAAAAATCTATGGTTTCAAAAAAATAGTGGGCAATTTAAGAAGAAAAAAATTGAATGATCAGCAACCATGTAAAGATGCTCCCAGCCATGAGTACTCAGAATGTAAGTTAAAGTAACAATGAGCCACTACCTCACCTAACAGGTTGACAAAGAAAATTACTTAAAGTGATAATACCAATTGTTTGTAGGGATGCACACACACAAAAAACAATCCTGTATATTTTAAGTGAAAATATAATTCTAATAGCATCCATGAAAAATAAATTCTGTAAATGGTTCAAACCAACAAAGCCATTTGGGGACTTTATCTCATGGGTATTAAAGCACCAATATGCAGGTGTGTAAGTGCAAAGACATACATTGCAGTGCTGTTTGTAGCAGCAAAAAGCTGGAACCAATGACTAGCTAATATTTATGGCACATCCACACCACGTAATGTGACCACTGAAAAGAATAGATTAGTGCGCTTACAGTTGACTTGGGAGGGTTTCCAAGAGCATTCTGAGCCAAAAGAGTAAGATGCAGAGACAGGTGTACCATATGGTCACATTTTAGAAAAGCTAACAATATCCATAGATGTGCGTTTCAGATTTGTATAGATGAGCATTGAGGAAAGTAAAGAAAACTGTAATGGAGAATGTTAAAAAGACTATGGCATGCAAGAGGCAAGAAAAAAATTAAGTACACCATAAAGAAAATACACACACACATACACACACACACACACACACACACACCAGTAAATATGATATATCCCATTTATTTAAAACTGTGGCATGTGTATGCTGTGTATATGTTTTATATATGTATAAAGAAATTAGAGAGGGAAATTCTATTTGAATCTATTAACTTGTTGGAAGTTAATAGGGTACATAATAAAGCAAATTGCAATGTAATTTGTATGGCATGATGCTAAGTTATTTAAAAGTACTACCGTGTGTGTGTGTGTGTGTGTGTGTGTGTGTGTGTGTGTGTGTGTTATATTCAATCACAGGGCAACAAACTTGGGGCTACATCCAGCTGTTGCTGTTTTTGTAAAGAAGGTTTTTGGAACCAGCTATGCCTATTTGTGTTGTCTATAGTGGCTTCCTTGACAAAGGGCAGAGCTGAGAAGTTGTGGCAGAGGCCACATTACCAGCAAAGTCTAATATATTTGCTATCTGGACCCTTATAGAGAGGTGCGTTGGCCCAGGGTACAACAAGAAGAGAGGTGAGAATGCCCCACCTCTCACTGTTGGTGACAGCAGGGAGCAGTGCTGAGTGAGCAGTCATTAGCTTTCGTTACACTTCTTACCAGCGGCACATCCTATATAATAAAAGCCCAGCGACTGAACAGCAGAATGACCAGAATGACTGGTCGACCAGTCGCTATGACACACGCTGACCACCAGGAGACAGATGCTCAATGCAGAAACTGCCCCCTGGTGGTCAGTGCTCTCCCACAGTGGGAGTGCCACGCGGCTCATGGGGATGAGCAGTGCTCCCACAGCAGGAGCTGCCGCTCAGCTCAGAGGGCGGGTCCACAGCCACTCGGCTCATGGGGATGAGTGGTGCTCCCACAGCAGGCCGATCCCCACAGGCCACACCCCCACCAGTGTACGAATTCCGTGCACCAGGCCTCTAGTTATTTTCATAAGATGGAAACCAGTAAAGAGCACAATATTTAACAATTTGAGAAAAGACAAAGGAATAATAGCTTTAGAAAAGTTATTATTTTGGGGTGGGCTCATGCACTCATCAACAAAAATTTGAGTGATTCCTATGTGTTAAGTACAAGGGATGCTCACAGAAGCAGGACTGTGGGAACTCATAACCTAGTGCAGTGGTCGGCAAACCGCGGCTCGCGAGCCACATGCGGCTCTTTGGTCCCTTGAGTGTGGCTCTTCCACAAAATACCATGTGCGGATGTGCACCTACAGTGCGATTGAAACTTCATGGCCCATGCGCAGAAGTCAGTTTTCGGCCTGGGCGAGTCATTGTCATGATTTAATTTTATGGATGTTGTAAGGTAAATTGTAAGGAATTTAATTTTATCAATAAATAATATCGTTATTAAGTATGATATCAAGTTTTATTCAACGTACCTATAGTTTTACTAAGACTTAAAACTTTAAGTAAAGTTTATTAAGTTAATTTTAGGGAATGTTGTGGAGTGAAAGAAGATGTAGTGTCGAGGATTGAGAAAGGTATGTTGAGATGGTTTGGACATATAGAGAGGATGAACGAAAGGAGATAGACAAAACAAGTATACAAGACGAGCGTGGATGGGAGAGTTGGAAGGGGTCGACCTCAGCGAACGTACCTCAATCAGATTGAGGACATTTTTAGCAAAGGCCAGCTTAGGAGTCCCCTAATTAAGTTAGTAACAATGTACCTACCTATATAGTTTAAGTTTAAAAAATTTGGCTCTCAAAAGAAATTTCAATTGTTGTACTGTTGATATTTGGCTCTGTTGACTGATGAGTTTGCCGACCACTGACCTAGTGCAAGGAGCCAACATACAGCAGTGTGAAGTGCTACGTGAAAATACATAAAATGTGCGCAGACGCAACTGATTCACTGAGGGGTTTGGACACTGCCTCACAAGAAGGAAGTGGGATTGTGTCCCAAAAGACAGGTCAGGTCCAGAAGGGAATTCCTTGCCCCTACAGAACTGAACAGAATGTAGGATGGTTCAACAGGGTCATGAGAGAGTCATCGCTCACTCACAGAGCAGGGAGAATTGGGGCCCAAGAACAAGGCTGCAGAGAGTGTAGGAGGACGGGGAGCGGCGAGGTCCGCCAGCAAAGACGTGTGGTGTTTATTAGAAGCCGCCCCCCTTTGGAAGGTGACGTTGGTTGCTCTGGAATTTATGGCAATAACAAGGAGGCATCTCAGGGTTTGAAAAGAAGTGAATATCCTGAGATGTGTATTCAGAACGTTGTCGCTGGCACATAGGTGACAATTTATTGAGTACTAAAATGGGAACAAGAGCGGACAAGCTATCAGTAATTTTTCATGTTCACAGGCATTTCAATAAACCATAATAAATAAATGATAGCAGCCAGCATTTATTATTATGTACTAGACACTCTTCTAAGCACTCTAATGCTATTTACTCATTAATGCCTCATGTTGATTATACACACACATTTTACAGATGAGAAAACTGAGAAACAGAGAGGTTGAGTAACATGACCAGTCACAGCGTTAGTTAAGTGCAGAGCTAGGAGTCAAACCCTGACAGTTTGGCACCAGGCTGTACTCCCAACTACCATATTCTTCCATCTGAAGGGAGTTAAGCAATCAATCATTTCCTGGACAAACATTTATTTAGCTCCCGCCACATGCCAGGCAGTGCGTGAGGTGCTAGCGATGCAGAGCGTGCTCTGTAAGAGCTCGATCCTCGCCTCCTGATAGTCTGGCAGTGGCTGGCTGGACGGGGCGCTGGTGTGTCGGTTATGTGTGTGCCATGGCTGGGGGTGGGGAGGAGGAGGCAGCCCGAGATTCGCTGGCCTCGTAATGGCAATGGCTCGGTGTCCTTCATGAGGGCACAGCCGTGGAGGCAGCGGAGCCTGTCCTGTTGGGAACGGGTGCCCAAGGGGACGAGGGTCCATGTGAACTTCTGTCAGATTCTGTGGCTCCTCACAGTGCCCCCTGGACTCCTCGTCCAGCTGTCCTGCGGGTTCGTTCAGTCAGTCCCAGGACTCCCGGTCACTGCTGAGAAATGCAGACTCCAGGATTTATTATTGCTGTCGCCCGGCAAACACATGAAATTCACTTTAGTCCAAACCACCCAAGCATGACAACTCTAATAATGATGTTTTAATAGTGTCTACTGTGTTAAAGTTTTTTGAAATCTGATATCTGACATGAGCTAATATAAGCAATATCACAGGCCCCCGTTTTTTTAATAAAACAGTTTCTTAAATGAGGAACTCAGTTAGACTGCACTGATAAAACCTAATGATTTCTAACATGACGTTTTACTGCAATATTTATTATTTCATTGTTAACCAAGACTGTGCTGTGGTATTTCAAAATATAAGCAATAATATTCTTCAGTCCAAGTCCATTGAATTCACCTCAGAAAATTTAGGGAACTAATTATCTGAAACTACTCAGGCGGCGACTGTTTGCTTCCTGTATGATTACACTGTAATGTAAGGTTTTTCTGTAATGAAACAAAAATAATACACATTCTTTCCTCAGTATGCTAACGGGCTACTTTTAAAATTGCTGTTGGGTTACTTGCAAATTTTTGTGTAATGAGTATGCGGGCTCAGCTGAGGAAGGTTGACGTTGTCTGGAGTAACAGATGTGTGCTTACATAGCTTCAAATGAAACCGAGACCCGAAGAGGCTCAATAAACAAATGACAATGTTTGGAAAAGAAAGGAGCTTGTTTCCTTTGTTAGGGTGCATGGAATTTCACCAACCTGTGTTTATAATTACTGTCTGCTTTAGTTAGCGCAAAAGAATCTACTTGCTACTCACTTATAAATAAACAAAATAGGTCTATTTTTCTATTCTGCAGCCGGCCTGTTGGAGTTTATTTTTCTTTTTCTTTTTCTTTTTTATTGACTACAGACCACTTACTTGATGTCTAAATTAGGTTGCTCTATTTTAAACATTATTCTGGCTTGAGGGTTGTTTTCCCCTTAATTCTTGGCCTGACTTGTAAAGATGGCACCTTCTCTCAGATTTCAACTCATCCCCTCCGCAGGGCAAAAAGTATCAATTACTCCACGTAAGTCAGTTGTCCACGTGTGGCTGTTTGGTTGGATACCAAAGGTAGGTTTTTGTTTTGTTTTGTTGCCAAGCAAGTTGCTACTGCCCAGTTGATTGTAAAACAACATCAAATGATGGCTGTCGGTGTGGGGCCATGAGCAAACATGGTGTAGGATATAGAGCCATTTGTTTGGACTTCCTGAACAGACACATGTTTTTCTATGAGAAATTAAATCCCGCCTTTGCTATACAAAAGCATGCTGTAGAATTCTGTGAAGACTTGGAAAAATCCATCAACTGCTTTTTGAACTCTTCCTGGGAGATCTTGCCATCAGTACCTGTACTGTGCTCAGCCTGTTGTTAGTTGATTGGGGTGGGCGCGTTGGCTTTGCACACTGCGCTTTTATTTTTTCTTCAACTTAAGAATTAATTGTGCCAATATAAGCGTAGGTCATAGGAAAAAAAGATATTGCATTTTGATTTTCATCTATAAAAAATAAAATTAATCTAGTTAACCAAATGCTTTCTCACAATTATTTTATTCTTGAAATTAATATTGGGCTGATACTTATTATTGAAATTATTCTTCAGTGTTAAGACAGATTTTTACTAGGTTATGGGTTTACCTTTTATGAAGATTGCATTAATCCATCACGAAAATTTTAAAACTCAATAAATTCATTTTACCATAAAAGATGTATAAAGCCATAAGCATTTTCCAGATGTGGATGTGGATATAAGTAAAGAAAACTCGTCTGTTCTGAGAGAGGAAAAACTGTTGACATTTCTTTGAAGTGTAATCTCTTTTGTTTATTTGGTTTTTAATAGCTTCCAGCAGTTAGCCACATATTTTTTAAGTGATGTTGCTCACATACTTTTTTTTTTTTAAGTTGTGAGTGGCATTAACTTACTGCCATAAATTTTGAAGCCTAACCTATAAAGGGAGAACTTCATTGAGATGGGTAATTGTATAATTGCCAAAAATTCAAGGCACCATTTTCCTTAGCAGCAGTTCTAAAATAGGATCTGCGGGCAGCAGGGGGCAGGGAGTCAACTTGCTGTTGTTTTCATCTGTCACATTTATGTACAAAGGGCAATCTTTAGCTGTTGCATATTCCAACAGCAACATTCTCTTCTTTCTCTGTGCCAGTCATTTGACCATTCAATTTGAACCCAAGAAAAGAATGAAGCATTTTTCAGACTGCCACGGCACATCACTATATCCCTGGCCTAACGTGCTTATATGCGCACAGGCATCCACAAATGTGCTGCAATGAGGTGAAACTTCACAGTGATTTAAAAAATTCATTAAAATGGACCAAGTGGCTGAAAAGTCTGTGACACTGAAAAATGAAAACTATTTGGAAAGTAAGTGAAAACTTTAAAAAAATATATACGTATAAGCTCTGACATTTCATAATGATTTATATAACAGGCTGCATAAAAATTAATTTGCAATCAGGTGTAATGCTAGCTGTAACCAACTGCACAAAGCATTCAAGGTTGAGGAAGTTTTTTATATATAAATTAAGTTTGAGAACCATTTCTCATTCTGTCCAATCAATGTTTTTACCTGTTACTTCTACTGACGTGGCTCTCCAGAGCGTGGGCCAGTGGCTGCTGCGGCTGGGGGGTGCTGCTGGGACGTGGGGTGCAGCCGTGGATGTGGGTGCTGGGAGCCATGGGCCCTGCCCCACTTGCACGTGTCCCCATGTCCATCTGTGCACAGGATAGAGTAAGTGCTGCTCTTCTCTTTGGTTGGAATGTTTTCTTACATACCCAACCTGAGAAATAGTCCTGAGATTTTAATAAAATGCCACTAAAGTGATATAATTGTTATTGGTACAAATAAATAGAAATGTGTCCTATAATTTTGAATAAAATGCTAAAGCAAAATCAACTTGGGCCATGTTCTTAACGCAGTGCTAAGTAATACGCTGAAAACACTAGTAATAAAGTTATTTTGAGGATGTTCCTTGACCACAGCCCCAGCTACGTATGAAGATGTGCTCTGTTTTCCATGTGTTTCCCATCAAGGAAGTCTGTGGTTACCTTCCTCATTCTGCTGGCCTGGAAAAACAGAGCTAATATGGTGGGATCTGGGGAAAGCTTTGATGCAGGGACTTTGCAAATAAACCTCCAGATGCCATATGGTTTACATTCATCTCTCAATTTATTTCCTATAAATGTCTATTGAATATTCCATTGAACCAACACATGTGAAACCAGAGCTGGAAAAGAGAGCCATGTATAGAATACTTTGTGGCAGCAAGCGATTATCATATTTCTTCCCCGATATTGCTACCAGCCTTAAATGCATGGTAAATTAGTCAGATGCCAAAGTTCTCAGACTTAGAGAGAAAATAAAGAAAAAATACTTCAAGACTTATCAAAACAAACACTCCGTTTTTATGTTGGGTAAAGCATTGCGTGCTCTGCGGCAGGAGTTATTTGCAGCAGCTCTGAATCGTGTGTTTAAGTTGCTGCCACTTAAGGAATAAGGTTGTCTGTGCGTCCGCTGCAGAAAGCAATGCTATTAATACACCGTAAAGAAAAAACAAAGGCTACAGGAGTTTCACAGAAGCTACTTAGGAATTAACACTTTGTGTATCATCCTCTTTGGTTCCATTCTGTTCTGGAATCAGGTACCACCTCCCAGATCTATACCAAAGAGACAACTCTTCTAAGAATTACTAAGTTTGCTCATTGCCTGTTTTCCAAAATGAGGCCATTTTCTTCCCTTTTAAGGCCACTGCTTCCGCAGACTGACCTCTGGGCTGCTAGAGGAGACTAGCTGCGTCTGCTGCTGGTTTTCTCTCCCATTGAGGAATCTTTTGTTTATTGAGCACCTGGCAACGACCTGTCACATAACCAGTCATGGCACTTACAATGTCTACTGTTACTTGGCATGTAAACAGTGATGCCAACACAGAAAATATACGGACTAAACACAGGTAGGGAGAGGGAAGGGGAATTTCCTCAGATGCAGTATTTCGTTGCTTTTCAGAATTCAAACTCCCAAGTCTTTCACTTAATGCTTTTGTATTACGGGCTTAGTAACTTAATAAAGCAAACCAGAAAAGCACAACAAATTAAAGTGTTACTACGTTAAATCTAGTCATAAGACCTGTCGGTCCTTAAGAAAGGAAAAGAGTACTTCCTCGGAGACCATAGCTTGCCTGCTGGGATGCACAGCCTGCAGCACTGACTCGACACACAGCCAGGTTTATTTCCTTAACAAAAATGTGGCATTTAACTGAAAATCATATTCTTTAGCCAGCATTGTAGGCCAAAATCTATAATAATAAAAGCGCACTGTGCTAGTTAGACTGGACAGCCAGATGACCTTCCAGACGAAGCCGCGGCTGCGAGGGCCGAGCCCCTTGCACAAATTTTGTGCATTGGTCCTCTAGTTACATTACAAATACATATTGTCCCTTGCATCAAATAGCAAATAAAATAGTAATAAAAAATAAAGAAAGAAGGGGGAGAAGTCACTAGAAGCTTTGCTTGGTGCATCATTCTTTTGTGAGGTCAGAGCTGGGGTTGAGAAATTTCATGTTTAAAAGGTTGGGCCTGAACATGCATGTCATTCAGGTCTTTTATTAAATGAATGGATGGTGGGGGAGAAATCCTGTGTACTTTATTCTTATCATAGAAGATGAATGAGATATTTGCATATGCTTTTCTATTTATTCCTATTATTATAAAATAGACATTTTCAGAGTTTCCTTCAAAAATGAGGGGCTTTACATGACTAAATGAGGAAGGATGGGGTGAAGAGAGATATTCTGATTTCTACATGGGAATTCATTTAATTCTAAATAAAGTGCATTTCCAAGCAAAATATGGAATGCTTTGAAAACCAAAGAATTTAATTAATTACCAAGAAGAAAATGATAATACATTCATCCACATCTATGTAACACACAATTAACATATTTACTATTTCCTAAATTTGTAGATAAAATTATCCTTTCAAAATGCTGTCAGGTTAAAATTCTTTGGTGACCCACTTCATTGAGTCTTTTTCTTCTTTTCTACATTAGTATTTACTTTGTTTATTAATTTATTTATTAATTAAGTAAAATGCTTCCAAAATAGAGCGAGCTCTTTTTAGATAGGTTCATTTGCAGCATGGGAAAGAGAAACAACTTGAAAAAATAAAATTTCCCTGGAGTCTTATCTCATTTTTGAATCAAAATTCTAAAGACAAATTCTGATTATGCCCCTTAAAATAAACCTGCCGCATGGAAATCCACGCCCGACCCCAGCCACCAGGCGTGAGTCACGTCAGGAAACCGCGTCTTGTCACGCGGGGCATCTGATGCCCGCGGCCCCACATAACAACCGTGTTAGTGCATAAGATGTCCCTTCCTCTGGGTTCATGCTAATCATTGACTTGATTTGCCAATTAAGGAGAAAGTTAATTAAAAATGTTTGACTCTTCTGTCCCCTATGCTTTTGAGTGTACCTTTTAAATAGGGTTAGAAGCCGAAACCGGTTTGGCTCAGTGGATAGAGCGTCGGCCTGCGGACTGAAGGGTCCCGGGTTCGATTCCGGTCAAGGGCACGTACCTGGGTTGCGGGCACATCCCCAGTAGGAGATGTGCAAGAGGCAGCTGATCGATGTTTCTCTCTCATCGATGTTTCTAACTCTCTATCTCTCTCCCTTCCTCTCTGTAAAAAATCAATAAAATATATTTAAATAAATAAATAAATAAATAAATAAATAAATAGGGTTAGAAATTTCAAAACCGAAAAAGTGCCACTTGCTGGCTTTGCTGGTGGCTGCCTGACAGAGGGTTTCCGTTTCTGCCCTGTACCCTCACCACTGACCACAGAGCCAGCCCAGGCCTGCGGGGAGCTCGGCGCTCAGCTGCCCGCTGCTCCGTGGGCCTCCAGGGCCTCCCCCGACACCGCCCACCTGCACTGTAGCTAACGGACCTGAGGACCCTTGGCCAGTCTAGACGCAGACTCTGGGCAGGACCATCACCCTAACACTGACCTTCAGAGCTGCTTTCCAACAACAAAGGCACACAGCTCAAGTTACGATGTTCTAGGTCGGATGTATCTACCTAGGAAAGGTTGGGGAAAATTGGTAAACTGATAGTTGCTCCTGGTTACCAACCGTGATGACTCATTTTAAGGGGATTCTGACACATTAAATGGTTTTGACTTCTATTAAATGAGAGGCATTGAAATTTTCCCTAAGACAGGAAAATTCTCTTAAATATTGTGTTTTCTAATAATGGGTGTAGATATGCCCAGATAGTTCAAAGGAAAATTACGAGCAAAAAAGTTATTGGATTTAGAGCTCTGAGTAAAGTATTCCCTCTAGACCAGCCGTGGGCAAACTATGGCCCGCGGGCCGGATCCGGCCCATTTGAAATGAATAAAACTTAAAAAAAAAAAAAGACCGTACCCTTTTATACTTTGAATTTATATTAGTTCACACAAACACTCCATCCATGCTTTTGTTCAGGCCCCCGGTCCAGTTTAAGAACCCATTGTGTATGTGTGTGGTGTGTGCTGTGTGCTGTGTGCTGTGTGTGTGGTGTGTGTGCTATGTGTGTGGTGTGTGTGTGTGGTATGTGGTGTGTGTGGTGTGTGGTGTGCGGTGTGTGCTATGTGTGTTGTGCTGTGTGTGTGCTGTGTGCTGTGTGTGTTGGTGTGTGTGCGGTGTGTGTTGGTGTGTGTGTAGTGTGTGTGGTGTGTGTGTGTGTGGTGTGTGTGGTGTGTGTGCTGTGTGGTATGTGTGTGGTGTGTGTGGTGTGTGTGTGGGTGTGTGTGTTGTGGTGTGTGTGTGTGTGTGTAGTGGTGGTGTGTGTGTGTGTGGTGTGTGTGGTGTGTGTGTGCGTGTGTGTGTTGTGGTGTGTGTGTGTGTGTGTGTAGTGTGTTGTGTGTGTGGTGTGCGTGCGTGCGTG
>NW_005371645.1:1039401-1057802 GCF_000412655.1 Myotis brandtii
ATGTGTGGTGTATGTGGTGTGTGGTTAGTGTGTATGGCATGTGGTGTGTGTGTAATATGTGTGTGGTGTGTGGTGTGTGGTGTGTGGTGTGTGTGTGTGATGTGTGTGGTGTGTGATGTGTGTGTGTTCTAGGGTTCTAGGTGGGGAGAGGGAAGGGACAGGAGGGAAAGTGTTCAAATAGGGGTGGAGTCTCCTCCCCTTCCTGGCTCCTGGCCTCAGCACAGGAAGCTCCGGATGCGAAGGCCTCTAATGTTCAGGAGATTTCAATTTTTTTAAATGACTTCACAACCCACTTAATCAAAGAAAACATATATTGTCCTTAAAGTTTCCTTTGGAATTCATTTATCTTCATTTCTATTTTGGATTCCTTATTGTTGAAAGTATTACACATGTCCCCTTTCCCCTGTTGTCCTCTCCCAGCCTGCCCCCACCCACCCCACCCCACCCCCATTGTCTGTGGCCATTGCTTGTGCGTACATGCACACAAGTTCTTTGGCTGCTCTCCTCCTCCGCAACTACAAATGAGTGAGGTCGTGTGATACTTATCCTTCTCTGACTGGCTTATTTCACTTAGCATAAAACTCTCCAAGTCCATCCATGCTGTTCCACAGGCAGCAAAATATCAGATATAGCTTGTAGCAATATGTATGACATCACATCTCCTAGGACAATGGAAACCAAGGAGAAAATAAACATCAAAATAAAAAGCTTCTGCACAGCAAAGGAAACCATCAACAAAATAACAAGAAAGCCCACTGCATGGGAGGACATATTCATCATTTCTGGAAAAGAGTCATCATTCCCACTTTCTGACCATAGAAATGTAAGCCTTCACGGCATGGGCAAGCAGGGTTTTTTTGTTTTTTTGTGTGTTTTTTGTTTTGGGTGGGTTGCTAATAATAAACTATAATAATAAAAGTGTAATATGCTAATTAGCCTGGACATCTTCCGGATGTCCTTCCTGACGAAGCCGGGACCAGGGGGGAAGCCAGCCCGGGTCGCGGGTGCCTGCTGGTGGCCGGAGGAGGGAAGCCCAGGTGCTGGGGGCCGGAGGAGGGAAGCCCAGGTGCTGGGGGCCGGAGGAAAGCCAGTGCCGGCAGCGGGGGAAGAAAGGCCTACTCTTGCATGGAATTTTGTGCATCGGGCCTCTAGTAAAAATATAAAAGTCTGTGAGTAGAGAAGTCTTTCCTAAATCAAACACATCCTTTTCCTCAACGCTTTTACTTCCTGAACGGACAGGTTGGGGTGAAGTAAGAGCAGTTGCCCTGAGAACTGCTCATAAACCTCAGCCAATCCTCTCTCTGCCGAAATGAGGATTGCAAACGACAGAAACCCCTCTGTCTAACTTAAACCAGGAAATAAGAAGGGCAGATGGTCATGAAGTTGAAGGAAAGCTGGAGTGCAGGGTGGTGATGGGGGAAGGGCATGGAATAAGAGCAGAGCCACGGTTGTCTAACAATTCTCCACCTTACCAACCACAGGCAGGACCCTGGGAAATGGAGGATGGAATGAGGCTGTAAAAGATAAGATGCCTCGATGGGCCCATGACTCAGAAAAGAAATACATTTTGAGAACAGGCCCAGGACAGGACACGCTTTGACTTGGTGGCTGTGCTGGACCCTGACCCCTTCCAGGAGTTTTCCTCAGGAGCGCTGACCCTTCTCCGGGCCCAGGAACGGGCTGAGCTCTTTGTAACATCCCAGGAGATTAGCCACCTGGTTATCGGACTTTGAGCTCCTGAAGGCCAGACTGCAGTCCTGCCCCTCCCCTTCCCATGCCCCACATTTGCTAGCAGCTGCATGTAGCTATCTTCTCCCTCCTGCGTATACTGGCAAGTGGAGGGGGGGGGGCGGGTGAGAGCAGAATTTCCAGGATGACAGACTGCTCTCCCCATACTGCCAGCATTATTGGAATAAATATAAGATTCAATCCTGTCTGCTTAATTTCGCTCAAGTAGTGGCAGGCGGCCTCAGACCCATTGTGTGCCGTTTCAGTGGGAGAGGCAGGGCCAGGGTCCCAGGGGGTTGGGGGGCGGAGGGCTGCACTGCAGTTTGGGCAGCACTACTCCAGCTCCACCGCTGCCTAAGAGGCCGCCCTGCTTCTCTCTCTGCTGTGTCACGCCCGCTCTAATCCTCTCTGCCCGGATCAGGAGGAAGAGCAACCTGGACAAGCCTGCTTGTCCTGCTGCTCAAATAAGCAAACAGACGCAAGCCCCCTTTCAGATGACACTCTAGGTCAATGATAAAAACGCAGGGGGACCTATTTAGGTCAAGCCTTATGTGGCCATGTTTTGGCTACAACCTTTAGCCTCTTTGTACCTCCAGTTTCTTGGCTGTGAAATTAATTTAGTAGCTTAAGTGACCCCTAGGGTCTATGTGTGTGTTTCAGCGTCTAATGTCTTTACTTGACTAGCACTGGAATAAGAAGGTTGCACACGCGCAGTCCCCACCCACATCTTCCACAGGATTTGACATACAGCAGGCATCTACACATGTACTGAAGTAAGTATGTATCATTACGCAAAGTTTACCATTGCTATCTTAAAATTCAGAGCACAATTTGCAAAATCACAAAGACATAATTTTCTGATCAGATTCCCTGTTGGCAGCAATAATTGATTATTGCCAATAGGACAAGGATAAAACAGGCTTGCACATTAGGGATATTTAACCTTTCCAAATGGTTAAAAGGTTTAAGGGTCCCTAGCTGCTTTATAATACTCTTAAATATTAAAATGCTGCTTGAAATTATCTTATTTCCATGAACTCAGAATACTGAAGCCAAGGGTACATGGTCTGCAACTTTTGTCAGGCCAGGATTAGTTTTGTTAGGAAAAACACCTTCCAAATATCACACTACTCCAAAAATACATCATTTTTCTATACCCTTCCTCTATATCACTCAATTCTCTAGAAATTAAGGTAAATTCTCCATGTCATATACATACACACACACACACACACACACACACACACACACACACACACACAGAGGCAACATTCTTGTATAAATTTTTGTTTTGTTTAATTTTATTCAGTTTTCTTCCCCATTCTCTAGTCATGGATGCTATTATCCTATGTCATCTCAAGTAATATATGGGAGACTACCTGACTATAATTTACTAGGCAAGTGAATGAAAAATGCTTTCATTTACATGATTAAAATTTAATTAACATTGTTAATTAACATTGATTGTTTAAATTTTTTCCACTGAAGTGTAACACTTAACATTGACCTTAACTTTTAAAATAAAAGTTAGGTGTTAAGAAAGCCCAGGGAAATTGATGATTGATAACATGTGTTATGATCTATCTCCCAGTGACCTAGGTGTAAGTTATGAAGTAATGTTCATTGTACCATATAAAACCCTAATGATGGTTAATGCTAGTTAATTAAGATGAACACTGAATTGAGCCAGCCCTGCTCATGGGGGTATTAATATCTTATTACAGTCTAACAAAATATTATTTTAGTCAAAATCGAAACCATATATAGTGAATCATTTTAGATTCTCACTAAAAAATATATTTTGAATCAAATTAGACATTAAAACCATATTTTAATCTTTGTTGCCAACAGAGATAATATTAAACACCTTCTTAAATGTAATATTACACCATGTGGGTTTTCTTTGTTTCATTTCGTGTTAAGTCTCAAACATAGAGAGATGCTGTACTTGTATATTATCACGTAAGAAATCATGAATATTTGCCACTCCCAATTTTTGGAATATCAAATGTATGCTTCCCATTAATCTATCTGAGTTCTTACAAGTGCGCCTAGGTAACTCAAAACAGCCATTTCTACTGGCCACTGAAAACATCCAACTTCCAAATCTGCCATGACCTTCATTCATTTCCTTCTTGCCCAGTAAAATGTCTTCAGAATACATTTACACTGACATGATGGTGTGTTCTGACCACGTGATTTTGACGCTCTGGGCTATAATGTGCTTGTGCTAAAGATAAGGGGATTATACCATAGAATCAAGATGCCTAAAATAGTTCATTTCTTATAAGTTTTGGTCCTTTGTTTAATATTTGAATGCCTAATCATGACAGTAGGCACTGGGGATGTATACATGAAGAAAGGTAATGTCTGATGAGAAATACTTTAATACCCACAGTGTACTTAGTTGATAGGACCTAGAATGGTTCCTCAGATAGGGCAACAGTCACTGATGGTCATGAATTCATCCCAGATGAAACCAAAAGGCCAATGTGTCTGTGGAAGGACAGTTTGTTTGGAATGGAAAACACTCATATAATGTCTATGTGCTACTCACTGGCCTGCTGGGTTAGTGCTGTACCTTCTGGGGAAGAGGATGAGGATTCCTGTGCCTGGAGCTGAGAGCTGGCACACCTGAGAAACAGGGGTGGCATGAAGGCCCACAAGGACTGTCAGCTTCCCTGTGCACGCTTCAGAACCTGGGAATAACTAATTCTCAGGCAGCGTTTCCCATACAGATAAATTGTTTGAGCAGTATTTTAAAATAGTATTATCTATACTAATAAAAGGGTAATATGCTAATTAGACCAGACATCTTCCGGACATCCTTCCTGACAAAGCCAGGCCCGGGAGAAGCCACCTGCCCCACAGTCCTGGGTGCCAGCAGCCCGGGCAAAGCCACCCGCCCATGTTCCCCGGCGGCTGCGGCCAGCCCGAGTGAAGTGGGCCTGGGTCCTGGGTGCCTGCGGCTGGCCGGAGGAGAGAATCCTGGGTCCCGGGTCCAGGCCCGAGGCAGTTAGGGGTGATCAGGCTGGCGGGGGAGCAGTTAGGGGTGATCAGGCTGACAGGTAGAGGTGTTTAGGGGCAATCAGGCAGGAAGAGGTGGTTAGGGGTGATCAGGCAGGAAGAGGTGGTTAGGGGTGATCAGGCAGGCAGGCAGGCAGGCAGGCAAGCGGTTAGGAACAAGCGGTCCCAGATTGTGAGAGTGATGTCTGACTGCCAGTTTAGGCCCGACCTAAACCGGCAATCGGACATCCCCCGAGGGGTACCAGATTGGAGAGGTTGCAGGCTTGGCTGAAGAACCCCCACCCCTGTGCACAAATTTCGTGCAATGGGCCTCTTGTTAGATTATAAGCAAACAAAGATGTAAAATAGAGTGCAGTATCTCTGGGGAATTGGGGGGCAAGAAAGATTGGTTTGCTGAGACCCTCCCTAACTTCCAGGTGAGACCCCTGCCCTCAGGCACTGTCCCGGTGGGATGGGGACTCAGGTAGCAAGGACTGATGATTTGGAGTCCTGCCCTGCCCCGCCCTCTGTGCAGAGCACACTTGCAAACACAGACACACACGCACACACGCACACACACACATTTTTGCCTGTTCACTGCTCTATATCCAGAGCTTACATTAGTATCTGCACAGTAGAAACTCAATTATATGCTGAACTAATAAATAAATGCACTCACTTTTGTGTGGAAGGTATTTGGTGGTTCTATTTATTTCCAAATATAGTGGATGCACAAGAAATTTTTACCGAGTTGAAATAAAATACTTGTGATGATGCCATTAATATCTGCATAAATATATTGCTACAGAAGCCTTCCCATGGTAATTTGCTAACACCTCTTCAGACCCTCAGATGGAACATACCATATTATTCACAGCATAATTTAATTCTGAAAGAAATAGATACAAGCATATATACATGTATTTCCTATATGTGTACAAATATAGAAAAAAGACTGGAAGGACGTATCCCAGAACATTAACAGTAGTCATAGTGTTGTATTTGAGGGATGAGATTTCAGAGTGCTTTTATCTTGTCTTATTTTTCATTTCCTTTTTTTTCTGCCTTTTCTAAATTTTATACAATCATCAATGAATTGTTGAAGAAAACTTTCCAACTCCCTTCCAGCATATCTGCGGTTCTGGCTGGTTTCCATCATGTTCCTGACTCCCTTCAGGAGCCGCTGACTCCCATGTCTGAGACGCGGGCCGTTCCTGCAGCGGCGCCCAGGCTGCGGGCTGTTTTTCTCCTCTCTGGACAGACCGGCCTCTCCATGCTCACACCCTGCGGTGGCTCACGCTGGAGTGACTGACAGTGAGTGGAAATTAAAAACACTGGTTGGCATTAAAGGTCACCGCTTTATTAGAATTATTCATTCAAATACAATTAACTCACCCTGCTGGGCGGAGGGTGGGGGGGAGGGGGAGGATTTTACTCCAGGGAGAAGGAAAGATCTAAGCCCTTCTCCTATTTGAATTTTTTTCTTCCAACAACTTTATTGACATGGCAGCTTGAAACAAAGGAAGGCCATAGAGTGGGAAGGCATTTCCTTTGATACACATGAGGGAGGGCTAAGTTCCTTATTTTGAGCACAGAATGAGGTTTGAAACAAGTGGGGTCTGAGAAAACCTCGCTCTAATAGTGGTCCACATAATGCAGAGGACAAGACTGTCTAACTTCCTTATCCTAGTGGGTGGAAGCCCCGGAGGGGCCACACTCAGCCTGCAGCCCCTCAGCCCTCACACGGGGAGGGCACCCCTCTGGACCAGGCTCTCTCTAAAATTCTAGTGACATCGCATGGACGTTGAAGCAGGAATGTACCGTATGCACCTAAAACACTGCAAACAAACTCATGAGGTCTCCTGTTAGAATCATCTCCAGAGGGAAGAAACTGTTCCTGATCGGGAACTCCTAAGTTCATTGTTCACTCCTCCATCCATCCCTTCAGCCAGCTTTGGAGTCAGCCAGCCAGGACTTCAAATCCTAATATGACCCTCTAAGTAGGGGCAGGGAATCTTTTTCTGCCAAGGGCCATTTGGATATCTACAACATCAGCCACTTAATATAACTCACATAATATAAATTTCTGTTGCTATGAAAAAAGCTCCTAGATTTGTTGAATTTTAAGTCCCACCTGCAGTTGCCTAGGCAGGGCCAGACCAAAGGATTTCTCGGGTCTTATGCAGCCCGTGGGCCGGACGTTCCCCAACCCTGCTCTAGGTCTATATCCTCATGTCT
Organism: Myotis brandtii; assembly: GCF_000412655.1. Classification (NCBI taxonomy): domain Eukaryota; kingdom Metazoa; phylum Chordata; class Mammalia; order Chiroptera; family Vespertilionidae; genus Myotis; species Myotis brandtii. The sequence goes on from NW_005371645.1 coordinate 1,046,374, forward strand.
AAAGTGTAGTGTCTATTCAATGGATGCTGTAGGGATTAAGTTGGGGTGAATGTGTAGCACTCTTTCTTAATTGCATACTTCAAATACATATGTAGAGGTTTTGATACATATTATGAACCAGTATTTATTACCTATGTTCTCACAGTTGTGCTAAGACTTGGGAAGAAAATCTTAAAACAAAAATCACAACCCATGCCTTCAAGGAGCTTGCATTCTTCTCTAGGGAAGGCACAGAGAAGGCAGCATGGAACAGCAGAAAAGCTCTATAATCAGGGTACGGATCGGTGGCGTCTGGGGCTGGGGACGGTGGAATGGGGCTGATTATACATGGGCATGAGGTTCTTTTTGTTGTGATGGAAATGTTCTAAAACTGGGTTGTGGTAACAAATGCACAGCTTTGAAAATTTACAATCATGGAATTGTACATTTCAATGGTAAATTTTATGATATGATATGAAAATACCACAATAAAGCTGTTAAAAATACCAGGTAGCATGGCAGTTGTAGACACAGATATATGCTAAGAGCAGTGGTTGCTACAGAGGAAGCAGTGACCTCCTGGTGCAGGGAGAAGTCTTACCAAAGAAGGGACGCTGAGCTGAGTCCCAGAAGATAAGTAGCTTTTGAGAGTGGACAGTAGTATATTCTAAGCAAAGAAAGCAAGTATCAAGTCCCCCAGGAAAGTAGGATCAAAGTCATTTGCTGAATCAAAATAAAATGCTGACTCTCCTTACATCCAAAATATTGCCTTCTTTTTATATAACACAGAATGCTTATTTTGCTAACATTATGTTTCTCCTTCCCAATCCTGTCATACAGTATGTTTGACCGAAGAGGAAGTAAGGTAGATCTGCATTTGTAGATGTACCCCCACCAAGTCACTGGAGTTAGCTTCGAAATCCACCAGTCTAACTGACCTGAGTTCCAGATGAGGAAACAGAGGCTAGAGCAGTAACTCTGTAAGGTTTTGACCACATCCCACTTAACCACTTGTGGAATTTAAAAGAACAAAACAAAGACACACAAGCAAACAAAAAGCACAGCCGTGGCATGCACCCCGGGGCACCCGCCAGGATGCCCTCTGCTGTGCACGTGTGGGTGGGTGAGGCTTTGTAGTCAAATATCTCAAAGTACTAACTTTGTACTCAAACTCCAGGGATAGTTTCATTCCATGGTAATTTTACTCATGGAAACCAAAGTTCAGTTATGCTCATTGACTTCTATGTAGGTTATGAGTAATTGTAACAACTGCATAAGAAAGAAATGACTGTTGAATCTGTATGTCATTTGCCTAAGAGCGCTTTGGATCCTATACGAGAATCCTTGCTGGGAAAAGAGAAGTGGTTGACGTTCATTGCTCAGTAGGTGTGTGAGGGAAGCCGGTTGTGTCAGCCAGGCCTGGTCTCTCAGCACCGCACTGGAAAGTCAGTCAATGCCCAGATACAAGCACTTCTTTCCTCGGCCACCAAAGTTAGTAAGAGGCAATCCTCAAACACAATGGAGGAGGTTGAGATTGAGGGTGAGTCTGATCAAAGCAAGCAAGAGGGTTTGGGAAATTTGTAAAGTCCACACCTGCAGCAGGCCTGAGGACCCACCTTCACGAAGCCCTTGTCTGTGTGTTGAGTTTATGTATGTTCCGGCAGCTCGGTTTTCAGTTTATCACTCCTGTGAGTATAGCTTCATTCTTTGGAACTCCGAAGGGATGCAACTTTCAGAGCTCAAAGCCCCCTAATATCCTGAAGATGCATCAAATGAGACTCACCATTGTTTCTACACATGGCTTGGAAATAACAACCACATGCACCCCATTTTCCTTGGAACTCGTTTGTTTTGTTTTGCTTTGCTTTATTTTGTTTTTTAAAGCTTTTACTGCTTCTTTCTAGTCCTAAGACCACAGCAAAGTTCACCAGAGAAACAGACTTCCGATGTAATTACAAAGCATCAGAAGGTGATGTGTGTTTTGCTTCCTCCTAGCATGAAGCACTGCGGTCAGGTCGAGTGGTGTCAAATACACAACTTCACTGCTTTGAATCTTTTAAAGGCTGCGGCTCCAGATCAAACAACTGCCTCCTGCACACAATATTCCGTGTCTACGTGTCATGACTGATGACAAGTCAAAACACCCCCTGCTTACTCAGCCTTCATGTGAACGTGGCGGTCAGAGCTGGCGTGGGTCTGCATGTTAGATAAATAAGGTCCAAAGGCACGGAAAGGTAGAGTTGTTTTCCAAACAATGGCATGCTTCCTTTCTATACCTTTTCGGGTCAACTTGAAAGAGGAAATTCATGACCAGTTTGCCCATGCAGAAGGCTTGAGTTTCTTCACTTTATGGCTTTCCAAAGGACTCGCTCATCCAGTGGTTCTCAACCTTCCTAATGCCGAGACCCTTTAATACAGTTCCTCATGTTGTGGTGATCCCCAATTTCATTGTTACAAATTGAACATAATTAAAGCATAGTGATTAATCACAAAAACAATATGTAATTATATATGTGGTTTCCGATGGTCTTAGGCGACCCCTGTGAAAGGGTCGTTCGACCCCCAAAGGGGTCCCGACCAACAGGTTGAGAACCGCTGCGCTAATCTATACCGGCTCCGCTTTATGTAGTCTAAGGCAGGGCTCCTCACCTCAGCACACTGACACTGGGGCTAGTTAGTCTTTGTTGTGGGTACTGTGCTGCCATCGTAGATGTCTACCAGCCTCCGTGGGCTCTACACACTAGGGGCCCCAAAGTGTCTCTGGGCATTGCCAAGTGTCCATTTGAGAGCCATTGAGCTGATGTCTTGAATCTATAATAATAAAAGTGTAATATGCTAATTAGACCAGACATTCTTCCAGACGAATAAAATTTAATTTTGATCATTATATTTTAAAAAACAAAAACAAAAAGCAATCCTGGCAGTCGGAGTGAGGGGCTTGCATTCTCCAAAGGTGCAATCCAGTGCTCTCCCCTTCCATGCAGAGCCCACGGTAAACTGAGAGGCCATTGTCTGCCACTTTCCCTCAGGAAATACTGCACCAGCTCAATGGGAAAGCACAAGTGAGGTCATTTTTTCTTGCTGACTAAATCATCCCCTGAGAAATTTCAGTCATTTCCTTATACCCTATAGTTTATCCGTGGCCTTTCCTTAAGCACATTTTAAGAAATTCTTCACATATTCATCTTCATTGGCGCTTCTGGTGCTATAATGAGGCATTTGTTATAAACATTAGTGACCATAATCAGATTTTCATTTGAAACCTTATATCGGCAAACTTTTGTAGGAAAGAATGTAACTGCAGACAGTGTTACTGAAGAAACAGTTAATACAATTTAAATAAAAAGGTTTATGGCCAATTTCAACTCATTTGGTGAATTGTAATTATGTGATTACCTATAGATCCTCCATAGTATGGCATTTGAAAGATCAAAGTTAGTGAAAAGTCAGCATGTAATTAGTTTCTTGCTTTGGAGCATTAGGTAGAATTACTGCAAAGAGGCAAAACTATCATTTTATAGAGACCCTTAGGAGATTTATAATGATGGTAGACAAATATATGCATACAATATCAGCTGGTGTGCGAAAATTTAATTTTCGTGAGGAAATGTGGTTGAAGATGATCACAATACATGGGGATGTTCTTATTTTAATATTGGTGGATGTTATTATTAGAGAATCATATCAAAAGATATGTCACCAGGGAGAAAATATCATTTATAAATCACTAATGAGTAGCAAACAGTGTTTAGCTTGGAGGGATGAGGCATCTCTTTACAATGTGCATTTATGATCAAACACAGAAGATCAAGTGCAGAGAGAATAGTACATCCACATTTTATCTCACTCTCTGCTAGGGAATATTTTTTGAGTTTGAGTTTCACTGCCTATATTGCATTTCCTTCTCCTCAGAGAGGACTCTGCAATTAGTAGAATGTGATTTGTATTTGGAACTTAGCTATTAAGATAACATATGATTGTATAGATTAACTATTGTATAAATTTTATTTATGTCCTCAAAGTAATACATAGCTATGCAACCAGTTTTCCTAGGAGAGCACAGCAGGAAATCTCATGGCTGACAACATACACCCTCTGGGGCTTGGTTGAGATTTCTTGCTTTTTAATGTAAGGTGAATTCAAATAGTTCTCAAACCATATTGTTTGGGCCTCCAATGACCCATTTTTCGGTATATTAGAGTAAATCTAAGATTATTTTCTAAGGAAAAGCTTAGGCACGGTCCCAGGTAAGCTCAGGTTTGACTACCACTGAGAGGCAGCTGAGCTGCGGGAGGAAATTGGAGAACTTTAACGCCTCTTCTTTTGTAAGAAGGCACCTGTCCTTTTTCCTCAGTTGAACAGACTACTAAAACTTTTGTTTCCAACCACAGCCAAAACCCAGGCAAACCACTATCAAGTCCAATAATAATCTTGAACCATTATTAAATGGTACATATGTGGTGCGTCCATTTTCTCCTAGAACATCTCATACTACTTACCACTGACCTAAGCCACCCTCTTCTTCAGGGCAAAAGCATCCGACCGCTAAGTAGAGCGATCAGCGAGGGCCTCCGGGAGTGTTCCGTTACACCGTGCGGGGGCCTGTGGGCACAGCTTGAGCATCTTGTCTGTGAGGACGCGGAGATACTTCCTTAGCACCAAGAATAGTGCCTCTCCTCAGAGCTGGTGTGCTTTGTCCCAGTGGACAACACCAGTTATAAAACTTCATGTTTCCCTACTGATGTTAACTTCTGGAAAGTTTAAATCAAATGTGTCATCTGCAGAGTGCAAAGGACTTAATGACAATCATTTGTAGTTCAAACCACCCTCCTCATTTCATTTCATATTGCTGCCCGTGATGTTCCTCTCCCTGATCTTTCTCACTTAAGCTAACTTCCCTCATCTTGCTGAGTAGTGTGTTTTTGTAAGTCATCTTCAATGTTTCAGAGAATCAATTAGCTGCACAAAAACAAAATCCCTGCAATGTAGGGACCGTACATTCTGGCTTCTCACATTAGCTAATAAGCTAAGCAGGTCCCAGGAAACCAAATAGAGTCTCAGATAGGCATTTTCTATTATTTATTTAGGACATGCTTACAATTCTCCATGTGGTATCATACCACCAATTCACTTGACTCTCGGCTGTGATAGTTCGGCTGAAGGCTTAAAGGAGAAAGGGGGAACTGGGAACTTTCGGAAGGTCGGGACTCGACGAGCAGAGCAGGGCAGTCATAGGAAAGTCGTGGGAGCCTGCAGGCCAGATCCACGAATATGGGAGAATAACAATGCAGAGGCTTCACAGAGGAAGCCGTCTAGAACAGCAGCATATTTATTGCCAGCTGGTTTCACCCTGTTGCTTTGGAGAATCACTACACATCTTTAGTGAGTCATAAGAAAATCACTAAGCATCTTAAATAAATTCCTGTTGCTGGTCACTCTGGAGGATGCTAAATAGAGTTGCCCATGTGTGTAGCTCTTGATGGCAACTCAACACCTGCATATGGAGCATGTACCTCTCCCTTTCGATTTGGGTTCATACTCAAAACCCATTGTATTGGCTTGACCCTCAGAAGCTCACAGTGGGCCATCTGTCTGCCTCAAAGAGCAGTTGTGTTTGTTCTACTGCAGTTCAAGGTACTTTGGGTTTTCCCCAAGGTTCTTCTGCTAAAATGAATTCAACTTACCCCACATACTATATATTTTAAGTCAGAAATCATTCCAAAATTTTGTTAAACTTAGTGAAAGCCATATTATAACCCTTCAATTTTTCAATTTGAAGAAGACACAAATGTTTTGCAACAATAGATTAACCCAAATAAATGGGCATCGGTGGGTATCGTTGGAAATGTCCTTATAAAAGAATGGAAAACTCTTTAATGGGCTTGTTTGGCAAAAAGGCAAGTAATGGGTGGAAAGTGGTCTGACTGAATTTCATATACTTAGTGTCTAGCAAAGCAAAGAAATGTTTGACCATTTCTATGGTCAACTATTTTGATGTAAACATTTAAAAATTGGCCAATTGTTATAAAACTAATTTATGCTGTTAGAGCTCAGAATAGAAGTTCCATTAGAGTGGGGCATGGTGTCTGGAGCTGGAACGAAGTCTTCTGGAGTCATGAGAGTGTTCTGCTCACTTTTTAAAAATTACAGTTTACTTTTAATGTTATTTTGTATTAGTTTCAGGTGTGCAGCATCATGCTTAGACAATTGTATACTTTATAAACTGCTCCCCCCAATATTTCCAGTACCCACCTGTCACCATACGAAGTTATTACAATGTTACTGACTATATTCTCTATGCTGTACTTTATATTCCCATGACTACTTTGTAACTGCCAATTTGTACTTCTTAATCCCTTCACCTTTTTCAGCCTACCCCCAACCCCCTCCCCCAGCAGCCAGCAGTCCACTCTCTATGTCTATGAATCTGTTTCAATTTTGCTTGTTCGTTTACTTTATTCCTTAGATTCCACATACAAGTGAAATCATATGGTATTTGCCTTTCTCCTACTGACTTATTCACTGAGCATAATACCCTCTTCTAGGTCCAACCATGTTGTCATGAATGGGAAGATTTCATTCTTTTTTTATGGCTGACTAATATGCCATTGTATATATGTACCACAGCTTTTTTATGCATGCTACTATTGTTAAGAACTTGAGTTGCTTCATATCTTGGCTCTTGCAAATAATGCTGCAATAAATATATGGGTTTTCTATTATTTATTTAGGACATGCCTATAATTCTCCGTGTGGTATCAATCCACCAATTCACTGGACTCTCGGCTGTGATAGTTCGGCTGAAGGCTTAAGGAGAAAGGGGGAACTGGGAACTTTCGGGAGGTCGGGACTCGACGAGCAGAGCAGGGCAGTCATAGGTTACAATTCTCCATGTGGTATCATACCACCAATTCACTTGACTCTCGGCTGTGATAGTTCGGCTGAAGGCTTAAAGGAGAAAGGGGGAACTGGGAACTTTCGGAAGGTCGGGACTCGACGAGCAGAGCAGGGCAGTCATAGGAAAGTCGTGGGAGCCTGCAGGCCAGATCCACGAATATGGGAGAATAACAATGCAGAGGCTTCACAGAGGAAGCCGTCTAGAACAGCAGCATATTTATTGCCAGCTGGTTTCACCCTGTTGCTTCGGAGAATCACTACACATCTTTAGTGAGTCATAAGAAAATCACTAAGCATCTTAAATAAATTCCTGTTGCTGGTCACTCTGGAGGATGCTAAATAGAGTTGCCCATGTGTGTAGCTCTTGATGGCAACTCAACACCTGCATATGGAGCATGTACCTCTCCCTTTCGATTTGGGTTCATACTCAAAACCCATTGTATTGGCTTGACCCTCAGAAGCTCACAGTGGGCCATCTGTCTGCCTCAAAGAGCAGTTGTGTTTGTTCTACTGCAGTTCAAGGTACTTTGGGTTTTCCCCAAGGTTCTTCTGCTAAAATGAATTCAACTTACCCCACATACTATATATTTTAAGTCAGAAATCATTCCAAAATTTTGTTAAACTTAGTGAAAGCCATATTATAACCCTTCAATTTTTCAATTTGAAGAAGACACAAATGTTTTGCAACAATAGATTAACCCAAATAAATGGGCATCGGTGGGTATCGTTGGAAATGTCCTTATAAAAGAATGGAAAACTCTTTAATGGGCTTGTTTGGCAAAAAGGCAAGTAATGGGTGGAAAGTGGTCTGACTGAATTTCATATACTTAGTGTCTAGCAAAGCAAAGAAATGTTTGACCATTTCTATGGTCAACTATTTTGATGTAAACATTTAAAAATTGGCCAATTGTTATAAAACTAATTTATGCTGTTAGAGCTCAGAATAGAAGTTCCATTAGAGTGGGGCATGGTGTCTGGAGCTGGAACGAAGTCTTCTGGAGTCATGAGAGTGTTCTGCTCACTTTTTAAAAATTACAGTTTACTTTTAATGTTATTTTGTATTAGTTTCAGGTGTGCAGCATCATGCTTAGACAATTGTATACTTTATAAACTGCTCCCCCCAATATTTCCAGTACCCACCTGTCACCATACGAAGTTATTACAATGTTACTGACTATATTCTCTATGCTGTACTTTATATTCCCATGACTACTTTGTAACTGCCAATTTGTACTTCTTAATCCCTTCACCTTTTTCAGCCTACCCCCAACCCCCTCCCCCAGCAGCCAGCAGTCCACTCTCTATGTCTATGAATCTGTTTCAATTTTGCTTGTTCGTTTACTTTATTCCTTAGATTCCACATACAAGTGAAATCATATGGTATTTGCCTTTCTCCTACTGACTTATTCACTGAGCATAATACCCTCTTCTAGGTCCAACCATGTTGTCATGAATGGGAAGATTTCATTCTTTTTTTATGGCTGACTAATATGCCATTGTATATATGTACCACAGCTTTTTTATGCATGCTACTATTGTTAAGAACTTGAGTTGCTTCATATCTTGGCTCTTGCAAATAATGCTGCAATAAATATATGGGTGCATATATTCTTTCGAATTAGTGTTTTTGGTTTGTTCAGAAAAATCCCCAGAAGTGGAATCACTGGATCAGAGGCAGTTAAATTTTTAATAGTTTGAGGAACCTCCATACTGCTTTCCACAGTGGCTGCACCTATCTGCATTCCCGCCAGCAGTGCACAAGGGTTCCCTTTTCTCCACATCCTCACCAACACTTGTCATTTTTTGATTTATTGATGGTAGCCATTCTGACAGGTGGGAGGTGATATGTCATTGTGGTTTTAACTTGAGTCTCTCTGATGATTAGTGACAGTGAGCATCTTTTCATATGTCTATTTGCCATCTGTATGCCCTCTTTGGAGAAGTGTCTATTAAGATCCTCTGCCCATTTTTAACTGGAAATTTTGTGGGGGTTTTGCTGTTGAGGAGAATATTCTGTTTCTTAATCTGTTTCTGGGTGCTGATTGTTGTGCATTGAGTTTGTGAAAATTCATCTTGCTATTTAATTATAGTTTTTGTACTTTCCTATGTGTATGTTAAAATAATTTTTACAAAGCTACTGTTGAAAATCAGGAGAAATAGGCAGTCTCTTATATTTCTAGGGAAATCATACATTGGTATAACCTAATGGAAGCAATCTGGTAATATCTATCACAATTATAAATGCATGTATCCTTCAGTCCTATAATTTTCCCTTCATATATTTCTCCTACAGATAAGTTACACACATGAAAGATGATGTATTAATAAGAATATTCATTGCAGCACTGTTTGTGACAGCAAAAAAAAAAAATTAAATGCTACCTAAATCAACAGGGCCAGTTAAAAAAATAGTACATTTATATAATGAGATGCCATTTAAAATTTCCAAAATAAAATAAGAAACATCCCATGTACTGATTTAGAAAGATCCCAAGGCATATCTAAAAATAAGGGCAAGGGGTGTGTGTGTGTGTGTGTGTGTGTGAGAGAGAGAGAGAAGTTTCTCAAAGCAGAGGTATTATATTTATATTCAAGGGCCCACAAGAGACTGAGATGACTTTATTAGTAAGCTATCTTTTTTTGTTATTTTTGAACCATTCAGTAAATTGCCCTTACAAAATGATTTAATTAAAAATAATTACAAATTAAAAAATAGACTCGAAATATGAAATTGATATTCCAAGGCTTGTATTACCACTCAATGTGAAAAAAAAAATGCAAAAGAACAAAAAATGTTATTACTTACAGGTTAACCTTCATGAAGGTGAGCCATGAGTCAAATTCTTTGGAATCCCTCCAGTCTCTTTCCAGTCTCTTTTAATATTATCTAGATTCCCTTTCAGAAGTGTGGTCAGGGAAGAGATGGCTCCGTATTGCAAAAGGACCTCTATTCTATGCCATGAGCATGTGCTCGAGAAGCTGATGCCTCACACCTCCTCCTCCGGAGATCCACGAAGGGACCATGGCAAGCATAGAGCCCCTTCTCATGATTGGGGAAACCAAGTCCTGATTTGTATGATAATTTATCCGAAGTCATTCTCAGGGGGTCTCATCCAGAACATGAATCCAGGTTTCCTGCCGAAAAGTACATCATTGTGTGCAGCTAATTCTTGGAGATGAAGACCCATTTCCAGAGCTACCCCTCCATGCCCTGACCACCTGAAGCTTCTCAGTGCCTTTCTGACCCACGATGGTATGTATGATGGTTTAATAAAAACTGTCCTCCTGGCCAAAGCCGGTTTGGCTCAGTGGATAGAGCGTCGGCCTGCGGACTGAAAGGTCCCAGGTTCGATTCCGGTCAAGGGCATGTACCTTGGTTGCGGGCACATCCCCAGTGGGAGATGTGCAGGAGGCAGCTGATCGATGTTTCTCTCTCATCGATGTTTCTAACTCTCTATCTCTCTCCCTTCCTCTCTGTAAAAAATCAATAAAATATATTAAAAAAAAAAACTGTCCTCCTGGGTCCGCGCTCTACCAGAAGTTTCATGAATTTACACGATGGAAACTCCTGGAGGCAAGATAAAGAACTGAGAATGGGATTCCTAGCCAACTAGATGCTTTGTATAAAACCGAGAGGAAAAGAATGGGAAGAGAGATGGAGAATGGGGTCAACTTCAGTAGGAAAGTGAATTGTGCATATTACATAAAAGTCGAAGATTTTTAAAATATTTTAGAGCCTGGCCAGTGTGCTCAGTGGTTGAGCATGGATCCATGAATTAGGAGGTCAAGGTTCAATTCCTGGTCAGGGCACATGCCCAGGTTGTGGGTTCAATCCCCAGTAAGGGGCATGCAGGTGGCAGTCAATCAATGATTCTCTCTCATCACTGATGTTTCTATCTCTCTCTTCCTTCTTCTCTGAAATCAATAAAATATATTTTTAATCTTACAAATAAAATAAAATAATAAAGATAAACTTGGGGTGCACAGTGATAACTAGGCCTCATGGCTTTTGCCAGCATTGATTGCTTCTTCTGGTGATGGAAGGTCATTGTTAAGGGTTTTGAGGCTACATCTGGCTGCAGGTGGAAGGGGTACCAAGTTGATTAATGATGTCTGCCCTGCACATGGTCTCAGGATGTGGCTGAACACATTCCATACACATCAGAATCTGCCTTTATTTACTTCAACAACTTTTCAGCAGGTATTATTTCTCAGGTATTTCTCATTATGATAACAAAACGATATTTAAGATACATTGCCACCATATATGGAAGGCAGACATTCAAACAAAAAATTCTAAGAAATTCCAATTAGATTCTATATTAAGTCTTCTGTGGCCTATTTATGCTTTCTTACTTTGTCTTTGAAATCAAAGGGCAAAATCACGTCCATCATCAGTTAAATTCAATCAGACTCCTATTATTGAGGGACATTAGAGGTCATGTTGTGCCAAGCAATCTGATCTACCAGTTGTTTCAAAGTCTGTGAAGCAACTCTGGAATAAAACACATTCAGCTTCTTTGTTTTCACGTCTCCTTTCTCCTCCTGCCTCC
>NW_005371645.1:1057903-1061637 GCF_000412655.1 Myotis brandtii
TGAAAAGCTCAGGTTCTACATCCCAGAGCAAATCTTACCAGAAACTGCACATTGAAGGGGGCAGGCATGTGGTTCCCTAAAATAGGAAGCTTCTTGACCTTTTCATAGCCCTTGCCATCCCATGAATCCTTCCAGGATGCGCTCGTCCCCTGTGTGGGAGGGAGGGAGGGAGGGAGGGAGGGGCTAGAGAACCAGCTCGGGCTCTGCAGCCCGCAGGTCCTGGTGGGTCCATGCATATACATGGGATCAGGGGAGGGAAAGTCTTAAACCCAGATTAACCTTGAAGCTCAAATTAGATAAAAACAAATAGAAATTTCTCCGCAGGAATAAGAGATTAATCTAAAGGAAAAGTATTCTGTAGCCCACATAACTTTAATTAAGATGAAAGGGTTTCCGAGTATCTGCTTCCTGGACAATCTTATGTTTAAAGATGTGTGTTGAGCTCAGCATGAAGGAACTAGTCTATGCAGCTCATTATTCACTTTTACAAGGGCCTAGACTTTGGGAGCTCTTTGTAAAGCTCTGGCGTTCACCTCCTGTTCGCTCTCCCAGCCGCCTTCGTCGAGGCCTTTGTTACATTTTGGAGGAATCTGTCAGTCGATGGCAACGAGGGCACACCTCAGGGTGGTGACACCCCCTTCCAGGTATGGGTAGACATCAGCGGCACAGGACACGCACCTGCCGGGCTGCAGCCACATACTGGAGAGCACATGAGGGCAGGGTCTGTGCGACTTCTCACAGGTAATGCATGCAGACACATTTTTGTTGTTGTTTTCTAATAGGGGAAATCTGCTAGGCAACATCTTACACACAAAGAATGAAATAGAGATTATAAACACATTGAAAGACTAGAAATCCTTCACTGAATTTGTTAAAAGAGTTACTGCAATTTTTTCAGTTCATCTTAGTGATACAATTCTGATGCTTTAGATAAGCACCTTCTACTTTCTTTCGTGCTTTAAGCCCTGGCTGAATGTCAGTGTTTATCATGGGCCTTTGTCAGGAGCACTTGCTCAGGGCAATCTCCGGAGGGTCCAGACAGCAGCGAACGGCATGGACGGCTCCCCAGATGTGCACGGAGTGGGCACCGCTCATGGACTTAGTGATGATGCGAGAGTTAGAGGCCTGGGTTCAATCTTAATTTCTAATCTGTAACAATGAGAGTCATACAGCACTTACTTCATGGTGGGAGAATTAAACTAGATCATCTGCACCACAGCCACATGTGCCAGACTCTCATTCCCTGTGTCATTAAAGAGATAGATATCCCAAAACATACAGACATGAAATATTCTCTGATGGTTCCACTTCACTCCTTCAAGGTGGAACCTTGGGGAAATTATGTACTGTCCCAAAGCCTTGGTTTCCACACCTGTAAAATGGGAATGATATTTACCTGCCGTGAGGGTTGTTGTCAAAATTAATAGAGTGTGAGCCTGGCGCAATGCCTGGCAGTGATGCGATTCTGATGAATGTGAGATATTGGTAATTATTAGGCAAAGGCTGTTTAGAGCAGGGCTGTCCTTGGAAAGCCAGGAAGTGAGTGATGTCTTTGTGCTACTATTTTCCTGGGTGTAACTGAATTTGATCTGCAAAATGTAGAGAATATACTCTCTGCAGAGCAAAGGAACAAAACCACTTGCCAACTGATCTTTTGTGATATTAAAAAAAATAGAAATCTGTATCACCAACTAAAACAAGCATCCCTGTCTTCCCATCCCACCGAGCTCTCAGTCCTTCAGAGACTCCAGTGTGACTCGCAGTAAAGACACGCACTGAGCCTCATTTCATCTGTGTTTTCGGCCTTATGTAACCAGGGGCCCATTTCCCTGCAAAGCCTATTACTGTAGACACTTTGCGTGGAGTCAGAAATAAGATGCTCTGTTGCAGTGGTCGGCAAACTCATTAGTCAACAGAGCCAAATATCAACAGTACAACCATTGAAATTTCTTTTGAGAGCCAAATTTTTTAAACTTAAGCTATATAGGTAGGTACATTGTTATTAACTTAATTAGGGTACTCCTAAGGCTTAGGAAAAGCCAAACTCAAGGGGCCAAAGAGCCGCATGTGGCTCGCGAGCCGCAGTTTGCCAACCACGGCTCTGTTGCATTTGAATCAGGGCATCGTTTCTGAGCCTGGAGGAGCAGCAATCTCTCACAGTGTTTTTATCCTACAGAAGTACCGTTCAAAGGATTGCTTGCATAAAAGTTAAATGACAGAAAATTAGTAGACACCCAAACGTGTCTTGCTCACATCAGCAAGGGAAAAAAACCTAAATATTCATCAATTTAACAAACCTCCAAGATGGCTGTGTGATCGCATAGCTGAAGGGACCAGGTGACATAAAGAATCAGGCCTGCCCTAGCCAGTTTGGCTCAGTGGGAAGGGCGTCAGCCTGCGGACTGAAGGGTCCCAAGTTCAAATCCGGTCAATGGCACATGCCCGGGTTGCGGGTTCAAGCCCCAGTGTGGGGCGTGCAGGAGGCAGCCAATCAATGATTCTCGCTCATCATTGATGTTTCTATCTCTCTCTCCCTCTCCCTTCCTCTCTGAAATCAATAAAAATATGTTTTAAAAAATAAATTAATTTAAAAAAATAAGGCCTGCTGGGCATTCCATAGCAAACCCACCAGAACAACCTATTTTCTTATTGAAAAGCTTTTTCTCCCATTTTCTTAAAGCAGCAAGCCTTCTGTTTTTCCACTTTTGATCAAAATATTTCTCTATCTTAGGAAACATTGCACAATTGTAATAATAAACTGCAACCGACCTTGCCCACAATGGCCAAAGACAAGGAGGAGGGCCGGGACTAGCGAGCTGGAACGCGTGCTCCGCCCAGAGGGGTGCAGCTGAGCAGAGGCCAGCGGCGCCTGCCGCCTGGGACGGCCCAGGGTGGCCACACCTTAGAACTCACACCCGGAACCTGAAATGATGCATTTTCATCCGGAATCTGCCGATGTTTGCATGTTTGCTGAGATTTTAAAATGCACACAGAGACATGTGGGGCCTCAGAGGCTGATGTGTAACTTCCCAGGGCGCGGGGCCTAGCGGGGCACTGGGAGAGGCCGGGAGGCAGGTGCTCTGACCCCAGGGATGACGCGGGCCCAGGAGCAAGGCAAGGCCTGCGGGTCTGTGTGCAGAGGGAGGGGCGCGGGCCCAGGAGCAGGGCCTGCGGGTCTGTGTGCAGAGGGAGGGGCGTGTGCACCGGCTGAGGTGCGGGCACTGGCAGGACAGGCCTTTCTACCCCGTTTGGAGGCATCAGAGGAAGTCCCTGGGGAGGGTGGATGGGAAGGGAGTGAAGGTAAATGAATATGTGCGCGTGGCCTACGGACCAGGGAGAAAAATAGCGCGACAGCAGCCAAGACGTGGAGGGGGGAGCAGAAAGGGACACGCAGGAGCGGCCTGGAGCCCAGAAAACAGGGCAGGACCAGCTCCGCCAGCACCTCCCGCTCAGCAAGCCCTCCCCACGCTCGCACTGTGCCGCCCGCTTCTCACACACACACACATACACGCATGCACATGCTACACACATGCACACATACATACGTGCACAATACACACGTGCACATGCCACACATGCACACACAGACATACACACACAATGCACATACATACATACACATACACACATAGACACATAAACACACACACATGCACACACGAACCCGCTCCCCGCCCAGCGCTGGACCCTGCGTGCAGGGAGGCTGTCCGGAGGAGGCTGGGGCCCAGGCCTGG
>NW_005371645.1:1061725-1089332 GCF_000412655.1 Myotis brandtii
GGGCGCCTCAGGAGCCTGCAGCTGCACCTCCAGTGCCCCTTTGCCCTGGGAGGCGGGGTGTGGGGAGGGGAGGGGGGGACGAAGGTTTGCTATGAAATAGGAAGGTGCAGCGGGGAAGACTTAGGCTACCCCATCATTTGACAACTTCAGCTCCGTTTCTCAGCTTCCGCCCATCCTGACCCGTCAATGGGGAGTGAGACAACGCACTTGGGTTCCTAAAGGGAACTCGGTGTCCAAAAGCCAAGACACAACTGAAGAATAAAGCGCCGCGCTATTTCCTATTGTCCATTTCGTACCTTATTTCCCCCACCTTCTTCCACACCCGTTAAAACCCCACTCCGAGTCCCTCTGTTGTTAGAGTGAATGAAGAAACGTGAACGCCTCAGGAACTAAGCTTAAAAACATTGGTGCAGGGTGGGAAGTCCAGCATGTGGCATTTTGTGTGGGATTCTAATCCTGGTGGCCTCGCTTATGTTTTCTAGTTCGCACACCTTTTGGTCTGCCCATCACTCCACGTGTAACCGCGCCCCCAAGAGGTGCTCAATGAAGTTTACACTGAGCAGTGACCCTCTAGTTCTATTCGCCGCTGGAGCACTTGCGAGAATGTTTCCAAAATTCTCAGGGATCCTCAGACCAGTTGAGCTGGTATTATTTAACATTAACACCATTCCAGGCCGTGGAATGGTGCTGCAATCAAAAGAATTGTTCTGTACAGCAAAAGCAGAACGAACTTGTATTCACTTTGTTCAAACCCCCCAATTAACATCTTTGTGCCTTCCAGCCAGTGAGAATATTTCATGTGGGCCTGGGTTGAGAGTGTTTAGGATTTTAAAGCATCGTTTGTTGAACTAAGGGCTTCGCCGTTCCTGTGAAGTCCATCATTTCCTGGCATTAGCTCAGCTTTTCACTTAATTAATTGTAATACATTAATTTATTTTTATATTTTCCTCTAATCTTGTCAACCCGATGTGGATTTTGCTTTTAATAAAGTACAGGGTAAGCTACTTAAAGTGGACTAATTGGGCAAAGCCTGACTTGCCTATCGGATCAGAACGGACATTGGGAGGAAGGTGGGGCTGGGGAGGACGGACGGGAAAGACAAGGCCGGCGGGAGCCCCAGGAGGGGAGGGGAGAACTGCCAGGGACGCAGAGGGCGGGCCGGGGCCTGCGAGGACCCCAGGAGCCAGCTCAGAAGTTGAATTCCTTTCTGGGTCAGGCAGCAGCCCGAGCCAATGTAAGAGAGAGTGAGAGAGAGGGAACTATTGAGAGGTTTTACAGTGAATTGTGGTGTGTCGCGCTGTCCCGTGGGCAGTTCCTCCTGCAGCTCTGTCCCTCAGCAAGGCCGCACGGGGCCATGTGCACACGTTTACCGGGCTCCTGATCTGCATCGGGAATCTCTGCCTGAGGCCAACCGCAGACCTGTTTTTAAAGGGCCCGCCTTCCATTCGGGTGCGTGTCCACCTTGACCGTTGAGTGAGTGCTGGACACGGCCGTCTGAAACGCCGCTCTCACTGTAGGGAGTGAGACTATTGGAGTCGAAGTGCCACCCAAGTGTCCAGCCCGGGGAGGCGGGGCCAGACGAGGCCCCGGACCAGGGGGTTCTCCTTCACATTGACCCCGGGCTGTTACTCCCGGGGTGGTCCAGGCGCCAGCTCTGGGAACAGGCTGCTCCAGTCTGGATGCGAGGCCCCCACTGACTAGTCCTATGATCTGGAAATCACATCATTTTTCCATTCCAAACAGGGATGGAATAGCATCCACCTCACAGGGTTCTAGAAGATTCCAGGACTTCGTATGTAAAGGTTTAGAGTGACTGGCCCATGGGAAGCAGAGTGTGTTAGTTCATACTTATCTGTCAGACTCTTCTGGCTGCAAGTTTAAACTGGCTTAAGCAATACGGGTTCATTGTCTCAATGACCTTAAAATAAGAAAGTAGGACTGGAGCCAAATGTGTGCATTACTTCTTCAGATTTTGATCTCTCTCTCTCTCTCTCTCTCTCTCTCTCATCCTCTCTCTCTCTCTCTCTGTGTGTGTGTGTGTGTGGTGTCCCCATCCCTCTCCCGTCCTCTCTCTCCTGTGCCTTTCTCTTTGTTGACTTTGTCCTCTGGCAAGCTGTCTCCTGTGCACCCCCACTCCCCCAGTGATCATAGGCTCCCAGCACTAACTCCAATGGAAGACAGATTCTCCTTTCCCATCATCCCAACCGAGCTCCCAGGACGGGCTTCGCTGGGTGTGCTTAAGTCACAGGACCATCGCTGGAGTCGTCACTGAGGGTATGGAGCTCAAACCCACCTGTGACATGTGTCACTGTCACCCACACACACAAGGAGGCAAAGGCTCTTGGGCTGAGACCCCCCCCCCTTTCTATTCTCTTGAAGCAGTTTAGCCTACACGCCAATGCACTGGCCAGTGGTGGTGGCTGCTTTAGGGCTAGAGCCACCTCTTCCCTCCTCCCGCTTCCTCTGGGACCCTCCCCGCTCCTGTCGGTGAGGACCTCATTGTTATCCTTCTTCACCTGCTCAGAGGCATTGCTACAGCCGCTGACCTGTGGCTTCGGGTAAGCGATTTAACACATGTAATTTCAGCAAAGACAACTGCTCCAGGGGAAGGCCTCCAATTTTATCCAAACGTGCACTGTGTTGCTTGTTAGAATCCTAGCACTTAGAGGAGGATCACATAGGTTAAGGGGAGGCAGAGAAGTGATGAGAACGTGGCCTTGGAAGGCAGGCACAGAGTATCAGAGAGGAGAGTGCCAAAGCTGGGACAACTTCCGGAAGAGGAAGTAGAACAGCAGGGGGAGCGTGCCTGAGGGTCTGTGTGAGCTGAGCCATTGGGGACCACCCGGTGAGCACCTCCAGCCGCCCTCTCAGCTAATCTACTGGAGGCCTCAGCCTGCATGCTGCCCTGGGCGATTCAACAAAAGGCCCTGGGACTTTTCCAAGTCCTCCAAACAGCCCTGACAGACGCCCACATTTTCAGTGGTCCAGGACGCTTGGAACTTTGTACTACTACTCAGAGGGCGAGCTGGGGGAGCTGGAGAAATCCACACCTATAACATCAGTATGCAGGCTCATCAAGTTGGAAGTATGTTCTGCTTATAATATCTGTCAGTTAGTTTGAGCCCTTTTCTCTGAGTTCACACTCTCTGAACATGTATTGATACCCATCAAGCTTCCTGTGTTCATTATGTGGCACACAGAGCTCCTCTATGAACATGTGTGCCCATGATGCAACTGCAGGAAGGGTGGACAAGCGCAGAGTGCTGTTGCCATCATTCATCACCACTTTCGCGCTGCATAGAGAAATGGGCACCGCCCCACTAAGATCATTAACATTAAAGCAGGCATTAAACGGCAATGGGGTGAGTCCTCTAGATGTTTGTTCAGATAAAATAAGCAAAGGCAAGAACATTTATAAACAGTAAGGGAAATGTCAATCAAATAAAAGATTTACCTGCCAGTGTAATAGAAACCCTATGAATATAATGAAAAGACAACCCACTGAATGGGAGAACATCCTCACTGATATACTAGTATCTGATAAAGGATTAATATCCAACATTTATAAAGAACTTACAAAACCCAACACCAAAAAACAAACAATTCAATTTAAAAATGGGCAAAGGACCCAAATAGGCATTTCTCCAAAGAGGACATACACATGGTCAATAGACATATGAAAAGATGATCACAATCACTAATCATCAGAGAGATGCAAAAAAAAAAAAAACAAAAAAAATCCACAATGGATAGCACCTCACACCTGTAGGAATGGCTATCATCAATAAATCAACAAACAACAAGTGTTGGCGAGAATGTGGAGAAGAGGAACTGTGGTGGGAATACAGACTGGTGCAGCCACTGTGGAAAGTAGTATGGAGTTACCTCAAAAAATTAAAAGTGATACTGCCTTGTGACCCAGCAATTCTACTTCTAGGAATTTATATGAAGAAACCTGAAACACTAAGTCAAAAAAATATACGTACCCCTATGTTCATTGCAGCATTATTTACAATAGCTAAGATCTGGAAACAGCCCAGGTGGCCATCAGTGGATGAGTGGATGAAAAGCTGTGGTACGTTTACACCATGGAAGACTACTCAGCTCTAAAAAAAAACAGAAGAAAATCTTCCCCTTTGGGACAGCATGAAAGACAAGCACCATATGATTTCACTCAGATTGGAATCTACTGAACAAAATGAACTAGCAAACAAAATAGACTCATAGAGAGTAGACTGACAGCAGGCTGGATAGGAGATGGAGGGATAGAGCAAAAAAAGAAAAGATAAAAAACTCATGAACACTGACAACAATGCAGTGATTGTAGGGGTTGGGGGAAGTGGAAGAGGGTATAGAAGGAGACTTGACTTGGGGTGGTGAACACACAATATGCTGTACAGATGATGTGCTGTAGAATTGTGCACCTGAAACCTGTATAATTTTGTTAACCAGCATCACCCCAATAAGTTCAATAGAAAGGGAAAAAAGAAACCCTTTGAAATGGGAGAGTAACTTAGCTGGAGATTTGCAACACTCCATGGGTTTGGGCCACATGTCTGAAAGTTAGGTTGAGACTAAGTTAGAAAAATAAGGATGGCTACACTCTATTAAAAGCAATAATTTCATATTTTATCCTCTCATTTAGCATTCTTCTGCTAAACTGGCAGCACACCTATGGGGGGGCGGGGGTTGACCCGGAGTAGGAAAGAGTTCTGCATTGGATTCTTCCATTAACATATAACTGTGTAATGCCTTCCAGATGGTACCTTGTGTGATATTTCTTTACATAACAAACGTGTGCCTGATGGATTCCAGGGGATGTTCTAGGTCCTAGGGATTCAGAGGTGAATAAGAATGAGTGGGGGTGGGGAGAGAAAGTATACAAATAGACAAGTAAAATATTAGATAAGTGATAAAAACTTTGAAAATAGGGTGAGTGAAGGCAAGTAGCTGATGAATCTCTCAGTGTTGTTAGGAAAGATCTCTTTGAGTTATTTAATGTTCAAATGAGCCACCAATGTGTGACAATGAACAAAGAATATTTTAGGCAAAGGGAACAGTTAAAGAGGAGTGAGCATTCACTCATTCATGTCCATGCCAGAAATACTTATAAAGTCTTATGGTGTGGCAGGCCCTGTCTCCGGCATCAGAATTCAACAGTAAACCAAGATCTCAACTTCACAGCACTGCATTGTAGAGGCGGAGTTGGACACTAAACAACGAGCATTATAAGTAAGTTATATTTCCTGTTAGAGACTGGTAACTGTTATAAAAAATAGCACCTGGTGGGAAGACTGAGAGAGCGAACGGCAGAGAGTGGTGAGGGGGCTGGTGCAGGTTACAATGTTAAGTAGGGTAGTGAAGGTAGACCTCACTGAGAAGTTTTGAATAAATGATGAGCCAACGAGTTCTGCAGGGGACTGAGAAGCAGGAAAAGAACAGCCCTTGCAACAGCCCTCTGTCAGGGGCCGGCCTAGCGATTCGGAAGGCCAGGGTGGCTGGAACAGAGTGAACAGGAAAAGGCCAGAAAGGCAATGGGGAATCAGCTTGTGTAGGGCCTTGTAGCCCAAGAGAGAATTTTAATGTTACTTGGAGTGAAATGTGGAACCACTGCAAATTTTGACCACAGGGTTGACTTATTTCAAAGCACCTCTCTGGCCCCTGAATGAAGAAGTGACATGAAGGGGCAAGAGTTAGGAGGCTGCTTCATTAACCTGAGCAGAAGGTAATGGTGGCCTGGACCAGAAGTTCAGGGGTGCTGGGACATGGTTTGATTCTGGATACATTTTGCAGGTAGAGCCAGTGGGACTTCCTTTTTGGGTTGACTATGAGATGCACAAGAAAGACTGATCAGGGATCGCTCCCTAACTGAGTAGAAGAGTAGAGTTGCTGTTGACTTAAGAAGGTTGAGGGTAGAACAGCTTTCTTGTTGGGGATGTCAGTCAGGAGAGGAGGCTGGCATTTCAGACCATGGGAGTGGGCAATATGGGAGTTTCATCAGGACAAGGGTTAAATTACAGGTCACCCAAGGGTGAAGAGGTTGGGGAGAAGGAGAGAAACCACAAAGGAGTCTAGAAAGAGCAGTGAGTGGAGTAAAAGGAAAATGAAGCAAGTGGGTGTCCCAGAGGCCAAATGGATAAGGGTAGCAGGAAGGGAGTGGCCAGCTGTATCCAAGGCTGCCGACAGGATAAGGAGGAGGACTCTAGTTTGGAGGGAGTATTGAGCAATTGTGGTGAGGGGGGAACTGTGTTGACGGTAGTTTAAAAAGAATGGTAAGAGCCCCAGAGAGAGCAAATACACACAAGTCTTCAAGGAGTTTTGACAGAAGGGGGAGCATAGTAGTAGGCAGGGCAAGTGTGGTCAAGAGACTGGTGTTTTGTTTTGTTTGACACGGGAAAATAACAGCATGTGTTTGCATGTGGATGAGCTGACCCAGTAGGGAGGGAAAAGTGATGCTGTGGAAGGGAGAGGGAGTTGTGGAGTCATGTCCATGAGTAGGCACCAGGGGTTGGAGCTAGTGTAGTGGTAGAGGGGCAGCTTTTGATGGGACCACTGATAGCAGGCAAGCAGGCAAGCAATGTATGTGGGTGCAGACACTGGTAGGTGAGTGTATGGGTTAACAGGGGTCCTGTTAATTTCTCTTCTTGTTGCTTCTTAGCAAGAAGAAAGCAAGCTGAGAGTGGGGAGGAGTGTTGGGGTTCAGAGGAGTGAGTGGGTTTAGAAGATGTGACAGTGGAAGAGTGTGTGGACAGTGAGGCTCCCCAGGATTGCCGTCTAGCAGGAAGGGCCACCTGAGCCTGGTTGCCTAGAGGACAGTGTGCCTGCAACACAGCCCTTAATCAGAAGAGCATCCTGGAATAGCAGGCTTTAGGTCAGGCAGCATGTGGCAAACCTGGGTAATGGGTTTAGATTTCATTCCAGATAAACTCTATGAAAATGATTTAAACACTGCCCTTCTGTATTCCACTTCTGAAAAATAAGGTGAAAATACATAACCTTTTACCTTCAAAGTGCTTGACCATGTGAAAGTGAGAATTCACTCTTGTGTTCATTAAACTAACAGCTAAATCTCCTGATTATTAAGTGTTTATTGAAAAGCAAAATTTCTCATCCATACACTTTTTCTTTTTATTCTTTGAATACCTTTCAGCTTTGTTTTGTGCCTTCAACTCTAAAACTTTTCATGGAGAAAGCAAATAGAAGTCAATAATTCATCATGCAATTCTTGAGTAGAGAGGGTGATCTTAGCGTGAACTTATTTGCAGCATTTTTAATACTTGGCATGAATGTGAAGGTTAAAATATTAAATGTGAACTTACTAAAACTTGATAGGGAAGTCGGAAACCAAAAATAAATATTCCTTGGGTTTCTAGATTGATATCAAGGCAGGGATTTCTCTTCTGCAGGCATTTTTCCTCCTGTTTCTTATATTTTCAGGTAAAGCCCCTGTATCTCCTGTGAGGATGCTGACCACAGCATTATTTATAATAGAAAAATCAGAAGCATCCTATATATCCAAAAATCTTTGAATCATAAAATAGATTATCCACGTGAGGGAAAATATACAACCACTTAAAAATTCTCATATTTAAGACTGATAATAGGAGAGATGAACATGGTATAAATGAAGACTATCCTATATAATCCTATATAATAAAAGGCTATTATGCAAATAGACCGAACAGCAGAACAACTGAACAACCAGTCACTGTGATCTGCACTGACCACCAGGGGGTGCGCATGGAACATGGCAGGCGTTGGCCATGGTGGGATGGTGAAGCAGGTGAGCGGGGATGCCAGACCAAGGCGGGGCGCCAGTCACTGTCATCAGGGCAAGCCTCTGGTTGTTACTGAAAATTCTTTGCTCCCCAATGCTGCGGTCCCAATGGGTGCTCGCACCTGCTGCCAGCCCCAGAGCCACTATTCACACGCGCTGCTGGAGCTCAGCACCAGCCCCAATCGCTCGGCACCATCAGCGGGTGCGAGCAGTGGCTACCGGCCCTGATCGCCACTAAGGGCTTCTCCACCTCCCCTGCTCCTGAGGGGCGATCGGGGCCGGTAGCCACCTCTTTCACCCGCTGCCAGCGACAGCCCCGCTCACACCTGCAGCCAGCACCTGAACCGCCACTGACACCCTCTGCTGGCACCTGGCACCGGTCCCGATTACTTGGCGCCATCAGCGATGCGAGCGGCTGCTAGCCCAATCGATCTGGAGGGCTTCCCACCTCCCCCTGCTCCTGAGGAGCGATCAGGGCAGCACACACCCTCTGCTGGCACCCGGCACCGGTCCCGATTACTTGGCGCCATCAGCGATGCAAGCGGCTGCTAGCCCAATCGATCTGGAGGGCTTCTCCACCTCCCCCTGCTCCTGAGGAGCGATCAGGGCAGCAGCCGCCACTCGCACCTGCTGATGGCGCCGGCCCAACTAGTGCCCGCTGCTGGCACCGGCCCCAATCACTCTACGCAGTCAGCATGTGGGAGTGGCGGCGGTAGGAGCAGGGATGCCTGCAGACAGGGGACCAGGGGCCGTGGCAGGAGGGGCCAGGCGGGGGTGTGGAGAATGAGCTGAGACCCACCGCTGTGCCCACGGCAGCCTTGCAGCCCACAGTTCCTTTCAAGGTGCATGAATTCATGCACTGGGCCCCTGGTACTAAAATGTTTAGTATGGCTTCAATTTTTAAGTGAATGTGTTTTTATTTTTTTTAACCTGGTATATAATATATCCTAGCATTTTTACAATACTGTTCATCTCTCAATGTAGTGTCATTAAGGGTATTTTGCTTATTTCTCTTGAACACTTTTTCTATAATGAACATGTATTTTTTATGATTAAACTAAAAGTAAATGTACTAAGACACAATAATGTTTTTGTGTCTAGAGAGAGTTGGTAATCAAAAAGAAATACCATCATTTTTCTCTCCTAATAGAGGTGCCCCTATTCCCAACCCGCAGGTGGCACGGAGCAGACACACCGAGGTGGCCCATGTTACAGCGCAAAGCTCCTGGAGGCCCTTTGGGGGTGAAAAATAACGCCCTGGATGAAAGTGAACATAAAAATAATGTACAAGAAAAGAAGAATGCATTGGGGCCTGGGGGCAAACACAGGACTGTGTGCCGGGCCCAGATCTTATAAATGCCTCTCATTCCTTTCTCAGTGTAATTTGTTAAACAATCATTTAACAAATATTTGATGGTCTGCTATTTATTTAGAAAACACTTATATCACACCTCCCATGTGCCCACACTGTTTCTAAGTGCTTTCTATGTAATTCATCTCAATCCTCACAGCAGCTTTAGGACATACCAGCATCTCTGCTGTATAGAGACACTGCCACGCAGGGAGATTGCGTGTGTAGCTGGCCTGGGGTCCCATCCCAGCGAGTGGAAGGCCGGGACTCAAACCCCACAGCTGGCCTCTAGAGTCCCTGTTCCTGCCCCAACACTAAGCTGCGAGGCGCTGTACCGAGCTCTCGGTGTCACTTGCTTTTAAACAGTAAAATATATTAAGTCCCTGTTTCAGAGAACATACAGTCTTGTGGGAAGACAGATGTCAATCCAATAATTACACAAACACAAATGCATAATGATAAAAATCTAATAAACCTGTGAAGAAGAATGCAGAAGATGCTCATGTGTGTGTACAGGAAGAGGCTGTAGTATCTTGGTAAATTACAGGATGCCTCTCCAGGCTCAGCTGTCTTCCTCATCGCGCCCTTCACATGGAATTGCAGTGCAGCTCACTGCTTCCTCTGCAAGACAAAGGCCAAAGGAAATCTCACCCCCTCAATGCTGGTCACAGATCCAGGCCAATGGTATGCCCCCTGCTCTGGGGGGCGAGGGGGGGGGGGCGGCAAGGTGGGTCGGCCAGGCACAGGCATAGACAGGCACTAGCTCCGCCCTTCACTGAGTCCAGAAGACGCGTTTAGTTGAGCTGAGGTGTGTCGCTGTTGGCTGCCAACACCAGCACATTCCCTCGTGAGTTCCTGCTGCCCGCTCTGGGTGAGGGGACATTAAATCACAGCACAGGGCATAACTGTAGTTTGAATTTTTTATTAGCTTTCATTAGTATAGGCTTATAAATGTTGATGCGATAGTCCAGAGGGATTTTTTTTTTATTTTTGTTACCTTTTAGCAAAGAAAGGAAAGATGTCTTTACTTGGAAGCCAGACCTCGACGGGGTGGGACAATGGGAATGTACAATCCAAGCCTTGCTTTCTAATTTGTATTTGCATTTGTATGTAAGTGTCTGGTCATTCTGGATTCTCTGTTGAGTATCAGATTCTGCTTCAGTTTCTGCACTAACGTTCACAAGGCTTAGAGAAACCACGTGTTTAGAGGACATTGTCTTCTCAGGTGGAGGCGTTGCCACCTCAGGTCGGGCAGAATTCAGTCCCAATACAGCAGAGCCTGTGAGGCGCTGTGAGCTAGCTCTGTGCGCCCACTTGTTGGTGAACCGCAGCAGGGCGGCCGGTGTTTCGGAAGCTCACGGACGGTGCTTGTGTGCCAGGGGCCGCAGCGCGGGTCTCCGCTTTGCTCCTCAGTCACATGTGACGTGTGCTCTCTCCTCATCGCGGTGGCAGAGAAGCTTTACCCTGTGGGTCAATTACAGTGAGGCCCGAGATCTGTAAAGAGAGGGCATTTCCACCAAAGGTGGCTCCCATCCATCGCCTTTCCGGGAATGTGGAATGGGGAAGAGCAAGCTCATTTCTCCATGGGAAGTGAGAGCCACCTGTGACCTTGGGAGCTGTGCATCGTAGGGCACAGAGAGCTGTTCTGCCAGGAGCTGGGAGGGAGGGGCCATGGCTCTAGGCTGCCTGGGGATCCTGGGTCTAGTGCCTCCTGAAGCCAACAGATTTTTTGCCCAGAATCCATGGGATATCTCTGCATCATGTTCATGCATGTTCTTTCTCTGCTTCTCACTAGGTTGTTTGGTTGGTTTTGCTTAAACCATGTTTCATTGCTATTACCTGGAGCTGAAGAGTCTTTAATATAAAGGCTTTAATAGTTCAAACAGAGTGTGTTCCAGACTCACACACTCACCAACCTCCTTTAGAATTAGCTGCTTAGGCATCACACCCATGTGCCTACTTCTAGACATGCACGTGGATCACCTGTTCTCATATTAAAGTAACAAAGATTGAGCTGGAAAAGAAAACCACAAAGAAGTTTGAGTTTGAGAAAAAGTAGCAGACAGTTCCTAGAAATAGCTCTGACCCAACCCAGCCAGAGCAGATTCGCCCAGAGGGATATAAACAGAAATCACACCCAGAGGCTATAATTAAACTCAACTAGATTTCAGAGGAAGTTCTTCTTCGTGAAAAGCAAAAAATCTAGAGCAGTTCAGGAAAACACTTAGGGAACAATGATCAAATCTGTGGTTTGCAGGATGAAATATTTTTCAAAACAGATCAATTGATGTACAAATAAAACTTTAAAAATCCTTTTTATGAATGCTGGGATAATAATGCTCACACAGAGGTCATGAGGTTCCAACAATATTAGATGCTCCTATGGGCATGTGTCTCACCCAACACATCTGAAATAATAAGGTTCAGTGCAGCTTTGGTGATTACGTTTTTGTCTTAATAATCTTGTATGTTAATAGTCTCTTTATCCATATTTTATCTTTCTATTCTACTTCTGATTGTACTATTTATACCTGGGGATGTGAATCCCTGATAACTTTAAGAGGATTAATATAGAGGAAATGCACTTTATTAGTTTGGATTTGCCTTATTAGCATTCTACAGTTTGATTAGAATAAGAAAGTTGAGAGAGTATTATTTGCCAAGCAGAGTAAAAACAACATAAAATGAAGTAAACTGAACCTCAATGTATTATTGATGGAGTATGAAGACATTTCCCACAGTATTATTTTAAGTACAAAGGTCCTTGTGTGAGGCAACAAAGGAGAAAAAGACGCTTTTTTTCCCAGATTGTTTTTAATTTGTTTGCAGATATCTTTTGTTAAGTGACAGGCATACATTTCCTTTAAGAGGAATTTAGAGAGGAAGATACCAAATATACCAGACAACTATATTGAAATATTTACCATTTGTTGATTTGGGACATAGAGTAAATGACAGATTTCAGCATAATATTTGCAGAGAGAAAAAGGGAATTTTCTATGAGCATCTAGAATGTTGTTTTGCTTGAGTTTATGCAGAAAAGACATCTGAGGAAAATGAAAATTAATCTTGGAGAGGAGGAGAATTCCTCTAACAAAATAACCATATAATGTCAATGGGACTTTTCAAGTGATTAACAGTAAAGAAATACGATTGTTGATGGATTTTTTTTCCAAGCTAACTCTGCGAACATGAGTTGAGCTCTTTTGTGGAATAGCTAAATGACAAAATGGGTGTGGTCCTAGATAAGCTGTCAAAATCCACATGCTCTTCATGTGTGGTTGCTTATGTTTGTCTCCTATGCTCAGCTTTGTCCCCTCCCTACACGGTTTGAAATTCAGTAACTAGTTATAGATTTGGGGAATGACTCTGTAAAAGCCATTTTGCTTAAAGGCATGTGATTAGCTAAAATTGTTGGCAGGCCAAAGAACAAGTGAAAAAAACCTCATTGGGAGTTTTCATTTCTTTTCTTTTCCTCTTTATTTCTTTCTTGTTATTTTAAATTTATAGTTTGAGAGTTCTAGTCCATGGAATTAGAGAATTGTTCATTGTTTGAATGGAAATTGTAATAACAAAGATGTAATAACAATACAAAAGCTACTCTACTTGCTTAATAAGAGAAGCTCTCTATATAAGAGAACTATCTTAGGAATGAAGAAAAGGGAAATAATACCCAAAGTGCCTTAAAAGTATGTTTTTTTAAAATAGAAGGCATTCAGATAATATGATGCCCAAAAATACTCATTCTAAGAAGATAGGCGCCCTGGAAATAAAAATATACTTATTTATTCATAATGCTTTTTTGGACTTGTGAAGTAATGAAAACACATCCATTGCAATCAAACACTGGGTTCAATGGTGGCTCTGCCACTCAACAGCTGGGTGATTGTGGACAGATGGGTCTCAGTTTTCTCATCTACATAATGGGGATTAAAATATTTTCTGTGAATTAAAATGTAACTCCTGCCCTGACTGGTTTGGCTCAGTGGATAGAGTGTCTGCCTGCGGACTGAAGGGTCCCAGGTTCGATTCCGGTCAAGGGCATGTAACTTGGTTGCGGGCACATACCCAGTAGGGGGTGTGCAGCAGGCAGCTGATCGATGTTTCTCTCTCATCGATGTTTCTAACTCTCCATCCCTCTCCCTTCCTCTCTGTAAAAAATCAATAAAATATATATTTTAAAAAATGCCATTAACGAGATGTTGACTATCAGGTATAAATTAGCATTCAAAAAAAATAAAATGTAACTCCTCTAGTACCCAGCCTGGAACATAAATTCTCTCTGAAAGGAAGTTGCCATTATTTCTCAACTTTATATCTATATCTCAGGGGCCTCTTTATAACTGCAGCTGTTATCATTGTATCATTTGCAAATGTCCTGGCTTCACTGTGGTGGAAAATGTAGAATTGGATTTTATATTTCAGACAATTTCTTTAAGTCAGGCCATCTTTTGTCATCTCCTAGTCTCAGTTTACCTGTCACATCCTCCTCCCTTCACTACATAGTTTCTATGTCCAAAACTCTTGGTCAAATTATTTAAGTTCAGTTTTGGAATATTTTCAAATTTCAGCTCATCACAATCTCTCAGCACAAGAATAACTTTTATAGATTAACTATCTGATATACTTGTGAGATGGGGATAGGCAAAAATCTTTCATTTTCAGTGTCAAAAATTTTTGTTTGAATGTTTAGAAATTTTGTTAAAATTTCTAAAATAGTAATAATTTATTTGAAAAATATTTCAAATATTCAAAAAGCATGCCTATAAAATAGTACTACTTTATTGACATAATATTTTTCCATATTTATTTCAATATTTTGCAGAAATAGAACTTCATGGATGTGTTTGCAGTATAATCCCACCATCCTCAAGAGTAACCACTGTTCTGGATTTTGCATTTATCATTCCCCCAGATTTTGATATTATTACTCTATACAGAAGTATACATCAATTTCACATATGGTTCTTAGGTGTCACATTTTATATAATTAGTAGTTTATTTTATATAATATTATACAAATTGTTATTTTTGTTCAACATTTTTGAGATATATCCATGTTGACACCTGCAGTAGCATTCATTCAGAGACCCAAGGTGGCAGCAGGGTAGGTGGAAGCTACACTAAGCCCCTCCTAAGACCAGACTGGACTTACAACTACATTACAGAACCATCGACCTGAGTAACCAACTGAAGATCAGCTGGAGAGAAGCCTTATAGCCACGGACTTAGAGAAGCAGCCACGCGGAGACTGGGAGGAAGAGCAGAGCAGAGAGGGCAGCCCTGCTCCTGGGCAGCAGCTGAAATTCCAGAGGGAAATCCCAGCCCCAAGGATTCCCCCTGAGGAGCGTAGGCCTCAACCACATGCTGGGCTCCCCAGTCCAGAGCACCAGAGCCCGGAAGGGGCACCCACATAACACTTGGCTGTGAAAACCAGCTGGGACTCTGTCCCCCAGGGAGAGACAGAGGCTGCTAGAGAAACAGGTGGCCTCTTAGAGGGCCAAAGCACAAAATCTCATTGGCAGCCACTCACCCTGGGCTCCAGGGGAGGGAGGGAGGAGTGGGCTAGAGTCATGTGAGGAGAGATTGGGGTTTGTGGTTCTAGGAAAAGAGCTGAAGGGACAGCCATCAGGGTCCCCATGCTTGTCCCTCTCCCACACCACCTACACCATCTTTCTTGCCTGGAGCACTTCCCTCTGTGCAGTATCAGCCTGAGGGAAGGCAATAGGCCACCTGTGGAGTTCATGCCCAGGAGGAGTCAGCTGCCTGGTGCCTGGTGTGGAGGTCCAGTGGACTCAGGCGGTGTCACAGACTGACTTGTGTGGCTCTCAGGACAGGGCCATTCTGCTCACTTTCCTGGGAGCTTGACCTGCATTTCCCCCTCCTGGAATATCCACTAGCCCGACCCTCTTGATTCCTGGAGGCCCTGCCCTACACAACTTGGGTTCTCCAGGAGGTCTGGGCAGAGTCAGGACAGACTGACTTGTGTGGCTCTAGGACCGGGGCCATTTTCCCCTTGCACCCCAACCAGTGCTACCATTCCTATGCAGAGCCTTCCCTTCAAAGGGCCAAATCTTGGTATGTTTGGGCCTGATGAGCTCTGCTGGCCTCACCCTGACAACTCCCCCAGACCCTGCCCTACCACAAGTCTGTGGGCACCCAGTAGGTGGCAGCTAAAGCTAGTGTACCCTGGGACTTATTCTGAGTGGCCTCAGACCCAGCACTTGGCATGGAGTTTGAATCTGTATCAATCTGGTGAGCACCACTCACTGCTACCTGCTGCCTCACTGAGAACCTGCCTCATGTACCTCCAGAGGCTCGTCCAGTGACTGAGCCTAACAGGCAGCTGGCAGGCAGAAGAGGATCTCAGGGTGCCTTCGGCCTTTTGCTGACCTGCCCCAGGATCAGTACTAGTAAAAGCCGGCGTGGTGTGTAGTTTGGCCCTTCCTTGGCACACCCAGGCCAAACAGAGTCAACTACAAATTGTGGATCACTTTGTAGCTTAAACAGGTTGCCCAGGGCCAGTCATAGGCAGCATCTCACATTGGCATGCACCAGAGGCCTTCCCAAGGGCCACAGAACCAACACGCCCAGTGGCGGGCTTCAGACAGCATCGGAGCAGGACCCAGTTAGCTCCACATATGGCACATCCAAACGAAGATCTCAGCAGGCACCAGACCTACAGGGCAAATTCTGCTTCTTATGTTCAACCCTGCACAGCAGCTTGTACACTGCGGTTGGAGTCCATTCTCACAGTCAGACAGCTGGAGGATTAACCCCCTCATGGATGGGCCAACAGCAATCAAGGCTCAAGGCCAAGAGGTATCACATAACCTACACAAGGGACATTCCTGGAGCTCCTAGCTCAGGTGATCAGGGAGACTCAGCCACTGGGTCCCACAGGATGCCTACTACAAAGGCCACCCTACCAAGACTGGGAGGCATAGACCTACCTAATATACAGAAAAAATAAAAACAGAGAGGCATCCAAAATGGGGAGACAAAGAAACATGTTCCAAATGAAAGAGCAGGAGAAACCATCAGAAAAAGAACTAAATAAAAGAGAGGCAGGCAATTTATTAGATATAGAGTTCAAAACAATGATTATAAGGATGGTCAAGGAACTTAGTGAGAACTCCCAACAACATAAAAAAGGACATAGAAACCATAAAAAAGAGCCATTCAGAAATGAAGAATACAATATCTGGAATGAAAAATACACTAGAAGGAATCAGCAGCAGATTAGATGAAACAGAGGATCACATCAATAATTTGGAAGACAAGGTAGCAGAAGACAGTCAGAGCAGCAAAAATAAAAAGGAATATCATTCGTGTTCACCACTGCATGCTATTCTATTGTGTGACTATATATTAAGAAACTTGAAACAGATGAATTTGTTTTTTCCCAAGTGTGCCTCTTATTCTATCTGAAAGTTGGCTTTAATATTAAGTGCTCTTTTAGTTTACACAACTCGTACCCACATCGGTTGGGTGTGGTCTATGGGCCATTTTTTAATTTTGCTTTATTGAATTGGACTAAGTTCTTTATTCTCATCTGGAATGTGCTTTATCTCTCATCGGGTGCTGTCCTAAAATGAGGTCAAACTCTACAGCCAGAGCCTCCACTTTGTTTTATATTTGATCGTGGCAGGCCATAATTAGTGAAGCCAGAGTATAAAGCAACAATACTGAGCTACGTGAACTGGTGAGTGAAAACCAAACTTTGTGCCTCTCCAGCACACCCCTGCTGTCATACTTGCAGAGGTCAACAGATGCCGTCCTCCTGATTTCTCAGAAATTTGCATTTATTGAGAGGGAAGATATGCCCGCCACCGATACAACTGTTTGATACAAGCCTATGAGCAGGACTGATTCATGAACATATATTCCTCTATAGTTTCAGACATATTTGATGCATTCCTTTTAGATTGAGGAACTAGAGCTCAGAACATGATTCACAATGAGTGGACAGTCATCACTTCTTTGTGTCCCAGTTTGTTTAACCAGTAATATTACCTTAAAGAGATCATTTTTTTAAAAAATGATTTAATGTATTCTAAGATAAAAGTGTGCATATAGTTCCTTTTGTGTTCTCTATTTTAATCTTATCTTCAGTGTTCATATATTTATTCATGCATTTAATCATTCATTTAACAAAAATATTTGCCGATTGTGTGCCGAACACATTGTTTGTGTTGTTGATGCAACAGTACACAAAACAGACAGCATGGGTCTGTATTCATGGAATTTATAATCTAGTTTTTAAAAGGCTTGCAGTTTGTCCAGAAAGAGATGATCTAAAACTGTGCTGTCTCATATAGGAACATGTGACTATTTAAATTAAAGGTAATTAAGATTAAATATCTTTAAGTGTTCCGTTCTCCAGTGCACTCGTATTGCACGTGCTCAGGAGCCTCGTGTGGTTGGTGGCTACCATATGGGACAACGCAGGTGCAGAACAGCTCCGTCACCAGGAAGGCTGTGTTGGGAAGCACTGCTCTAGGGTCTACAGTGCGAAATCCACCAAGCAGAGGAGTGAGCAAGTCAGTCCTGGAGGCCTCCTCAGAAAGGTACTGAAACATGCAAAAGTCAGGGACGGAGGGAAAATGTAGGAACTTGTCCTGAGGTGAAAGACAAAGGCTTGGCTGCAAACTAAAGGAGCCACTAGCATCTCCCTCAGCCATTGATAAGAGATGTTCATTGCTTTTCTGTGGCAGATGAAGGAGGTCCAGGAAATTTCCAGAAACGAAGGATTTGGCCAGGAGCATCTTCAACAGAGAAAAGTTCAGTCATTGTGTGAAATCACTTGATGCTGACTTGGCCAAATGTCTGTGGTAATTTTGATCCTCAGAAAACTTCAGTTATCTCACACACAAACATTTACATGATTTCAGCTACCCTGGACAATTTGCCAGCATTTTCTATATTTTACCTTTGAATTTTATAAAATTTCAAGATATTTTGTGGTTACCTCCAAAATAAATTTTAGGGTTTTTTTCCTGTTTCTTTTTAAAAACCATAAGCTCTCATGAACTTGTAGTCTTTTATCCATTTCTCAAAACTGAAAGGCCAAATGTGTTAACTCTCCTATCAAACAAATATTTGGCCCAAATGTAATTATATATCAATAAAAATAAGAATGGCCCGTTTGTGTTCACATTTAACAACAGTTGAGACAGTGTATATGTTATTGGGAAGAAGTAGATGATTGGGGAGAAAAATAAAATTTAAAATGAGTTAGCAGAGAACGTCAACATAAAAGTCTTAAAATACAATAAGTTTCCCAAACTTCAGAAATATGAATTTTCATTTTGACAAATTTGGTCATTATAATTAACAAATAATAAATGTGACAGATTTTTTTAAATCTACAGTATCTTATTATTTAAGGATACTTCATACACGTAAAAGCAAAATTTCTGAACATTTATAACTGTAGTTGTTCCATAGAAACTAGCAAACATATTTTTGCCCTAAGAGATCTAATATTGGGGCATTCTATTCAATTAAAAATCAGTTCTAAGATATGCAAATGTCAAATTATGTTATATACATGAGACTAATATAATATTGTATGTCAACTATAATTTTAAAAATCAGATCTATCTTTCTTTTATCAAAAGCACACAATCAAAAAACAAAGACAACATGAGCAAGCCTGTCACTCATGGATCTGGTCCATGACAGATCAGCACCAGGAGGCGGGAAGCAGAAGCCACCTTAAAGATGTACTCAATGTGGGCACATAAGTAGAAATTTAACTCAAGTCTCCTGATCCCAGATCCTAGTTACTTACCTCAGTCACTAGACGATATTAACTTGTCAAAGCAAGAATTCAGTCAGGATTTTATTTGGAAATGGGGGCCTCACGTGAGTCACTGGAGGCAGGAAAGCTACAGAAATGAACAAAGGACTCAATCACGTTTACTGCTTCAATAGAAAAGAGTGTGATGGGTTTGGTTTACACCAAAAAGGTAATTTAACTATAAAAATATTTATATTCATAATTAAATATACAATATTTATATATTCATAATTTTGAATGAAAAAGATTCAAACTCACGATAAACATTTGTTGAAATTCCAAAGCAGCATTCAAAGGGAATAATTCAGTACAAATTAAGAGGAGAATTTTCCCTGAGTTACAATTAGAAGCTTTCTAAAAAAAAAAATAAAAAATAAAATAAAAAAAACAAACAAACAAACAAAAAAACCCTATCAGTTTGGCTCTGGGATGTGTTGATCCACATTGTCTTTTGAATATATTAGACAATCCATTAAATATTGCCCGTGTGAACAAATGAATTCTACATTGCAGAATGTCTTTAGAAGAAATATTGTTTACTCTAAATCAGTGGTTCTCAACCTGTGGGTCGAGACCCCTCTGGGGGTTGAATGACCCTTTCACAGGGGTCGCCTAAGACCATCGGAAAACACATATATAATTACATATTGTTTTTGTGATTAATCACTATGCTTTAATTATGTTCAATTTGTAACAATGAAAATACATCCTGCATATCAGATATTTACATGACGATTCATAACAGTAGCAAAATTACAGTTATGAAGTAGCAACGAAAATAATTTTATGGTTGGGGGTCACCACAACATGAGGAACTGTATTAAAGGGTTGCGGCATTAGGAAGGTTGAGAACCACTGCCTTAAGGCTACTTCATAACTGTAATGTTGCTACTATTATGAATCGTCATGTAAATATCTGATATGCAGGATGGTCTTAGGTGACCCCGGTGAAAGGGTCGTTCGACCGCCAAAGGGATCTCGACCCACAGGTTGAGAACCGCTGCAAAGGCTTACACTATAAATAGAGTTAAACTAAAATATCTGCTAGATGTGCTTTGAAACCGACCTTGTTTGTTGAGCTGGTGCAGTTCAGCAGAGCTTATTCCCATTGTGTCCAGCAATGATGTCGCTGTCTTACCAAGTGGTGGAGTCCGGTGACAGGTGTCCATGTCCAGAAATTGTGAAAGCCAAGAGCTAGGATATCAAATGCACAGGAAACCTTGCTTTTGGCAGCAAGGAACAGCTGGTTGTAAGTTCCTGCATAAATGACCTGTGCAGAGATGTGTCTGTTTATCACAGGAAACGAGATCGTCCCTTCATTTCTTCTGACAATCTATAGGTAAACAATCCTGTTCAGCTGAGCCAAATCTGTTTGGTTTGAAAATACGTTTTTTCCCCACTCTTGACTTTTTATCAGGTAAATTTTTGCTTTCCCATCTTCAGATCCAGCTGTTTTCTGTGACCCACTCCTGTTAAATGAACACAATCACTAGGGAGGTTTGTAATTACTGAAACATCAACACTAAAATATATGCTATCGAATGCTCTTAAACAGGGATCAGCAAACTTTTTGTGTGCACACCAGCTAGTTAATACGTCAGGCTTGGCAGGACATGTGAACTCTGTCACAACTATTCAGCTCTGCCATTGTGACATGAACGCAGCCATAGACACGTACAAATAAAAAAATGGCAGTTTTAAAACTTTTTATTTTTTTTTTATTTTTTTTTTAAAGGGGTTAGATGGGCCACGAGCATGCTACGTGATGATGCCTTTTCAGATAGAGGGAAATCTGGGAATGTATTAGGCTCCTCCTGTTCGGGAATTACTAAAAGGAACAGAAAACAATAGGCTACCAGCACAATCTGAGGGCCATGATATGGGTGTGGTCAATTGTCTTTGATCACTGAAACATCTTAGCAACACCTGATGGAAGGCTGGGAAAATCATTTATTCCTACGTTAGTCTGTCCAACACCCATTTCTTCTTTAGCAAACATTTATGGAAAACTTATTCTCAGATTCTGTGCTAGACACGAGACAAGAGAGAAAAAAATGAACCAAAGGAGACCCCCACTCTTAGAACATCCACAGTCTAGTAGGAACAGGTGAGTAAAGAAAGAATTATAAAACAAGCAGGAGTAATGAGAGCTTTGAGAAAGGAGTGTCTAACTTTGTAGAGAGGAGACTTGATCAATACATAGCCCCTGGCCAGAGGAGCAGAACTTGAGAGGAGAGGGACATGGGATGTAGGGAGGGCACCCAAGGCTTAAAGGAGAGCATGAACACAGGGTTGGGGTGTGAGAGAATTGTAGTAGGATAAGCAGGAGTCTGGGACCGCCAGAATATGGAGTGAGGGAAAGAGTGGCAGGGATTGAAGCTGGACAAAGACAGCCTTCTACTCCAGGAGGCATTTCTCATCAAGGACCTCACTTTTTCATGTAAGTAATGGGGAGCCTTCGAACGCAGCCATAGACACGTACAAATAAAAAAAATGGCAGTTTTAAAACTTTTTAAAAATATATATATTTTATTGATTTTTTACAGAGAGGGAGGGAGAGGGATAGAGAGTTAGAAACATCGATGAGAAACATCGATCAGCTGCCTGCTGCACACCTCCTACTGGGGATGCACCCGCAACCAAGGTACATGCCCTTGACCAGAATCGAACCTGGGACTCTTCAGTCTGCAGGCCGACGCTCTATCCACTGAGCCAAACCGGTTAGGGCAAAATGGCAGTTTTAAATAAAACTTTGTGTATGCACGCAAACTTGAATTTCATACAGTTTTCAACGTTGTGAAATATTCTTCTTCTTTTGATGTTTTTCAACCATTTATTGTGTAAAACCCATTCTTGGCTTGCATGCTGTCCAACAACACAGGAAGCTGGAGGGCCCACAGGCTAGGGTTTGCCCACTCTGCTACTCTGGCAAATATTTTTCAGTAGGAAAACACCTCTGATACTTAATGATTCAAGTTGCTTCAAGTTGATCAGGGAACCGAGGGAAGCATTGTGCCACAGCTTGGTGTGCCCAGGGACGTGGGCACTACCGGTGTTGCAGCAACTCTTCTCACTGACCCTCTGGAGACACACTGCCAACCGCCTTTGTAGTGAGTCTAGGGCTGCTTGACTAGTTCTTCCGAGAGAATGTGGTCAGGCATTAATTAAAAGGCTTCCAGCTCCTGGGAGAGTCTCAGCATTTTCTCTCTACACTTGTCAGTTGATTGGGTGCGAGAGCTGCAGTGGCAGACTCAGCGAGCTTGGAGGGTGGCCCACCCACAGACAGAATGAGCAGGGCTCACCGAACCATCTCTGGAAGGACTTCCCGCTCAATAGCCAACATGAGCAAGAGGTAAAGCTTCATGCTGTTAAGCCACTGAGACGTGGAGATTTGTTACCCTGCAGAGCCTAGCCTAGCCTGACTCATGCAATCTGTTTTGTCAACCTGAAAGCTTAGTAGAGTGTATAGCACACAGTAGGCACAAATAGTCATTTGTTGATTGCTGATTGCTGTTAACAATCATCCTAATAGTTATAATTTTACAATGTCATGTTGTATAATAATGAAATAATAATTTATTAAAAGAAAATATGTTTGATATGTGACCAGGCTTTATGAATCACACATATAAATTCAGAAGAAACATAAGATGAAAATCCTGCTCTACTGTGATTAGTGGATCCATACTTACTTCACTGTTGTGTTTGTTTTGAAGCAATGGGAAACATTTGTTGAACAGCTACTATGTGCCAGAAACTGAGCCTAGGAATACAGATATGAATCATTTATGACAAATGTTATCACAGCTTTCTGAGGCTCACACTTTAAGATTAAGACAGGCAAACCATAACTACCCAGAGAATAAAAACAGAGTATTCAGGCTAGGGAAGGATTATGCTAAGTGAAATAAGCCAGTCATAGAAAGACAAGTATCACATGATCTCATTCAGATGTAGAATCTAATGAACAAAATAAATCTATGAACAAAATAGATCCAGAGACATGGAAGCATGGAACAAACTGATGTATTTCAGAGGGAAAGTGGGGGCGGGGGGAGATTAACCAAAGAGCTTACATGCATACATGCATAGCCCAGGGACACAGACAATAGTGTGGGGCAGGAACTGGGTGGAGGGGGGCAATGAGGGGAAAAATAGGGGACATCTGTAATACTCTCAACAATAAAGATTTTTTAAAAAGTATGTGTCACCAAAAATTTATTTTGTGCAGGAAGCACTCATTACAAGTGGGAAGTATTAGGCAGATAGACACGGGGCCCAGTTGTACCAAAGACGTGTACCTAAAGCACAGAATGAAGAGTGAACTGTCTTCCTAAGGGCCCAAGGAGAGCATCTGCACTGAGTCTTAAAGGACGGACACGAGTTAGTTGGCGGTTAAACAGAATATGAGTGTCCCGATGTGCTGAGGGGAAAGGTGTGGAGTGGGGTATGTGATGCAGTAGGGTGGGGCTCATGAGCAATAAATGGATGGATACAGGCAGGAGACGAGTGAAAATCAGATATGTGGGAACATGGAGGCCTTGGTTTACACTCCAAAAAATTGAGACTTTCCCTAATAATAGTGTGGAACCATTAACAATTTTGGAAAGGAGGAAGTAACCTAGACATTATTATTTTAAAAAAATAAATAAACAAGAAAATTTCAGCTGCTGAAAGTGCTATAAATAAAACACAACACAATAATTGTGTACATTTCTGTAATGTTATATTGGATATTATTAAAACATATGTGTGATATATGACCAGGAACATAAATAGGATTGCAAATGTATTTTTTGATTTTTAATATTTTTATTTATATGGTGGTCAGAGAAGACCCCATGAGGAGGTGAGGTTGAGCTGAAACTTTAAAGGTAAGAAGCTGGTCCAATAGGGCCAGGAAGAGGGATGGGACAAAGGCCCTAAACCAGGATGGAGCTGGGCATGTTCGAGGGTAGAAAGGTGGCCGGTGAGGCTGGATAATTTGAGAAAAGGTGGGAATGGAAAAACACGTGGTCAGAAAGTGAAATTTGACTCATTAACATAGTATTTGACATTGTGGTAAGAAGTATAGTTTTTTGTTTGTTTGTTTGTTTGTTTGTTTGTTTTCTAAGTGCAGTGGGAAGACTTTTGAGGATTTTTTTTATTATTGCTGAGCAACTGTGTGGAAAGAAGATTGTGAATATCCTAGAGTGCTGGCTGGACAGTTGTTGGAGAAACTCCCTAATAACCCCAGCTAGAGATGAAGATATTGCAGAGTTGGAGAGAACTAGATTTCACTGGGATAACGCTGAGAGTATGTGTTAGTGGTTGGATGTGAGAGCTGAGATAAAAGGAGGAATCACATATCATTCTAGACTGTCACTCACCAATCAGGCAAAGGCAGCACTTTCTGAAATGGCAACAACCAGGGGAGAAGGGTTCACAAAGGGAAAGAAAGCCCTAATGACCCAGCCTCCAGTCCAGATGCCTGTTAACTGTGCAGATGGAGATGTCCAGTAGAAAGCTGGATACCAGAGTCTAGAATTTAGAGAAGGCAGAATGAGAGATAAATTCTCGAGTCATTAAATGTATCAATTACCATTAATGCCTTGGAACTGTGTGAAAACATCTAGGAGGGAGTATAGATAGAACAAAGTTAAAGCCTCGTGTGAGACATGGTGTATTTCAACCATTAGAGGTTAAATGAACTGATAAGGGGGAAGCAAATAAAAGAGCCTGGTGTGACTCAGCGACTCAGTGAGCAGAGCGTTGGCCTGCCCACCAAAGGGTCAATAGTTTGATTCCTGGCCAAGGACACCTACCTGGGTTACAGATTCGATTCCAGGCCCCAGTTGGGACACGTGTGGGAGGCAACCAATTGATGTGGTTCTTTCACATCTCTCTCCCTCTCTCTGTCTCCCTCCTTCCCACTCTCTCTAAAAGTCAATGAAAAAATATCCTCAGGTGAGGATTAAAAAAAATAAAAAATGAAAGAGCCTGAAAGAAGTCATACAGTATACAGAAAATAAAGTGAATGTTGCTTTAAAA
This sequence comes from Myotis brandtii, assembly GCF_000412655.1. Classification (NCBI taxonomy): domain Eukaryota; kingdom Metazoa; phylum Chordata; class Mammalia; order Chiroptera; family Vespertilionidae; genus Myotis; species Myotis brandtii. Next base: position 1,086,689 of record NW_005371645.1, read on the forward strand.
AAGAGAACAAGGTTAGAGAATGCTTCAGTAAGGAAGGAAGGACCCACCCTTTCAAATGCTGACTGAGAACTCAAACTGACACAGAGGAGAGAAAACTGACCATTGGGTTTCTCCAAATGAAGGCCATACTCACCTTGACAATGACCAGTGTGGATGGATTTAAACTGAAGCATAGTAACCTCCACCTTGTATAAAACTGCTGTTTGAATTCTCTGCTATTGTTAGATAGTCCCTAGTCCTGTAAACTCTGTCATTATAAACTCTGTCACTTTAAGACAGTCTGTTATTCTGTAAAATGACTTCATTTTTAGTTCAAATAATAGAAAAAGATAAACTTAACTGTCTGACCTTGCAAGCTAGCCATCCAATGTAATAGACTAAAATAGACTAATATGGATAACGATTCCCATATTCTTATGCCAAGTACAAACTCATTATGTATTCAAGGTTACAACTGTCTATAACAATACTCACACAGAGCCCTTTGCAATATTTGCAAACAAAGAGGCTCGAAAAGTATAAATACGGGAGACTTCTGGTATGTGGGGCTCAGAGATTTGGAAGAGACACCTCCCTCTGGGCCATGTGCAATAGACGACTCCTAATTAATTGGCTCATTAAGACGTCTTGTATCTCATTCGCTGATTTATGATACAACAAAACATTGTTAAAAAGGAAAAAAAATGGGACAAGAGAAAAGATGACTAAATAACTGCCATGAAGTTTTCATTTGAGGGGAGTAGAGCAATAAGGCTGTAGATGGAGGGGAACATGGTGACAGGACTGTGGAATATGTCTGTTTGTTGATGGCAACAAACCACAAACAAGGGAAAGGAAGAACGTAATAGTGTAAGAAAGAAAGAGCGAATCTGCAGTTCCAGCCTCGGGGAAGGACAGGAGGAGACAGATGCAGAGAACAGGTGGGAGTTTAGCTTTGACTCTATGCATTAGAGCAGTTTTATTTAAAAAGTTGATCAAGGGACACAGACTTTCAGTTATGAGATGAATGAGATCATGGTGATTGTATTGTACAGTTATTTGCTACGAGAGTAGAACTTTAAGTTCTTAGCAAAAAAGGTGAATATGTGAGGTGGTGGAGGTATTAATAACTGGACGCAGGGAACCCCTTCACAACACAGGGTGGGCAAAAGTAGGTTTACAGTTGTGAGTATTCGAAACAGAGATTATTCTTGTATCTATTAATTATTGAATTATTTTTCATATGAACAACTGTATGCCTACTTTTGCCCACCCTGTATTGTAGCTGGTATATGTATGTAGTTTAAACAACTCCATCACACTGTGCACTTTAAATAACATAACTTATTGTGAGCTATGCCTCAGTAAAGCTTGGGCGGGAGAGAAGGCAAAGAGTGAGACTACAGATGCAAGTTAACTTGATTTAAGTAGGACAGCTCTGTTTTTATCTGTTTTACATAGTTTTAAGATTTGGGGGAGAAAATGGGCCCCTCAGTGGATGAGTAAATACTTGAAAACCATGTTATTAAGTAGTAACAATAATTAGAATGTTTGTTCTTCCTTGGAATCAAAATTTATTTTCAAGTTGCCAGTATCCCAAATTTGGACACAAACACCTTCAAGTGTGGTATGGTGAGCAAGAGATTATTATATACTTTCATGTGGACAGTAATTATATTAATTTTGCCCAAGAGTGCTTTAAATACATGTAAATTCATAACTGATTATTTGGGGCTTTATTTAATACTAGTAGCCTGGTGCACAAAATTCGTCCACATTGAAAAGGATTTAGTTAGAGGAACATAATTTGGACTCACTATCTAATATCAATAATATGTGAGCATGAGGCAGTCCGCGTTTCTGAAATTCAATGACATACTTTGCCAAATAAATGGAATTTACAGATATCATATAAAAGAGCATTCAGCTTAATATTAAAAACTCTGGCTACCAAGTCAGGTCTGTTTTTAACTTTTTGCTAGCATTGTAAATTGTTTACAATATCTGCCCATTTGGGGTTGCATGTCATGGTTATGAATAAATCAGGCTTGCCATACCTCGTTACAATTGCCATAGCATCCTGATATCGCTGCTGCATATTTCTGGGACTACCCTCCGAAGATGATGGAAGTATTATCATTTTACCAATCGGCACATTGTCATTTTTAGATCTAGATTTGAGATAATCCATCAGACCACTATATTTTTCAACTCTCAACTTAGATTGGTTTGCTTCGATGAAATTTATCTGATTGGCCTCCATTTTTTAATATGAATCCACGATAAACTGTTGAGTTAATTTTCCTGCATTTAAAATAGGATTGAACGTGTCCCGCACAGAGAGATGAAATCCATAATACTGCATTTGTGTGACTCGTGTCCTTACATTTTGTCTAGTATTATTGTCGATTACATTGTTGTCTCTGAGTCTTAATGCAATATCTGTTCCCCAGCCTTGTTCACCATGTGGAAAAAGAATAGGATATGTCCTTGCATCTAATGTAGGAAACAGTATATTGATTTTTCATTTTAGTGGCATTTGGATTATTGGGATCTGGTTTACAATGAATGAGCAAGTCCCTTTCAAAAGGAGGTTCTCCATCTTCGATTCTGAATATGACAGCAACCTCGGTTACACGGGGAGAATTATATCTACCTGGGTCAC
>NW_005371645.1:1090220-1101183 GCF_000412655.1 Myotis brandtii
AATGAGAGTCCTGGCTATCAGGCCGCTGAGAGCTGTCTGACCAATGGCTGATTCTGTGGGGGTGGGACTTCCTCCTCCCTGCTGTCAGTTTCCACAGCTGTGATGAGGAAGCTGGGGTGACAGAGAGAACCACGCCCTCCAAACCGCCCTCTCTCTCGCTCTGCTTTATGTCCAGTGGTCTCCTGCTCTGCCAAGTCCTCCAAACCTCCCGCTCTCTGCTGGCAAGGTCCCGGGAGCCCACGGGCATGGCTACGGCCTTGCCTCCTGTGCCAGCAATGGTCCCGGGAGCCCACAGCCGCGGCCGCCGTCGCCTCCTGGGGCGAGTGACACCTGCATATGCAAATTAACCGCCATCTTTGTTGGGTTAATTTTCATAGTCACTCAGATTGGCTTGTGGGCATGGCTTGTGGGCGTGGTGTGAGCATAGTGGAGGGACAATTAATTTGCATGTTTCTCTTTTATTATATAGGACTAGAGGCCCAGTCAAAAATTTGTATACTTGGGGTGGGAGGTGGTCCCTCAGCCTGGCCTGCACCCTCTCGCAGTCCAGGAGCCCTCAGGGGATGTCCAACTGATAGCTTAGGCCCACTCCCTGTGGACATCCCTGTGGGAGCGCACTGACAACCAGGGGGCAGCTCTGCCCCCCCCCCTTTGCCCCTCTGCCAGCCTCCCTCTGTGGGAGGCAACCAGAGGGCCAATTGTGGGGGACAGCACTGCCCCTTGATTGCCCCTCTGCAGCCAGTCACTGCCATCCCCCCCCCCATAGTCCTCCCCTCCCTCTGCCTGCTGGCACCTGCCTTGGCTGGCCTGGTGCTGCCCACTCGCAGGCCCCACCCCCCACTGACCGTTTGTTCCACTGTTCAGTTAATCAGCATATTAGACTTTTATTATAAAGGGTGGGCCAGAAAAAAATCCCAGAATTTTTCATATTTGCAAATGTTAATTTAAATTGCCTTTTACTTTATATGTAAATTATTGGAGAAGGGGTTGGCTTAAGAAATTTATATCTATTAATTTTTAGCCTTTAAATCTATTTTATCTTCCTGGTCTTCTCTATGAGTCATATAGAATTTTGCCTTTCTCATCCAAAATACTGACTACCCTTTAATTTTGTGTCATCCACAGATTGGATGAGATGCCCATGTCTTCTCAACCAGTGATCCCCAATCTATTAAGTCTCAAAAGAGAAAATGTTTGACCTAATTTTTTCTCCTAATACCTTTATCTTTTCTTGATCAATCAGGTTGGGACTTTACTGATGGTTAACATCAACTTCCTACTGGACTTTCGCAAGCCGGTCTGCTGCTCCTTTCTGGATGCCAAGCTGTCTGCCTCTCTTCTGAGTCTGTGAGTCTGTGCACACTCTGCTCATCCCTGTTGTCTTATTTCTGTTTACTTACTGAACATATAGAACTTTTTAAAATCTCATTCCAAAACAAGGTTCCTAGGACACCATTGGTTTCTTTACCTATCTCCTTCTCTCTCTCTCTCTCTCTCTCTCTCTCTCTCTCTCTCTCTCTCTCCTTAATACTTGCAGAACAAATTTACTTCTGAGGAGACACTAGTCATTCTTCAAGCATATTCTGGCACTCTATTGAAAAGATCACATGGATACTTCCTATGCATCCTTTGGGCGTAAATCAAGTCTTAAGGAACTCTCTGAATATCCCAATATTCTCTTCTCTCACCATTACTAACTTCCAGATGTGCTGGGTGTTGCCTTCCAGAATGCCAGCACAGCCAGGATCCTGTGAGTTCAGATTTAATTGTTGCTTCCATTCCACCCGCTGTGCCCCAGCAATGAAGTGCCCATTTCCTTCTTGCACAGGAATACCGTCAATGCCACATATATTAGGGTTTTGACACTGTAATACTAATTTACATGATTAATATCTGTATTGGTCATAATAGCCTAGATTATGGTATGGCAATGAACAACCTTTGATATCATAGTGACTTACCAACAAAAATATATCTCTTGCTTAAGCAAAGCCCACTGCTGGGGGCAGCGAGCTGCTCTCCCAAGCATCAGTCTCCCAGGCAGTGACTATGCCACCATCCTATCAACACATGAATCCAAGGATCATTGAAACACGTAACTCTTAATAGCTCCAGCCTGCAAATAACATACATCTCAAATTCTCACAGCCATAGGCAAGGACTACTTACATGGCCCTACTACAAGGGCTAAGAAATGTGGGACAACATATGGATATATGCTTTCTAGCTATTTTAAGTAGAAAGGGCCCTAATATAGGACAGTAAAAGGATATGTAGGGACAGGGAATGTGAAGGTTAGGCAAAACATAAGCAAATGCAAGGATCTTAGGAAACTGCCACTGAAGATTTCAGCTGCCTGGAGGATTCAGAGAAGCTGTCTGCCTATGCTAACAATGACTGACCTCAGCTTCCACTGGGATTACGGCATTTCTTCTGCTTTTCAAATCTTGAATGAAATATACACCAGAATTTGAAAAACTAGTACTGAGAAGAAATGTGAAATGTGTTATTACTAACTTTTATATTGATTACCATATTTTTCCGTGTATAAGACGTCCCCATGTATAAGATGCCCCCCACTTTTCCAACCCCAAATTAAGAAATCAATATTTTAAACATAAATCAGAACACATTTTTATTTAGTAATTACCGCAGGTAATGTTTACATACCAGTGCTATGATATTATGCAGCATATCACTTTATTCAGCCTCTGTTGCATCACTGCTCTCTTCTTCATCACTGTTAGTTCCAGGCATATCAATTTCTCCAACTTCTATTGTATCACTGCTGTGTTCTGAGTCACTGTCTGTATATGTGAGATCCTCCTCATAAACTGGTGGCATTTTCTGAGCTAATTTTGTTCGTGTTCTCATGGCCAACCCTTCTCTCGTCATGAAATTGAAGAATGATTTTGGCTTTCCTGTAAAATCAACAATATTTATTTCACTTGCAAACATTCTTGCCTGACCTTGAATAAGCTTGGTTGACACACATAAGCCACTCTGGCGCTGCTCCATAATCCAAGTCTTAAGCCTCTGCTCCAAGTTTGCCCATTTTGATGGTTTTTCTCTTGAGGCCTTCTTCTTTTTTGGCATCTTACGGAGTTGTTCTTCCTGTTTTCTCCACTATCTGATCATACACTCAGTGGGAGGAGGTCCAAATTGTCTCTCTGCAGCTCTATTTCCATGCTCTTTTGCATAGCTGATTATATTCAGTTTGAAGTTTGCAGAGTAAGACAATCACTTACCGGTATTTATCTTTTTATTTTTTGACATCTTTATGGGCTCAAATGCTCAGGTCCCTGTTGCATCTGCGCACTCTCCACCTTCACCTCCAATTACAGCATCAGCTGACGTCAGTAACAATAAGGCTTGTGATTGGAGGAAGCCTGTTTGACAAGTACGGGCAGCTACACACCCGCGCTGCTCTCTCCTCGGCTGACTTCCTTGTATAAGACACCTCTCGATTCTCAGTCTAATGATTTTAGAAAACAATAGCATCTTATACACGGAAAAATACAGTACATATTGAAAAATATTAGTTACATATTGAATTAAATAAAATATATTGTTAAAGTTCATTTCAATTGTTGTTAAACTTTCCCCAAGTAATTGTACATTTTACACTCCCACCAGGAATGTATGAGTGATCCAACTTTTTCACATCCTCACCAGCATTTTGTGTGTGTGTTTATTTTATATTTTACTTGGTTTTTGTTTTTAGCCATTCTGATATGTGTATAGCAATATTTCATTGTGGTTGTCATTTGCATTTTCATAATGGCTAATAGTGTCAAACATCTTTTGTGTGCTTATGTGTTACCTGTGTACTCTCTTTAGAGAAATGTCTTTTCCTGTCTTTTGACTATTTTCTGATTGAATTTCTTGCTTTTTTACTGTTGAGTTTGAGTTCTTTGTACAGATGCTGAATGTCAGGCCTTTGTCCGATGCATGGTCTGCAGCCTGTCTTTTCATCAGACCCCCAGGGTTTCCCCAGAGCACACACTTTTCATTTGGATGAAGTCCAAGTAGTCATTTTTCTTTTTATGAATCATGCTTTTGATTTCAAGTGTAATAATAACCTTTGTTGTCCTAGATCCTAAAGTTGTTCTCCCATGTTTTTTTCTAAAACTTTTATAGTTTTGCACGTAAGTCTGTGCTCCATTTTAAGTTCATTTTTGAATAAGCTATGAGTCTTAGGTCGAGGTTCCTTTTTTCAACTTACAGATGTCCATTGGCTCCAGCACCATCTTTGAAAAGTCTACCTTCCATTGGATTATTCTTGTACTTTTGTCAACTAGAAGCTCTAGTACAGGTGACCAGGAGTAGCAAGAGAAGAAAGACATCATCTTGTTTTTTGTCTTAGTCTTAAGGCAAAGAGGTCAATATGCTTAAATTATTTTGTAGGTGCCCTTTATCACATTGAAGATTTCTTCTATTCCATTATTTTTCTGACAGTTTTATTATGAATGTGTTGAAATTTGTCAGATGCTTTTTCTGTATCAATTTATATAATCATGTGAATTTTCTTCTTTACCTTTAAAATGGTGGATTGCACTGATTTGTCAAATAATACTGTAAATCAGTCTTGCATTCTGGAATAAATCCTAATTGGTCACAGTCTAAAAACTTTTTAATATATTACTGAATTGTATTTACTAATATTTTGATAAAGATTTTATATGCATATACATGAGATTATTTTTCTCCAGTTTTTGTTTTGTTTTGTTTGTTTTATACTGTATTTGGTTTCATTATCAGAGTAATATGAATTAGCTTCATAAAATGAATTGGGAAGTTTGCCTCTTCTAGTTTCTAGAAGAGATTAAATACAACTGATATTAATTCATCTGTAAACATTTGGTAAAATTCTCTAGTAAGACTAGCTGGGACGAGGAAATTTCTTTGGAGGAAGTTTTGCAACTGTGAATTCAACTTTCTTAGTGGTTATAGGGGTCTTCAAATGATTATATCAGATTGGGTGAATTGTAGAACTTTGTGTTTTCAAGTAACTTCTCAATTTCTTCCAAATTGTCAAATGTATGTATGTAAAGTTGTTTGTAGTATTCTCTTACTATACTTTTTAAAAATATGTTTTTATTTATTTCAGAGAGAGGAAGAAAGGGGGAAAGAGAGAGAAAAACATTAATGGGAGAGAAACACCAATCAGCTGCCTCCTGCATAACCCTTAATGGGGATCAAGCCTGCAATCTGGGCATGCTCCCTGACCAGGAATGGAACCAAAGACCTACTGGTGCATGGGATGAAGCTCAACCAACTAAGCCACACTGGCTGGGCTCCTATTATACTTCTGATGCCACAAGATCTGTAGTGGTAGCCTGTTTTATTCCTGATATTGGTAATTTGTGTCTGCTCTCTTTTTTTCCTTTTCTTGTTTTGAGTTTATCAACCATCATTTCCATGAACCACATCTTTATTTTACAAATTTTCTGGATTATTTTTCTGTTTCAAATTCATTGATTTCTACTCTTATCTTTATTATTTTCTGCCTTCTCCTTGCCTTGGCCTTATTTTGGTCTTCTTTTTCTAGGTTCTTGAGGTGGAAGCTTAGAGTATTGATTTGAGACATTTTTTCTTTTCTAATATAAGCATTTAGTACTAAAAAAAATTTTCCTCTCAACACTGCTTTAGCTGCTTCCCACAAATTTTGACATTACATACTTTCAATTTCATTCAATTAAATGTATTTTTACCTCTTTGACCACTAAATTATTTAGATGTATGTGGTTCAGTTTCCAAGTGTAGAGAATATTTTTTATCTTTCTGTTATTGACTTCTAGTTTGATTACTTTGTGGACAGAAAACACACTCTTGTATGATTTCAGTTTTTTAAATTTGTTGAGGTTTGTTTTATGGCCTAGGATATGATCCATTTTGTAATATCTTTCTTGGACACTTAAAAAGAATGTGCATTCTGCTGTTGTTTGATGGAGAGTTCTACAAATAACAATTAGAATTTGGTAGATGGTGTTCAAGTTGTTCTAAATCCTTGCTAGTTGTTCTATTAATTGTGAAGATAGAAGATAGATGATAGATAGATAGATAGATAGATAGATAGATAGATATACTTTTTTATTTCTCCTTTTGATTATTTCAGTTTTTGCTTCACATATTTTGTAGCTCTGTTTTTTAGTTTATACACCTTGGTGGATTGATCTTTCATCATTATACTAGAAGCCTAGTGCACAAAATTCATGTACTTGGAGGGGGGAGGGGAGTCCCTCAACCCGGCCTGCACCCTCTCACAGTCCCGGAGCCCTTGGGGGATGTCTGACTACTGGCTTAGCCCCACACCCCACGGGAGGGCTCCAGAACCTAAACCAGCAGTCGGACATCCTTAGTGCAGCCATGGAGGTGGGAGAGTCTCCTGCCACTGCTGCTATACTCATCAGCCATGAGCCCGGCTTCTGGCTGAGTGGCACTTCCCCTGTGCACACCATAGCAACTGGTCAACTGGTCAACTGTCTGCCCCTGGTGGTCAGTGCACATCACAGTGAGCAGTTGAGCAGCCTTAGCATATCTACACTAATAAAAGAGAAACATGCAAATTGGTGTCATTCCACTATACCTACCAGCCAATCAGGGCAAGTATGCAAATTAACCCAACAAAGATGGTGGCGGCCATGGAGCTGAAGGCTTGGGTTGCCCCGGCAATGGAGGAAGCCAAGCTTCCAGCCTGGCCTGGCCACCATTCAAGGGAGAGAACAACACACAGGCGCGGCCAGGAGCCTGAGAGATCAACACAGAGGGGCACCTGCTCCAAGCCTCCGCAGTGTGGCTGGGGGCAGGCCCCCAGTGGACACACACACACACACACACACACACACACACACACACACGGCGCCTGCTCTGAGCCTCTGCTGCCAGACTGTGGCTTAGGCCCGCTCTCCATGGGGAGCAGGCCTAAGCCGTTAGTGGGACCTCCACTGAGGGCACCCACACTGTGAGAAGGGGCAGACTGGGCTGAAGGACCCCCACCCCCCAGTGCATGAATTTCATGCACCGGGCCTCTAGTCTTTAACATATTATGCTTTGATTGGTTGAACGGCCAACTGGATGACCAGGCACTTAGCATATTAGGCTTTTACTATATAGGATAATGTCTCTTTTCCATCTCTGCCCTATTCTTCGATCTGAAGTCAGTTTTAATCTGACTGTAATACAGCTATTTCTGCTTCCCTTTGATTAATGTCTGCATTATGTATCTATAATATTTGAAGTTTGTTTTTTGTTTCTTTAATATTTTATGTCTATCTCTGTCTTTTAATTAATATATTGAAACCATGTACATTTAAATACTATTGTTGTGTTAGGACTTATTTAGTCATTTTATTTTTTGTTTTGTGTTTGTTCTTTCTGTTTCATTTCTCTGTTTTCTTTTTCTGCCTTCTTTTGGGTTAGTTGAACATTTTCAGATCTTTTTTTTTAAATCTCTAGTGTTTTTGAGCATATTTCTTTGTTTGCCTGTTTTAGTGGTTGCTCTATATATTATATGTACAAACATTATCAGTCTACTGGCATTGTCATTTCACCAGTTTGAGTAGCATATAGAAACTTTACATCCTTTATGATCTTTTCTTTACCTTCCTCTTTTTATAATATAATTGCATTAAGTACTTCCTCTACATGCATTTAGAACCAAATCAGACAGTATTATTATTAGTTTTGGTTCCACCGTCAAACATAACTTAGAAAATTCCAAAGGAGAAGGAAAGTCTATTGTATTTACTAGTATTTGGGGGTTCTTGTGTTCTTCCTTCCTACTGTCTCAAGGAGCCTGCTTTTATCATTTCCTTTCTGTTTGGAGAAGTTTCTTCAGCCATTCTTTTAGAGGACATCTGCTGGCAACACATTCTCTTAGTTTTCCTTTATTTAAAAATGTCTTGATTTTGCTTTTATTCCTAAAGGATATTTTCATTGGATACAAAATTCTGCATTTCTGTGTATATTTTTTTCTTTCAGCACCTGTAAAATATGGTGCTACTTCTTTCTGACCTTTATGATTTCTGGTGAAAATGTGGGGGTCAGATCTTCAAAAACAGGACCTTTACTTGAGGGCTTTATGTTACCTTTTCAAAAAGAATTATGGACTTCCACTTCTGGGAAGATGTGTTTTTCTCTATTTTTCTCACGTAAATACAGCTTAAAGTCCTGGACATTATATAAGTTTATATATGTATACATATAAAACATTATTTATAACTATTATATATTATATAAAATTATATATAAGTTATATAAAGTTATGTGTTTATATTATGTGTTTTATATAGAGTGTCCCAAAAAAACTGTATACACACACCTTGAATAATTATAAAAGCAGTGTTTATTAAAATACATTTCATTTTCAAAATTGAGCTATGAGCTGTTAAAGTATGTATACATTTTGGAGGGACACCCTGTATATAACATTATATATAAATTTGAATTGTTCTTTCACTAGATATGGTGTTGTTTTCTCTACTGCTTTCAAAATTTTTTTCTTTGTCTTTTTTTTCAGTTTAATTTTGAGGTGTCTGAGCAGTGATATTTTTGTGTTTATCCTATTTGGGGTTCACTTAGCTTCTTAAACATATCTTGGCAAATTTAAGAGGGATTAGCCTTTTTTAAAATATTATTTAACCCCTTCTCTTTCTTTCCTCTTTCTCAGACTTTAACGACATGAATTTTATATTTTTTGTTATAGTCACACAGGTTCCTGAGACTCCCAAGTTCTTCAGTATATTTTCTCCCTGTTCTTCAGATTGGATAATTTTTGTAGTTCTGTCTTAACATTTATGATTTTTTTCTCTGTTTTCTCCATTCTGCTTTTGCATCCATTCACTGATCTTTTTATATTGGCTCTTGCATTTTTAGTTGTAAAACTTCCACTTGGTTCTTTTTATTACCTTCAATTTTTTGCTGATGCTTTCTATTTATTTTCTAAAATGCTCCATATGTTTCATTTGTTTCAAGCATTTTTAATTGCTTATTTACCCGTTTTTATTATGGCTGCTTTAAAATATTTGATAATTCAATCAATTCAACATCTCTGCCATCTTGGTATTCATACCTTATGATTGTCTTCTTTCATTCTGATTGAAATCTTCCTGCTTCTTGGTATGATAAGTGATTTCCAATGGAAATCTGCACGTTTTCTTATTAGGTATGACATTCTAATCTCATTTAAATCTTCATTTTAGCTTATTTTTCTGGTACATCTCCAGAAAGAGAAGGAAGGAAGCAGTGGCTTCTGAGTGGATGTAGAATTACAGGCTCCTTATTGAGCCTCGGTTGACACCAGAGGTAGTGGTGAGGTCCATGTTATTGCCAGGTGGGTATCGAAGTCCAGGCTCTGCTGGTGGTCTCCTCCAGCACTCTGGGGGCTGGGGAGGGGAAAAGGTCTCTCCTTACTGCTTGGTGGGGATGAAAGTCTGAGCTCTCTGCTTGGGCTTCCCTGACACCATCTTGACTACATCTTGGTAGTGATGTTGGTGAGCCTTGGTACAGTCCAACACGGTGGGCATCTAGGCTCCCCGCCTGCTCATTGCTGGAAAGGCTGGGATGGAACCACATTTATTTCCACGTTGTTTGGTTGGAGTAGAGTGTTGTTTTCTAAATGTTTTGTATCGTTTTTGGCTTCTCCTTTCATGATTCTTTGACTAGAAAGTAGGCTTTTAAAAAAAAAAATCTGTGCCCATTGGCATTTCTGGATTGATGTCTTCTTCAGCCCCAAATCTGAGAAATATGAGGCAAAAACCAAATCAAGGAAATTTACCTCAACCTTGTTCTTGGGCCTTAAAGTCCCAAGCTGGTCTGCTTTCTTTTCTCTATTGTTCAGAGTTGTAACATACACATTATATATGCTGTCCAGGTTTTTTAGCTATAAGTAAGACAAATGGAGAAAATCTTATCTTCCCAGAAGTGGAAGTCAATCTTTTTTTTTTTAATGAAGATAATATAAAGCCCGCAAATAAAGCTCCTTTTTTTGAGGATCTGACTCCCACATTCCATATAATTTAGTAATGAACTAATACTACTAATGGTACTCAGAATCATTGGTAACTATTAAGTAAACAGCTCAAGATCACTTTCATGTGGCACCCTTCACAATCTCTGACTTATCACAGACTGCCAACAGTGATCCATATTGTTGACACTACCCATTCAACTAAGTCAGACAGCCTTCGCTAGTCAAGGAGGACATATCTTCAGTCATGGAACTGTATATCCCTGATGGAAACCTCCAATATTCTTAGAGGATAGTGTTTAGCTCTATGTCCTATCAATATGTACTATTAATTTGTCAGTCAGAACTAGAATATCCAGCATTTACCTCTTTTATCTACATGCCTCCAACCTGCCTCAGAAGTTAATTTGGAAGAAACACTCAGAATAGTTTCAACCGCTCCCATCTTCAATTAATTGAGTTTCACGGACATCACCCAAATGATGTCTCCAGCTTAGAGTTATCTTATGATCTCTAAAGTTATAGATCCAAGTGGCCACCTCACCATGTAGTCCATCTCTTCAAACTCAATATCACCCAACCCAACCGATGATACTGCCTTCCCTATCCCCACCCATGAAACCTAATCTTTGTCTAATGTTCTCTGTGTAAGGAAATGAATAGTATCATTAAGCAGTTGAACAAGACAGGAACTGGCAACATTTTTTACCAATTTTCTCTCTTGACTCATATGTACCTACTGGTATGCTGCTTGACTCCAAAAATAAAATGTATATATGTTTAAATTTCTATAATTTATACATAATATAAATACATAAAATCATATACATTATACAATTTAACAGGAACTGACATTTTTTACCAATTTTCTCTCTTGACTCATATGTACCTACTGGTATGCTGCTTGACTCCAAAAATAAAATGTATATATTATGAAATTTCTATAATTTATACATAATATAAATACATAAAATCATATACATTATACAATTT
>NW_005371645.1:1103119-1162753 GCF_000412655.1 Myotis brandtii
TGACTGAAAGCCGGTTTCTGGGGTTTTGTTTAGCTTCTATATTTGCAACATAGTTGCTTAGAGTTGCAGCTGAGAGGCCGGCAAGTCAGGCGGGGAACGTTGGAGTCCGCCGTCACTGGAGCAAGCAAGCCTCCCTGTTCGCTTCAGTGCATGGCTGCCAGCCGCCATCTTGGCTGGCAGTTAATTTGCATATCGCCCGGATTAGCCAATGGGAAGGGTAGCAGCTGTACGGCTAATTACCATGTTTCTCTTTTATTAGATAGGATAGATTTTATTGATATAAAGAATGTATAGCACACAGTTTACAAGTAATAATAAAATATACAATACTCTTTGTTGTAAATTTTATATAGCCAATTGATTCTCACAGAATGTTTTCATTATATTTTTGCCAAACTTGGATCCATAGACAACTTATGGCTGCAACTAACAAATGAATATATTTTTGCTGTGTCTTAGTTGATAGTTTCCTTTACATTAAAGAATAAGACAGGAGTGATACAATGAAAATATATGTCAGAATTTCATTCTTTTGTCAATTATGTGAATGACTTATTTGCTGAATCAGATAATTCTTTTCACACACTGGAGGAATATTTCCACAGTTTTGTGTGATAATAACAATGAAACATCTGCAGATATGACACAACTTTTAAATTAATCTGTATTATTAACATTTTAAGTTAACATCTGAAGTCTAGAATACCAACAATACAATAAAGCAAGCTCTGATTCATAATGTTTGACAATTACCAATAAATAAATACTCCTTCTAAGGCTGATTTCAAGCTACCAATGTTGGTTGCTAACTAACTGTGGAGTTGGAAAGATTTGTGCAGTCACACACCATCAGATAGTGACTCCCATAGGATCAAAGCAGACGTAAACAGCCTCAAAAGCATAGACAACAGTAAAATACAAGCCAGTTCCAGCACACTACTAACAGTAGGCCCTAATGATTCTATGCTCAACTCTTCCCAAATTAGTCTTCAAACTTCAGTCAGATGAGGGCTTTCAAGATGGTGGCAGAGTAGGTGGCTCTTATACTCATTTCCTCCCAAGACTAAACTGGAAATGCAGCTAAAGAACAATCACCCTGAATAATCAACTAAGACTAGCTGAGGAGGAGTCTTATCACTAAGAAGTTACAGAAGAAGCCACATCAAGACTGGTAGGAAGTGTGGGGATGCGAAGAAGGGCTGGCCCTGCTTCCATGGGTGGCGGCTGAGGTTCTAATCCAGAGGGATATCTCAGCTGTAGAGGGTTTCCTCTGAGAAGTGTGGGGTCTAAACCCGAGGCTGAGCTCCCCAGCCCAGAACACAGAGCCAGGAAGAGGCATCCACATAAGATCTGGCTGTGAAAGAAGTATGTTTCTGTCCAAGGAGAGACAGAATCTGCTGGAGACACAGGCATCCTCTTAAAGAGCCAATTCACAAAGTTTCATTCACAGTCACTCACCTTGGGATCCGGTGGAGGGAGGGAGTTGTTGAGGAGAGTCTGGGGTTTGAACCTCTGGGGAGGAGCTTGAGAAGCGAGCCACCAGGATCCCTGTACTGAGTCATTCTTCCATACTGCAGTTGTCATTTTTGGGGTTGAAGCATTCCACTGAGTGGCATCAGCCTGTGGAAAGCAATTATTCCACACTCTGGAATCCCTCTAACCCCACCATGTGGATCTTAAGCCCTGATAAGATATAAGTAGTACAGGCCCAGATTTAGAATTCTGGCAGACTCAGAGAGGGATCAGTGACTGGCTTTGTGGATGGGCCACTTCTCCCTCTTTCTTGTGAATCTGCCTGGCATTTCTCCTTCATGGGAAATCTAATAGAACCACACTCCCAGCTTCTGTCATACCCAAACTCTGGACTACAGAGACCTCACCTGCCCAAGTTCAGGGCAAAATCCAGGACAGACTCAGTCCTGTGGTTCTGGGGCAGGGGACCACACCCACCACCTTCTCTGAAGTCTGAACTTCACCTCACCCTCGTAGGAAATCCACTAGCCCCACCCTCCAGAAGGTTCATTCAGTAACTGAACCTAACAGGCAGCTGGTAGGCAGAGGAAGGTGAAGGTGGATCCCAAGATACCTTGGGACGTTTGCTGACCCACCCCTGAGCCTGGTACTAGTAAAAGCTGGCCTTGGCACACAGCGTGGTCCTTCCTGTGGTAAGCAAGGTTCAGCAGAGGCAGCCACAGAATGTGGATTTCTCACAGCTTCAAACAAGTTGCCAAGGGACAATGTCTGATACTGGCCTGCACCAGAGTCCTTCCCACGAGGCCCAGAACCAGCATACCAAGTGGCCAATTTCAGACAACTTTGGAGCAGGATCTAGTAAACTTCAAAAATGGCATATTTGAAGGGAGATCACAGCAGGCACTAAACTCTGCTGAGGCAAACTCTACTTTTTTCTTTTCTTTTTCTTTTATACCTTTTCATTTTTTTCTCCTTTATTCCCTTTTTTAAATTCTTTTTCTTTCCTTTTCCATTTTTTCTTATTTCTTTTTTTATTTTTTTTAATTGATCAGCATCTGCACAATAGTTCACATGCTGTGCTCAGGGATGAGCCTCATTCTCAGCCTGCCTGAGGGTCCACCCCATGCACTAATGGTCCAATAGTAAGCAAGACTCGATTACAACAGGAAAGCCCCCATAGCTCACACAAGCCACATTCCTAGAGCACCCAGTTCAGGAGATGAAGGAGACTGCACCACTGGGCCCCACAGGACATCCTACTGGGAGTCATAGCAGATCTATCTAACACATGGAAACAAACACAAAGAGGTAAGCAAAATGGGGAGATAAAGAAACTGGCCCCAAAAGAAAGAATATGAGAAATCTCCAGAAAAAAAAGAGTAAATGAAATAGAGGCAAGAAATTTATCAGATATAGAGTTTAAAGAAATGGTTATAAGGATGCATAAGGAAGTTAGTGAGAATTACATCCTCATGAAGAAAAAATATAGAAGCCATAAAAAATAATCAGTGAAATATGAAAAATATATCACCTGACATCAAGAATACACTAGAAGAAATAAAAAGTAGATTGGATAAAGCAGAGGATCAAATCAGAGATTTGGAAGACAAGGTAGGAAAAAGCAGCAAAAAAAAAGAATATTTAAAAATGAGGATAGTTTAATAAAAAAAATATTGGGACAACACGAAGTGTAACAACATCCACATCATAGGGGTACCAGAAGGAGAAGAGAGAAAGGGATCAAAAACTAATTTGAAGAAATCATGTCTGAAAATTCCCTAAGCTGGCAAAGAAAAAAGACACACAAGTCCAGGAAGCACAGTGAGTCCCAAACAAGGTGGACCCGAAGAGTCCCACACCAAGCACATCTATAATAATAAAAGCGTAATATGCTAATTCTGGACGACCTTCCAGACAAAGCCGGGGCTGCGAGGGAAGTCTGGGTCCCGGGTACCTGCCAGCAGCTGGAGGGAAGCCCAGGTCCTGGGTGCCAGAAGGAAGCTAGTGCCAGCAGCAGGGGAAGGAATGCCTACTCTTGCACAAATTTCATGCATTGGGCCTCTAGTCATAAATAAAATGGCAAGAGTTAAAGACAAAGAGAGAATCGTAAAAACAACAAGATAAAAGCAGTTAATTACTTACAAGGGACCTCCCATAAGACTGTCAGCTGATCTCTCAACAGAGATACTTCAGGCCAAAGGGGATTAGCATAAGTTATTCAAAGTGATGAAAAGCAAGGGCCTACAACCAAGACTACTTAACCCAGCAAGGCTATCATTTAGAATTGAAGGAGAAATAAAAAACTTCCCAGACCAAAAGAAAAAAAGTTAAGATAGTCTGTTACCACCAAACCAGTACTGCAAGAAATGTTAAAGGGCCTGGAAGAAGAAGAAGAAGAAGAAGAAGAAGAAGAAGAAGAAGAAGAAGAAGAAGAAGAAGAAGAAGAAGAAGAAGAAGAAGAAGAAGAAGAAGAAGAAGAAGAAGAAGAAGAAGAAGAAGAAGAAGAAGAAGAAGAAGAAGAAGAAGAAGAAGAAGAAGAAGAAGAAGAAGAAGAAGAAGAAGAAGAAGAAGAAGAAGAAGAAGAAGAAGAAGAAGAAGAAGAAGAAGAAGAAGAAGAAGAAGAAGAAGAAGAAGAAGAAGAAGAAGAAGAAGGAGAAGAAGGAGAAGGAGGAGAAGGAGAAGGAGAAGGAGAAGGAGAAGGAGAAGGAGAAGGGAAGAGGAGAAGGAGAAGAAGAAGAAAAGGAGAAGAAGAAGGAGAAGGAGAAGGAGAAAAGAAGGAGAAGGAGGAGGAGGAGGAGAGATTTAAAAGAATAAAATGGCAATAATCTTATTAAAATATCAATAATCACTTTAAATATAAATGCCCCAATCAAAAGGTATAGGTAGCTGAATGGACAAAGAAGCAAGACCCATATATATATGCTGTCTACAAGAGACTCACCTCAGAATGAAACACACACACACACACACACACACACACACACACACACACACACACAGTAAGAGTAAGGGGATGGAAAAAGATATTTCATGCAAATGGAAATTTAAAAAAAAAAGCTGGGGTAACGATTCTTATATCTGAAAAAACAGACATTAAAATAAAGGCAGAGTAACAGACAAATAAGGACAATACATAATGATAAAAGGATCAATTCAACAAGAGGATATAACTTTGATAAATATTTATGCACCCAACTTAAGAAGACCTAGATATGTAAAAGCAAATCTAGATGGACATGAAGTGAGAGATTAACAGTAACACAGTCACAGTAGTGGATTTCAACATCCCATTGACATCAGATAAACAATGAATCAGTGGCCTTAAATGACATAATAGATCAGATGAATTTAATTGGTATCGTCAGAGTATTTTACAGCAAAGCAGAAGAATATACATTATTTTTAAGTGAACAGGGAACAATTTCTAGAAAAGACCAC
This sequence comes from Myotis brandtii, assembly GCF_000412655.1. NCBI lineage: Eukaryota > Metazoa > Chordata > Mammalia > Chiroptera > Vespertilionidae > Myotis > Myotis brandtii. The sequence goes on from NW_005371645.1 coordinate 1,108,031, forward strand.
ATGTTAGGACACAAAACAACTCTCAATAAATTTAAGAAGACTGACATCATATCAAGCATTTTCTCTGACCATAGTGATATGAAACTAGAAATCAACCACAAGAAAATAACTGAAAAACACACAAAGTCATGGATGCAAAATATCATATTAAGAAACAATGAATTGGCCCAGCCAGCATGGCTCATTGTTTGAGCATTGACCTATGAACCAGGTCAGTTCGATTCCAGATCAGGGCACATGCCTGGGTTGCAGGCTTGATCCCCAGTTGAGGGTGTGCAGAAGGCAGCCGATCAATGCTTCTCTCTCATCACTGATGTTTCTATCTCTCTCCCTCTAGCTTCCTCTCTGAAATGCAGGAAAGGCATTTCATAAAACCCAGCACCCATTTAAAAGAAAAACTCTCAGCAAAATAGGGCTAGCCTAGAGGGAACATACCTCAATGTAATAAAGGCCGTATATGACAAACCCACAGCCAAATCTATACTCAATGGAGCATTTTCCTTAAGATCAGGATCAAAACAGGGATGTCTGCTTTCACCACTTTTATTCAGCATAGTACTGGAAGGCCTAGCCACAGCCATTGGACAAGAAGAAGTAAAGGGCATCGAAATTGGAAAGGAGGGAGTAAAACTGTTATTATTCACACATGATACAATATTGTACATAGAAAACACTAAAGACTCTACCAAAAAGCTACTAGATCTAATCAATAAATTCAGCAAAGTAGCAGGATACAAAATTATATTCAGAAATCGGTGGCATTTCCATACACCAATAACAAACTATCAGAGAGAGAAACTAAGAAAACAATCCCATTTACTCCTGCAACAACCACAACAAAAGGTACCTAGGAATAAAGTTAGCCAAGGAGGTAAAGGATCTATACTTGGAAAACTATAGAATATTGAAGAAAGAAACTGAGGAAGATACAAATAAGCAGAAGCACATACCATATTCTTGGATTAGAAGAATTAACATCATTAAAATGTCCATACTACCCAAAGCAATCTATAGATTCAATGCAATTCTTATTAAAATACCAATGGCATATTTCACAGATCTAGAACGAATATTCCAAAAATTTATATGGAACCAAAAAAGACTCCATATAGCCTCAGCAAGAAGAAACAGGAACAAAGTTGGAGGTATTAAATACCTGATATCAAACTATACTACAAGGTCATTGTGATCAAAACAGCATGGTACTGGCATAAGAACAGGCATATAGATCAATGGAACATAACAGAGAGCCCAGAAGTCAACTCCTGCCTTTATGGTCAATTAATATTTGACAAAGGAGGCAAGAGCATAGAATGGTGTGAAGACAGTCTCTTCAATAAATGGTGTTGGGCAATTGAACAGGTACATGCAAAAAAAAAATTAAACAAGACCACCAACTTAAACCATACACAAAAATAAACTCAAAATGAATAACATACTAAATGTAAGTTGTGAAACCATAAAAATCCTAGAAAAAAACTAGACATTAAAATCTTAGACATCTGTCTTAGCAATATTTTTGCCGATATGACTTCTAGGGCAAGGAAACTAAAAGAAAAATAAACAAATAGGACTACACCAAAGTGAAAAGCTTCTGCACAGTGAGAGAAACCATCAATAAAAGGAAAAGGGCTCCCACTGTGTGGGAGACCATATTCATCAATGACGCATCTGATCAGGGGCTGATATCCAAATATATAAAGAACTCATACAACTCAACACCAGGAAGACAAACAATCCAATTAAAAAATGGGCAAAGGACCTGAATAGACACTTCTCCAAAGAGGACATACAGATGGCCAATAGACATGTGAAAAATGCTCAATGTCACTAATCATCAGAGAAATGCAAATTAAAACCACAGTGAGATATCACCTCACACCTGCTAAAATGGCTACCTCAGTAAATCAACAAACAAGTGCAGGCGAGGATGTGGAGAAAAGGGAACACTAGTGCACTGTTGGTGGGAATGCAGACTGGTACAGCCATTATGAAAAACATCAAATATTTAAACATGGAACTGCCTTTTGACAATAAAAATTAAGTTAAATGATACCACTTTGGGGAATATATCCTAAGAATCCCAAAACACCAATTCAAAAGAATATATGCACCCCTATGTTCATAGTAGCGTTATTTACAATAGCCAAGATCTGGAAACAGCTCAAGTGCCCATCAAGTCGATGAGGGGATAAAAAAGCTCTGGTACATTTACACAATGGAATCCTATGTAGCCATATAAAAGAAGGAAATTATATCTTTTGCAACAGCATGGATGGACCTGGAGATTATTAGGCTAATTGAAATAAACCAGTCAGAGAAAGACATATACCATATGTTCTCACTTATATGTGGAATCTAATGAACAAAATAAACTGGCAAACAAAATGGAAGCAGAGGCATGGATGCGTGGAACAGACTGACAGCTGTCAGAGGGCACGGAGAAGGGGTTTCTGGGTGTAAGAAGGTGAAGGAATTAGCCAAAGAACATTTATGCATAATCTATAGTTACAGACATCAGTGTGGTGATGGCTAGAAGTAAGGGGGCATTGAGGGCTGGGAGAGGGTCAGCAAAGGAGGGGTGGGGAATGGGGACATCTGTAATAGAATCAACAATAAAAATATAGCTTTAAAAAGCATTAGTGAGGCCTGGCCAGTGTGCTCGGTGGTTAGAGCATCACACCACCACCGCCGTTCCCACCCTCTGCACCAAAGCTCTCAGGTTCCGTTCCTGGTCAAGGGGACATACCTGGGTTGCATGTTCCATGCCTGGCCCCATTTGGGGCATGTGTGGGAGGCAATCAATCAATGTGTCTCTCACATAAATGTTTCTCTCTCTCCCTCTCTCTCCCCCTCCCTCCCATTCTTTCTAAAAAACAGTGTGAAAAATATCCTTGGGTGAGGATTAATATTTTTAAAAAACATTAGTGATCAATAGAAAATAGTACTTAATAGAATACTAATCAAATATGACCATGAACTCCAAAAATAAATGTGGGCATTAAGATCTAAGTGCAACAAGGGAAAAAGAGCAATTATTGCCAAAGTATGTATTTTCAGAGAGTTAAATGAAAGTTGAACCTTAAAAAAATGGAATAATCAACATATTATAGTATTTAAAAAAACATAACCAATTGAAATTTTGAATTCTCACTATAATATTAGGTATTTAGGCTTTATAACTATAGGTGTTTGTTAAAAATATCAAGAATAATTTCTTTTAAAAGAAAACATATTTTTATTGATTTCAGAGAGGAAGGGAGAGGGAGAGAGAGATAGAAACATCAATGATGAGAGAGAATCATTGATTGGCTGCTTCCTCACACCCCACACTGGGGATCAAGCCCACAACCCAGGCATGTGCTCTGACTGGGAATCCAACCATGACCTCCTAGTTCATAGGTCAATGCTCAACCGCTGAGCCACGCCAGCTGGGCGATAATTTCTTAAATCAAACTGGCATTGTTAATATGCAGTCAAATATTTTTTTAGCCATAAAATTGCAACATGTGTTGGGATTTTATCAGCCAAAATTTTAAGAAAAATATTTTTCAGCTTGAAGAACTCACAATGTCCTAGATGTAGCTTTATTTCTTGGAGCCAAGCAGGATCTGATTACGCTGGAGTGGACCATTGCATTTGAGTAATGAATTGAGGAACTTAGGAAACCTCTCTTGCCTCAAAATATCTTTCCTATTCTACTATCCCCCTGGTGAAATCTCACCACCATATTCAATCCCTTGTGTCAGCGTTTATGCTTTCTTAAAAATCTAGTCATTCACCTCTTAATATACTTGATGAAAGAAGGTGAAGGGACTAGGCAAAGAGTATATATGCATAACCCATAAACACAGACGACAGTGTGGTAATGGCCAGAGGCTGGAGGCTAGGTGGAGGTGGCAAAGGAGGAGAAAATAGGGACATCTGTAATAGTGTCAACAATAAAAATGAAGGTTAAAAAAAGCTTCAGTCAAAGTAATTTTCTTGCACTGTCAATAGGACTATGTTGTCGAATGCATTCATTAATTTATTCAGCAAATGTCTACTGAACTGTATGTCCAAGGCACTGTTTCAGTTGACTAGGGATAAATGTTAACAAAGGACAAAAATTCCTGCCCCATGGGGAATGGATTCTACTTGGATTGGAAAGGGGGTAAGTAATACACAAAACAGAATAAATCAATTAAGTGCACTGTACAACAGAAGGTACTGAATGCTACTAGGCTGAATAAATGCAAAGCAAAGTAGAAGAGGTGGCAAGAAAGATAACATTCAGTCTGGTCCTAGGATATGCCATTTGAAAAGGTGAGATTTGAGCAAGTATTTGGACAAAGAAGGGTGGTTCCATTTGGATTGGATTGGGAAGGAAATAGGCACAAGGACTCCAGTTAAGCCAGAAAGCTAACAGAAGATAATATACAGGCTCTTACAGGTCATTGTAAGGACTTTGGCATTTATTCTGCTTGGAGTAGGAAGCCATTTCTGGGTTTTGCACAGAGTAGTGGTGAACTCTTTAAGCACATTACTCTCTTTTCTTTAAATATCTTTATTTTTGAGAGTATTACAGATGTCCTCCCCCCCCACACACATACTTGTTTTTCCTCCCAGTTGGCCTCCTCCACCTGGATCCCACTCCACCCCAGGGCTCCACCACCCTATTGTCTGTGGCATGGATAATGCAGATACGCATAAGTTCTCCGGTTAATCTCTTCCAACCCACCCCTCCCCCTTCCCTCTGAGATTCCTCAGTCTGTGCCATGTTTCCATGCCTCTGGTTCTATTTTATTCATCAGTTTATTTTGTTCATTAGATTCCTTGTACATTGACTTTGATTTTTATATTCATTTATTGATATGTAGGTATTTATTGCTCTTTTATTGTTAATATTTTTTGGTCTTCTTCTTTTTCTTCAAGAAAACCTTTTAACATTTCATGTAATACTGGTTTGATGGCGATTTAGCTTTTACTTGTCTGTGAAGCTCTTTATCTAAATTGTAAATTAAAGCTTTCCTGGGTAGAGTGATCTTGGTTGAAGGTCCTTGCTTTTCATCATTTTGAATATTTCTTGCCCCTCCCTTCCAGACTGCAAAGTTTCTGTTGAGAAATCAGCTGACAGTCCTATGGGTGCTCCCTTGTAGGTAACTAACTGCTTTTCTCTTGCTGCTTTTTAATATTCTCTCTTTGTCTTTAACCTTTAGCATTTTAATTATAATGTATCTTGGTGTGGGCCTCTTTGAGTTCCTCTTGTTTGGGACTCTGTGCTTCCTGGACTTGTAAATCTATTTCTTTCACCAGGTAGGGGAAGTTTTCTGTCATTATTTCTTTAAATAGGTTTTCAATTTCTTGACCCATCTCTTCTTCTGGCACCCCATGATGCAAATATTGGTATGCTTGAAGTTGTCCCAGAGGCTCCTTATACTATCCTCAGACTTTTGTATTCTTTTTTTCTTTTTATTCTTCTGATTAGGTGTTTTTTTGCTTCCTCATATTCCAATTCACTGATTTGATTCTCTGCATCCTGTACTCTACTGTTGATTCTCCATAAATTATTCTTTATTTCAGTTAGTGGCTCCTTCATTTCTGACTGGTCCTTTTTCATGTCTCTGATGTTCTCACTAAGTTCCAGAAGCTCTCATAAGTTCCTTGAGCATCCTTATAGCCATTGTTTTGAAGACTGTATCTAGTACTTTGTTTGCTTCCATTTCATTTAGTTCTTCTTCTGGAGATTTCTTCTGTTCTTTCATTTGTGACATGTTTCTTTATCTCCGCATTTTGGCTGCTTCCCTGTGTTTGTTTCTATGTATTAGATCATTGTCTTGTAGGCCCCAGTGGCTCAGTCTCCCTAGTCACCTGAGCTAGGCACTCTAGGTGTGCCCCTGTGTGGGCTGTGTCACTGTCCTATTGTAGTTCAGCCTTAATTGCTTTTGGTGTCACTGGGAGGGATTGACCCTCAGGCCAATCGGTTGTGAGGACCAGCTGTGACTACAGTGGAAGAGCTGGAGACACCCCTATGGAGCAGGAGACACCCCTATGGATCAGGACTTGCTTCAGTGGGGCTTTGGTGCTCACTGAGTCTACCCCTTGAGTGTGTCACTCATGGATGCGATAGAGTTGTAATCAGCTATGGTCTGAAGCTGTGCACTGGGTGCACTGGCTCTGGGGCCTCCCAGGAGGTGCAGCCTGTGACTTGCCTAGGGCCAGCTGGCACAAGCTACAGAGAATCTGCAGGTGGCTGCTACTTGTGTTGGGCTTAGAGGTGCCCAGGAGAGGCCAAGCTATGAACCTTGGCAAACTGCTGCGAGTGCTAGCCCTGCGACAACTTATCAAGAGGGGAACACTGAGTCCTTTAGCTGCTTCTTGAGAGCTTTTAAGAAAGTCTGAAGCCTGGGCCAGAATAGGCCATTCATATGGAAAAGACACTGCAAACAGCTTGGGTGGGGCTGCAAATTGGGTGGGGTGGGATCTCAAAGAATCACCAGGGTGGGGCGAATAGTGTGGGCCAGGTTGATGGAGACTCAGATATGGGGCCTGCCAGTTAGCTCTGTTGGGGGAGGTCCAGCACATTTGTCTGGGAGAAAGCTGTCCCTGAGTTCTCATCCTGATGCCAGACAATCCAGTTCCTCCCCGTATGTCCCTGGATCCTTTCAAGCTGCTGTCCCAGCACTGCAGCTCAGAGGGAGTGAGTAGAGTAAGTCTGTGTACAGGCCCTTTAAGAGGACCTGCTTGGGTTCTCCAGCAGCCTCCGTCTTTCTCAGCCACAAACCCTGCTGGTTTTTACAGCCTGGAGACGTGGGGACTTCTCTCCCCAGCACTGGAACCCTGGGCTGGAGGCCTGCTGTGGAGCTAGGGCCCTTTGCTCCTCACGGAAGGCCTCCTCTGGGATTATAAACCTACCACATACAGGGTCGGACCAGTCTGTTCCCTGCCTCCGCCCCTCCTGCCAGTCTCCATGTGCTTTCTCCTTTACTTCTCTAGTTGTGGGACTCCCATTCAGCCAGATTTCAGCTGGTTTTGAATGATGGCTGATCTGTATTTTAGCTGTAATTTTGTGTGGTTGTGAGAGGATGTGAGTACTGCATTTACCTACACTGCCATTTGGTTCCCCCTGCTTTTGGGAGGAGCCTGCCTCCACTTTGGGGGTTCCTCCGCTCAGGGGACACTGCCAGCTGGCAGTCTTCGCTGGCTGCCGAAGCACATCACTCCTGCCTAAACCCCTTCCGTTGTTCTCCTTGCTCTTAAGATAAAGCCTGCTGCTCTTCATTTTGCCTAGCAAGCCCCCCAAATGTGACCCTTTTACCATCATCATCCTCACCTCCTGCTACTCTCTCTGCTCTATCCTTCAGGTCTATCAATAGGATGCCGTTGCCTCAGACAGGACTCCCTTCAGGCATTCACACCTTGAACTTGTCCTTCATAATACTTGTCATGATCAATGATTAGTTTTGATTTTATGATTCCTTGTTCATTGTATATGTTGCCTGCCTCCACTGCTCCTCCCTGCTAGAAAGGAAGCTAGGTTTGAGCAGAGATGTTGCTTCTTATTTTCACTGACCAGCCCTTGGCACATTACACTCAAATATTTGTTGAATGACCTAATGAATGTTTATGTGTTAATAGATTCCAACTGTTTAATCCAGGGACTGTCTCATGATATACAGCCTGTAAATTTTTTATTGATGAATAGGTAGTCAAATGCATGGAAGCATGAACTGACGAATAAATGTATGAAAAGGAAGGAAGGAGAAAAGGAAGGAAGAAAGGAAGGGAGGGAGGGAGGCTTATATATTTATGTATTCTCAGTACTGAAACCCAAGTCTGCCTCAGGGTAAGTATTCTGTACTTTTAATGAATAGATGATTGGATGGATGGATGGATGGATGGACGATTGAAGAGTGAATGACCGTGGATATATAAGTTAATTAATTAATTAATCATTTCCGTAAAGTCAGAAGAGTTTCCATCCTTCAAGAAGAACATGTCTTCTGCCCGGAGTGGGTCACTTGATCGGCCCGTTAGTTCTTTGCTTGGTTTCCTGCCATGGATATATTTTGAAGAACATTTTTATTAGCTTTGGAGTCACTTGCAAGGCACTCTTGGATTCTCTTTGGCTTGCCTGCGCCCTTGTTCACACCTGAGCTGCCGTAGTTTGCGGATCTCTTGCTTTCCTTGCCTGGGCCGTTTCCAAGTGTCCCTTTGATCTCTGGCACAGGCTTCTGCTCGGCTTCCAGCGAGGTGTTTTCAAACAGTCTCCAGGTTTCCTGTCGCTTATTGACTTTTTAAATGATTTCTTTCGTTTGTTTTTCCTAACTAGTGCCTACACTTGTTCTTAGGTTCCCTTTATAAAACTGAGTAACCACATGATATATAAATTTCCTCTCCTGGCCCAGAATGGCCACAGTGTTATGATCATTCAAAGATACTTTTTCTTCCAGGTCCTGTCTGCCATTCAAAGCCAAGTCTAAAATATTTTCCTTTCTCAATAATTCTAAAAGGCATTTTTTTCTAAGAGAAGGTCATTAATCTCATTCAATAAGCTTATATTTATATCCCTAATCTACAGGTGAACTCTGAATAAATTACACAGAAAGTATGGTGCATGCTGTATGTGCTATGGAGTGAATGTTTGTGTTTTTGTGCATGTGAGCGCTGTATAATGAACAGGTACTTTGAAAACCATTCCATTTATTTCTAACTAGAAAAGTTTCTAATTATGATTGCTCTCTGGCAGAAACCAAAGTCTATTCAAATATAAGTCATAAAATGCTTTTGGTTACCATTTATAGAGATCAAATGCAGCTTTGTTTCTTTTTAGCCATAGTTTCACCTACCAACGCCTGTCTGGAGGTAGAGTTAGACAACCAAGTGAAAATAGGAATCATTTAACATAACGAAAATCTAGCGTTTGCTTTTTTTTGACCAAGCATTTCATCAGCCAGGATTTTTCCTACCAAAATGTTTATTTTCAACCATCTCTTGCTTTATTTGGCTAAAATGTACATTCTTTGCCGCATTTAATAGTCATGTGTATGCTCTCCCAAAGTAGAGTAGAGATCACAGAATTTTCATCTGCAGATTTTTACTGGACTAAGGTGAACCAAAGAACACGTTGCAAATTTGACCCTTTCAAATATTCCCTATCAAATATGTTAGCAGATTGGCTGCTCTTCAAAACTTTTATACTATAAAACACATAGGCAGTGCTTATTCAGACTATAAATTGGGGTGTGAATTAATAGATTGTGTTTTCAATATTGAAAACTGAAAATGTTCTTTGTTTCCACTTTAAACTTTTGAATTGGTCGAGTTGTAATGAAGAAGCTGTAAAATTTGGGTGACATGGTTTCCACCCACGATACTGACATATGCGCATAGTTACCTTTCTTTTTGACACAAATTCATTATTTGCCATGCTGACTGTGGTGCACCAATAAAGCCAAAATATCATATTAGAATTCATGACAGTTTTCACATTGTATTATCAATATGTGGAAATAATTGTCTGCTCTGAGATTAAATTACATTATTGTGTATCTTTTTCATGCTTAATAAATAATGATGGATGGCTTTTATTTTCATCACCACCTGCAACCATTTAGCCACCCCTTGATTGTTGAAGATAAAATAATAAAAGGCAAGTGTTATGTTGCAAACAGACGAATGTGGTCAAAACAGTTGTATATTCCTTGTTTCCATTTGCATTATTTTAGTCCCTAAAGAACAATGCATGATGGTCTACAAAGGAGATCAACCTGAGGGAAACATAGCAAACAGTTCACATAAATGAAGAGAGAAAGTGGGAAAATAGTTTTTTCCTAGTAGAGCAATAATTATTTCTTGGTGCATGATTTTTAATCTGAAAATGAGTTTTTTGTTCTGCGTGCAAATCAGTTACGTGCAATTAGAATGCAAAGCAGAAGCACATCTTACTGTTTAGCCTTTTTAAAATAGAAATGAAAACAGTCCAGAAATTGTAGCAAAGTTGAAAATGCATGCAAGGTAATTTTGAAATCCAAAGACATAAAACCATGCATAATAAAAAAGCCACTCTAACCTCATTACATTTTTTGAAATTGGCAATTGGGAAGCTTAATTTTAAAATTCAAACTCGCGTGTTTGAGAACTTATTAACTATATGTTGGATGGTCAGCTGCATTGCGAATGTTTAGGTGTGTTTTGCATGTTTAGGCTGTACTCCTGCAAACAGTTTCATTGCCTCCTACTTTGGTTTTCTCTATGTCTGACCTGTTCAGGTGTTTTTTAAATTGTCCAATGTTATGCTTAAGCAAGATTGATTCATCTCTTTGGTGTTAAAATTACGTTTGAATTAAAATTACAATCAGCAAATGCTCTGAGTGTTCAGGGGAAAGAATGGCGGCCGGGTTTTATGATACTATTTTATTTCATCTCTGAAGAATGTCAAGCTTCTTTATAAAATAAATATATGGTGTTTATAGTGGAATCTAGTCATTTGATCATTTCAGTTACAACAAAAGAAAGCAAACTGTAGACAAATCCTTGGTACTTGGTTTTGAGTCACAGGTTGACTCTTTACAGAATAGTTTCAGGTTTGGCTCTGTTATCTTTAAATCAAGAGATGACAATCTGCTTAGGCATAGCAGGGACTCAGACCAAAACCCAAACGTAATCCTATCAAATGTCTAGTCGCTGCAGAGAAATGGCTTGAGAAACAGGCCAGCAGTCCATTATCTGAGGAACCCCAGGGAACCCTGAGGCCGCTGGAGGCCGCCTTTCGCGGCAGGTTCAGCAACGCGCTCCCAGTTGTGTCCTGTTCTTTGCAAAAGCGCGGAGGGGCCTCTTGCTGGCTTGCGGCTGTTTTGTTGTCTGACTCCGTCTCCCTCCGAAATCAGAGGCCATGAACACAAGAATAAACACGAACGCGTCTGTGCCATTCCTCGCTGCGGAAGCGCAGCTGTACTTTTCCTCCAGGAACCAAAGAGCGATGGCGCTTTCCCCCTCACCTTCGCAGCCCGCAGAACTCAGGCGCCAGGCCCCTAGGCCTGGGGCTCGGCCTCGCGGCCTGAGATACATTGCCTTTCAGTGGGTGACGTCCCAGGAAAACGCCTTAAGGCTAATCCTGCAAATGGGACTCGCATAAAAAGGCACCCAGAGCTTCTAGCTCAGGCACAAAACTCCACATTAAAGAAAGATTTGGCACCTGCCACCTCACTCTCCATTAGCAGCCCCTCCTAGCCTTGTCCCCGCCCAGTGCCCTGTGGAAGCCCTGCGAAGGCCAGGCTTTCCCGCATGTGCCTAGGCCCAGCACCCTGTTCTCATTGCTGGGCAAGCAGAGTCTAGAATGACTTCTTCATGGGATGGTTTTATGTTTTTATTGTATTATCACTTGTCCTGATTTTCTTCAGCCAAAGTCTCCTTGACATGACCTACCACAAAAATAGAAAAGGAAAGAAAAGAAAAACAAGAAACATGTTGAATAACTGCACCATAAATGTACAAAATGGACGTGCTGCACGAGCTCCGTGACAATGAGCATTCTTAGTGCTGCAATCATTTGTTTTACTTTCACACTTTCTATCATCCGGTGCTTGGCTAGTTCTAATGTGTCCCGAGTCTGTGCTACAACATAAAGACACGTAGAAGTTTTAATTCACATCAGAATTATTAACTTCCTCAGCTACGCATTTGCAAGAAGGAGGTGCGTGAGGAAAACGCCACTCTCCAAGCATGCCCTGAGATATTGGAGCTGAAACTCCCTTCCCCGAGCAGTTAGTACAGCTCAGCGCTCTGGGCAGCAGCCATTGCTCTGTGCTTCTCAGGAAAGCATTTGAGAGAAAATACTTTCAACTAATAAAATTACTGTTAGAATGACACCAAAAAAGTGTAACATCTTTAAAGCTTTTGTTAATACTTTTGACATTTACAAAATTACATACACAATTTATAATGTTTAGGCAATGTGCCTATTTATAAATGTAATTTTTAAGTCAGGAGGAAGTAAATAACTTTTTCTCAAACATGGGCAATGTTCAAAGCATTACCACCAGCAAAGTAATTTTGGATTAAGAGTATTAAAATAAACTTACTAACCGAACAGTGACTATCTCTCCCATTGGAAATTCTCCATGTTGGCGTGTGCTGCTCACGCCGGTGAACGAAGGCAGCGCAGTGAGATTGCTGTCAGTTCCCAGGAAGCTGCCTTAAGTCATGTTAGTGTTTAACAACTAGCTCTGGGTTCCAGAAAACACTGTGCTAGGGAAGCAAAAACAGGCTCTTTGGCTAGAGCTGTGGAAGGAGGGTGGGACCTCCTGAATTATACGACTGCATATGACGTAGCAAATTTATTTTGGCAGCGAATTCAGGCTGTTGCATTGTTTTTCTTTCATACTTAATTCAAATACATGTGGGTAAGTCACCTATGAAAGGAAAGATCCCTGCTGGTCTGCAGAGCCCGGATTAATTAGTTGCCTAATTAACTGCTCCATTCTGTCTCCGGGTCACAACACTGAGAGGCCAGAAACTCTGGGGTGCCCAAAGGGAAGTGTAACCACTCAAACCTGAGCTCAGCTCATGTCCGACTCCATGTGAAAAGGCGCATGTTTGAATAGTCAAGATGATGTCACTGACCAGCTTTCATCTTTTGGTGGGATGGCTAGTCTCCTCAGTTGTCCACAGAATATTATACAGAGCACCTAGAAAATAGTATCTCAGGTGAACCTGAACTTATCAAAACGTGTCATTAGTGAGACAGTTATTTGGAAACTGACGGGAAATTTATGACATCTTCCATTGGGCCAGTGGACTTGCCTTAGCAGCAATAGGCACTCTAACCATAGGCTCTAATGCACTGTCCAGACCAAGCACAGTTGGATGTGGCTCCATTATAGCATCGCCTAAACTTTTCTTGAAGTTCAGGAATATGTCTTTCAGAACCCGACAGTGCTGCACAAGCCTGGCTCGCCAAACCAATCTAGTACAAAGTTTGTTTTTAGATTTCAAGCTCCTTGTTACTGCTTTGCAAGCAGATGTCTTCAAAGATATAATATGGTGACAAGATTATGTGATTTTGGGTGTAGCAATTCTGCCAGTTATAATTAAAAGGGCCAACATCCAAGTTTTGTTTTCTTTATAAACACTGTGGAGTATGTCAGTGGCCAAACTAAAATTACCCACGGAAGAGTGTGTGTTCTCTTCTTTCGACAAGATAATGAAGATGGTGTGTGAAATGCGCCGTGGTTATAATAAGCTGATGGACTCGTGGTCCTACGTGCAAACTTGTCCAAATGTAATTATAAGAGTTTTAAGAGACTTGTTGCTTCCTAAACTAACTAGTCAAATGACTCAAAAGTTAATATCTCCAAGTTAACAGCCTGACTTTCGGGGCTGTTAACAATCGAACCTTGGAAAGGAACTCCCTGGAATCAGCCTTCCTTTCTCACAGGGAGAAGACGGACTTTAGAAGCTTCCCAATGCAGGCAGCCTCTGGAGCATTCTCTGTAGATGCTGCTTCTGGGAAGGTGAAGTGTATCCAAAAGTAAAGAGCAACAAAGAGCTGAGGTCCAGCTCTTTCCCGTTCATGGAGGAAAGAGGGCCCGTCTGGACCTGCCCTGAGGCGTGTGCGGTTGGGAGGGTAGAGCTGCCAGGCTCCACAGCCTGAATCACAAGGTAAGAGATCAGATTGGGGTCCAGAGTCAGCCAGGGAGCATCTCAAAGCGATCATGTAATCACCAGCCTCTGTAGCAGCGGTTTCATACACACAGAGAGAGAAATCAGTATAAAAGATGCAAAAAATCAACATGTCATTCTCAGGAATAGGGAGATTATCTAAGGCAGATGGACATTGGTGCCAAATCTGGGTAAGTCGGAGAAACTGAGGAAGTCTTTCTCCTGCTTCTGCTGGCCATTGTGCTTCACAAATTCTGCAGAGAAATTGAGGTCACAGTGTCTTCCCAGGAGTGAGAGTCGGGGACTTCCAAGCTTCTGATGGGGTGTTCCCTCCAGGCTGGTATGAATGAGTGGCTTGTAGTTTCCCAAACACCGTGCAGAGCCAGAGGACAAAACTCTCACTCAAACCAGCCTTGCATTTTGCTGCGATTTCATTTGCTTGGATGTTCTCAGTAGCCTAAGACCAATGCCTCAGCCTCCAATTTACCAGACTGAACTCCGCAGCTATCTATAATGGTAACAGGAAAAGTGGCAACAATTTAAAAATAACTATAGGTTTCCAAAACAACATCCAACCCCCGAACCTTTCCAGTCTGAACTGTTTTTATATTTCCTTTCATTCCTGGGGTAGGCGCACCTTGATAGGTGATGTTATATTATCACATGCTCTCTTCACGTAAATATAATGTAGCCAGGGAGACCTTTTTCATCTGATCATTTAGTATCTGAGTAAACAGCAAAAGATTTACTCTAGCCCAGTTTGACCGCTGCATTCTCGTCCAGGCTCACCTACGCCATTTCCATTCATTCACCTACTTGGGTGCTCTGTATTTGCCTCATGTCATCTGACTTCCACAGAGGAACCGAATATTGCCCCCTCAGCACGCAACCCTTCCTCTTGGGCATCTCCCTGAAGTATACCATAAGGCAAATACATACTTCTATTGTGCTTCTGGTAGGTTCATAATTCTCTTTGTTATGAAAATGATCAAGGTTATAATGTTGCATTTATATGTATGATCCATTGCCTAATATCTACTTCGTAGGCTGTAAGCTCTATGAGGAAAAGAACCACGTCTATTTGGCTCATTATTACATCCCTCAATGTAATCCAATCCTTAGAACATGGGCACTCAAATGCATTTCTGAGGTGAGGGAATAAATGTCCAGATACATTTTGATCATGTTTTCCTGTGTTACAAAGGTTGTCTATTTGTATTATACTGGGGGCTCAGTGCATGAATTTGTGCACCTTGAAAGGGACTGTGGGCTGTGAGGCTGCAGTGGGCATAAGGGCAGTTCTCGGCCCATCCTCTGTGCCCCCGCCCGGCCCCTCCCGCCACAGCCCCCTGTCTTCTGTCTGCCAGCAGCCCCACTCCTGCCACCACCACTCCCACATACTGACAGCGTCGGCCCTGCTCACACCCACTGACAGCGCAGAGCAGTTGGGACCAGCGCCAACAGCAGGTGCAAGCGGGACTGGCACCATCAGTGGGTGCAAGCACCTGTCGGGACTGCAGCACGCGGGAGCAAAGAATTTTCAGTAACCACCAGAGGCTCGCCCCGATGACAGCAACCGGTGCCCTGCCTTGGTCTGGTGCCCCCACTCATCTGCTTCACCATCCCGCTGCAGCCAATGCCCACCATGTTCTGCCACCTGCTGCTGACACACACCATGTTTAGCTCATGCCCCCTGGTGGTCAGTGCACGTCATAGCGACTGGTTGTTCAGTTGTTCTGCTGTTCAGTCTATTTGCATATTAGGGTTTTATATATAGAGATAATGTCTGGTGGAGCTCCTATGGAACGTAGGAGCTGTTATACCATCAATACTGGTCAGGTTCAGTAACCCTAGCTTCTGTAACAAACAGTCCCAACATTTAGCAGTCTGACACATGGGAGGCTGTCTTACTCTTGGCACGATCAAATGTGGATTGGGAGTGCAGGCTTCTCTCCCCCACAGAGTTAGACGTGACGGACTCAGTCTGCTCCTCCAACTGCTCATCCCCCTGTGAAGCCCTGGAGCCCTCCCGAGAATCTCGTGTCTACCATTCAACAAGCAGAGAAACAGAAGGAGGAAGCCTGTGAGTGGGTATATCACTTCTGTCCACGTTGTCTTGGCCAGAATACAGTCACATGACCCCACTTGATTGCAATGCAGGCTGGGTAATGTGGCCTTCCTCATGCCACACATGGTTTCAAGGTAATTAAAATTTGCCAGCAGTTACTGGATCTTCAGAAATTATATTATCAATGAGGAAAGTGCAGTGCTCAGAACCAAACTCTAAAGTAAGGCAACTGCCCACATTAAATGGACAGATTTGGTGGTATTGTGTATGTGTGGGAATGTGCGACATGGTTGGTAAGTACATTTTTTCTGCTGCAGAGAATCTAAAAACAAATACATTTTGAAAATAAACTATGAAGAATCAGCTGGAGGTTACATAGATTTTTATAATTTACTTTCGGATTTTTTGCTTTCATATTGTATTAATTAATGTGTCATAATGAAAATAGCTTTTCACGAAATGGAAGTTATACTATCAAGCTGCAATGGGTATAATCTATTGCTAAATTTCAACGGCATCTCAAGCAGAGTGCTGCCACTCTGGGAGCAGATGCTCTCCTCCAACGTCCCCGTAAGATCCTGGCCAACAGATCAGGAAAGTGGGATGGATACAGGGCCGACCCTTCACTCACCAGGCACACAACCCCCTGGTGGATAAAACAGGGAGAAGAACATGCACAATCACTACCTGGCAGTATTGTAAAGAGAACGTTTTAGGTTTGACATTGAAGATATTTCTGAAGAATAATTTATCTGGGAGAAAATTAACTTGCTCTATAGAACTGCCAAATTTAGTGTTGCTCTACCTAATGCATGTACATCAACATTACCAGATGGGGAGTTTTCTCCTTTAAGTTTTTCCTTTGAAAAAATATGTAGCATAGACCTTTGTTACTCTTTGATGTACAAAGCAAACATTAAGTTGGATTATGTAACAGAAGCAGAGTAAGGTTAAAACCAAGGTCATGTATGAAATCCATGTGGTCATCGTTTAGTCATGGTCTACTTTGCCATAGAGAAGTGCTTACCAATTTTGTGCTTTTATCTTTACTAATCAGCAATTCATTGAATACCTTTTACTATCTTTGCTTTTTTCCATTTGCTGGGGAGAAGAGAGGTATGTAGAGGTATGTATGTAAATACTTCTTAGTATTTTTTTCCCCTCTTTTTGTCTCACTTCTTAGATAATGAAAGGTGGTATCTAAACTTAGTTCCATATTTCATTGAATGTAAGATTATGTCAATTATAAGATGTGCCTTTTTTTCTTTACTGTGGAGTAAGAAAAAACAGTGCTGCTTAAACTATAGTGTAATGCTTTTTTATCACCTATATTTTTTATTCTGTAGTTATCAAAAGAACGGTTTTAGAGTTAGACACATTTTTATTATATTTCACACTTGTGCAAACATAAAAAGCAAAACATAAGTAAAATAAATTGGTTAAAGTCTTCCTAAAATTTCTGCTTATTTTTAGTCCAGGTCTTCTGAATTCATTTCTGACGCAGTTGTTGACGTGTGTATACTCTCATGTTCTGTGCCACTGTGAACATTAGCCGCCTTCGAAGATCACTCCATTGTTACTCCCAAGACTTCCTCTCAGCGGCTGACGCTCTCAGACAGCAAGTTTTCATGAGCAAGCACAGGTGATGATGACTCTGTCACAACCAGGGCCTGGTCCGCAGTGGTATTAAAGTGATTTCCATTAAGATGTGTAAAAGTACATCAGAAATTTGTTAAAGGCTCTTTTTGAACTTGCATTTGAAAACATAACCCATGCTTATCTCAAACATGTCCCATCGGTTCATGTTTTCGGAATATAAAATGTAACTAACATTACATATCTTTTCCTTATTTATTTAGCCCTTTATATTAACACTAGAGGCCTGATGCAGGAAAATTAGTGCAAGAGTAGGCCTTCCTTTCCCCAGCTGCCAGCACCGGCTTCCCTCCAGCAGCCGGGACCCGGGCTCCCCTCCTCCGGCTGCCGGCAGGCACCCGGTACGTGGGCTGGCTTCCTCCAGCCACCCACAGGCACCCAGGACCCGGGCTGGCTTCCTCCAGCCACCCACAGGCACCCGGTACCTGGGCTGGCTTTCCTCCGGCCCCGGCTTTGTCAGGAAGGACATCCGGAAGACATCCATTCTAATTAGCATATTACCCTTTTATTATTATAGATAGGTGTTTAATTGTAAAGGACACTCCTTTGGAATTTACACCTTTCCTTCTTAGTATAAACTCTTCACATTATGATTTCAATGAAGATCACTGTGTTAATTATAATTCACAAATTATTTTCATAGAGACAGTAAACTTCTCATAAAATTCATGTAGGTACTGTATATTATAATCTTAGTTTCTCTTTACTGAAACTTTTACATTCTAAATTTAACTCTCTGGCCTCTCAAAGTCAATGGCAAGTCAGCGTAGGCATTCCTTACTTACTGCATTATTGTGTTCCTGAAGAACTGTGGACAAATCAAGTGTTCTTAAATAGAATGTTTTCTACCACCTTAGATTTTTGCTTTAAAGATCCCTTCCTTAATTTCTGATAGCTCGTGACATTTTACCCGCTTTGCAAAAGAAGTGAGGCAAAAAGAGGGGAGAGAGACATTGATGGAAATGCCTCTCTTCTCCCCAACAAATGGAAAAAAGCAAAGATAGTAAAAGGTATTCAATGAATTGCTGATTAGTAAAGACAAAAGCACAAAGTTGGTAAGCACTTCTCTTTGGCAAAGCATACCATGACTAAACAATGACCACATGGATTTCATACATGACCTTGGTGTTTAGCCTTACTCTGCTTCTGTTACTTAATCTGAAACCCAACTTAATGTTTGCTTTGTACATCAAAGAGTAACAAAGGTCTATGCTACATATTTTTTCAAAGGAAAAACTTAAAGGAGAAAACTCCCCATCTGGTAATGTTGATGTACATGCATTAGGTAGAGCAATGCTAAATTGGGCAGTTCTGGAGAGCAAGTTATCTCCTGCACTCTTGCCCATACCTCTCTTTAAGACAGATAAAGTTATGCAAACTTTAGCTTAACTCTATTTGGGCGCATTCAATGTTTATAACAAGATCCTAACAAATACTTTTGTGAAGTCTTAAACCCATGTATTATGAATAATAAACCCAATGAGTATCTGGTTTAGATTTGTCTTGTTTTACAGGCTGGCTTAAATTGGAGACATTTTGGTTTCCTTTTATACATTAGCACCCCTCAACATATTCTGCTGAACACTGTAACTCTGACCTAACAACTTTTCCATAAAAGCAAAAATTCTTTATCAACTCCATTATATTTTTATTTGTTTTTTCCCTGTGTATTTCTGTTTTAAAACACATTTTTCCGTGGTAGTGACTATGTAAGTGTTAGGAATGCAACTAGACAGATGGACTGACCGTGGTTACCAAGGGAGCAGTTTCCTTGGCGATGGCCAACTGTCACCAAAGCAGTTCACAGTCTCTTTCCTTCTCATGTGACTTGCTCTCACATGCTGCAGGACTTGGGCAATGGGACCAGCCCCCATCCACAGGCCCCGAATGTTCATGAAACATGCAATTCAGAGCAGGTGGCAAACGGTGATGTTCTTTGAGAAGCTTTATAAGGCCCTAGGCCACAATCCACCATGAAGGGTTTTTGGTTTCTCCAACTTTCAATTCCAGTCATTGACAAAGATCCAAAAATATACCAGCCAATGTCCAAAGTCAAAGCTGCTGAAGATCCAATAAAAAGAGAGAACTCTTTTGCAGAGTAAATATTTTCTAGTGGTTAAAGGGAGAGCTATGAAGAATCAGGCATTTTCTTAACCATAACTTGCAGTCAAACTACATTGCTTCTTTGACAATATTTCTATAAGTCATGAATGGGAATATTAATACTTGTTGTTATAGTATTTAATCCTCTAATGAAAGTCTATGATTAAGATTGGTTGATTTTTTTACTCTCCAGAAAGGTTAGAAAAAATGGTTATATTCTTAAAAATTGAAACATTTAAAGTGACATGCAAAAATTATCATAGACAATTGTTTTCCAAATAAGGTATACAATATAGATGATATGTAAGCACAGGTGACCCCTGAACAGTATGTTTGAACTGTGAGAGTCCACTGATGCATGAATTCTTTCAATAAATACCTGCACTGCTTTCTATCTGTGGTTGGGAATACTGGATGTGGACAGTCAACTATATGCATTGACCAACACTATTTTATACAGGGGACCAGAGCATCCATGGGTTTTGGTATTCACGGGGGTTTCTGGGATCAACCCTAGGTGAATACTGAGGGACAACTTAAGTGTTGTGGGAGTCAAACGTTATACATGAGTTTTCTATCACAAGGAGGGTGGGGTCGTTGGGGTCTCTAAGCCCTGTGTTGTTAAAGGACCAACTGTATTTTCTGAAAGTGAGGCCTCTGTGGTAAATGTCTTAGGTGTGATCTATCATTTTCCCTCACAATAAGTCTGGCTGTCAGGCACTATTAATATTCCCACTTTACAGATGAAACAGGGGCTTTGAAAGATGAAATTGTTGACCAAAGTTCCACAGCTAGTAATTCGGGTGAGGACTTGGACTCCAGGCACAGAGTACCAATCTCAGCGCACACAACGCTCCGCCTCCCTCCTATACTATAGACTTCTTTCTTTGTGTGTCAAATGGGCTAAGGAGGTGCTGGGGGAGGGGTGGAGTTGGGGGTGGGGGAGGGGAGCATTGCAGGAAGACTTGGAAAAACAGAAGAGCATTTGGTCTTAGGCCCCCACACTGAAAGGGCCGTTTTTCCTGAGGGGAGCTAGCTGCTCCCAGGAGCCACAGGGCAGGAAAAGACAAAACCCCGCCCAGGTGCTGCAGCCCGCCCCACCCTCAGGAGCCGGCCTGCCACACCCTGCACTGTGCGCTTTTCAGAGGAAACAAAAGCAGAGGCCAAGTGTACCCGTTGAACAGTCTCAGGAGCATCAGTGACTGGATTGGGGGAGGGGCCATCCGCCTGCTGCACATCCTGGAAACCGGACTGGTACTTTCCCCCCAGGGGAGAACTGATACAAACCAGGTCTCCAGCTGACCACGCTGGTCTCAGTACAAGGATCTCTGCTCAGCCGAGGGCAGAGTGATATTTGGGCCGCTTATGGAGCAGCTCTGTGACAGGGAAACACACCCAACACATTCCCTGACACTAAACAGACTTCCCCCACCTACAGCCCTGTCAGAAACAGACTTTTGAGTGACTAAGATTGACCCCGGCTAGCAGGCAAAGGCGGCAGAAGCGGAGCCCGGGGAACCAGGGGAAGTTTG
The DNA here is from genome assembly GCF_000412655.1 of Myotis brandtii. Classification (NCBI taxonomy): domain Eukaryota; kingdom Metazoa; phylum Chordata; class Mammalia; order Chiroptera; family Vespertilionidae; genus Myotis; species Myotis brandtii. The sequence continues at coordinate 1,129,031 of NW_005371645.1, forward strand.
CTGACCAGTCCTGGGCCTCGTGCTATTTATAAATCTACTTCAGGGGAAAGACTGGCCCCTCCTGCTTGCAGCCAAGGCCTGTGGGGACACACAATGGTGGCTCAGTGGATCGCTTGGATTTCCAAGCAGATTGCTGGAAGCCGAAGGACAGTGCCTGACAGTGTCAGCACCCAAGCACCTCACAGGAGGCCCAGAAGTGGCAGGCAGAACAGAAGAGTGGGGTCCAAAGTGAGCCCCAGGGGGCACTCACCTCAGCTGAGACAAATGCCACTCGCTTTTTTCCTCTCTTCTCCCTTTTTTCCTCCCTTCTTTCTTCTCCTTTTTTTTTAAATTTTTTTCTCTTTCCATTCTTTGTTTTCCCTTTTTTAATTTATCTTCTTTATCTATCTGTTTTATTGATTTGTTATTATTCTAGTCTCTGTTGTTTCGTTCATATATCTAATTTTCCTCTTCCTCTTTCCTACTTAATTTTTTCCTTTTCCTTTTTTCACTACTCATTTTTTCCTCTTTTCTTTCTTATCTTTTTTCTTTTTCATATTTTAAGACTATCTGCGTTTTCCTCTATTTTCCTTTTTAGTTTTTTTCTTGTCATGTCTTTTCTCCCTCCTTTATTTTAAACTGTTTTCCTCCTCTATTCCTCTAATTCTTTACTCTTATTTCCTTTAATTCAGCTCTGCATCTACATATTCTGCCCCCCTTTCCATATTGTTTTTGTTTGTGCTTTCTTATTTGATTATTTGTTTTGTTTTCTTCTCTTATTTTTTCTTTCTTTTTTTCTATCATTCTTGCTCTCTTTTCTCTTTCCTGATTCTTCTCTGGTGGTCGTTTTTGTTGGTGTTGTGGGGGCCTTGTGCACGTTTTTGGTTTTGTTTCTTCTGTTTCATGGTTTGTTGTGTTGTATTTTGCTCTGTTCGGTCAGCACTTCCACAACAGCTTGCACAACATGGTCGGGGTGAGCCACATAGTCAGCCAGCCTGAGAGGAGACCCCATCCAGGAAAGGGACAATAACATTCAAGACCCAACTACAACAGGGGAGCCCAAATAACTCAAGTAAGGGACTTTCCTAGAACACCCAGCTTAGGAGGTTTGAGAGACTGCACCCCTGGGTCCCATAGAACACCTACTATATAGGCCCACTCCACCAAGCTGCGAGGCATAGCAGTTTGATCTAATACATAGAAACAAAACAAAGGGACAGCAATAATGGGGAGACAAAGAAACAGCTCCCCAAATTAAAGAAAAGGAGGATTTGCCAGAAAATTAACTAAATTAAATGGAGGTAAATAATTTGTCAGATAAAGGATTCAGAGTAAAGGTAATAAGGTTACTCAAAGAATTCATTGAGAACTACAAGCAACCTAATGTTCATTATACGGGTTTTAATGAGAGCTACACCAACATGAAAAGAAACCTTGAAACAATAAATAAGAATTAATTAGAAGTGAGGAATGACATAGCTAAAATAAAGAACACCCTGGAAGGATTCAACAGTAGACTAGAAGAAGCTGAGGACCAAATCAGCAAACTAGAAGACAACGTATGAAAAAACACAAAAAAACCCATTCAGAGCAGCAAATGGAAAAAAAAAAAAAAAAGCAAAGAAGGAAGAGAGTCTAGGGAAGCTTTGGGACAACATGAAACATAACAACATTCACATTATAGGGGTACCAGAAGAAGTAGAATCTGAGAAGAGAATAGATAAGCTGTTTAAAGAAATAATGGCAAAAAATTTCCCTAACCAGCTGACAGGAAAACTCACTCAACTTCAGGAAACACAGAAAGTCCCAATCAAGATAAACCTCAAAAGACCCACACCTATGCACATATTAATTAAAATGGCAAAGAATAAAGACAAAGAAAGAATCTTAAAGGCTGCAAGAGAGAAAACAAAAGTTACTTACAAGGAAGCTCCCATTAGACTGTCAGCTGACTTCTCAATAGAAACACTTCAGGCCAGAAAGGGAGTGGCATGAAGTAATCAAAGTAATGAAAAGCAAGGACCTAAATCCAAGACTACTGTATCCAGCCAGACTATCATTTAAAATCAATGGTGAAATAGAAAGCTTTCCAGATGACAAAACAAGTTAAAGGAGTACATTACCAGCAATGCAAGAAATGTTAAAAGGACTGCTTAAGGAAAGAAGAGAGAGAGGATCATAAGCATAAAGAAAATAACAATGGCAATAAATAAGTACCTATCAATAATACCCTTAAGTGTAAATGGCTTCAATGCTCCAATCAAAAAACATAGGGTAGCTGAATGGATAATAAAACATGACCCACATATATGCTGTCTACAAGAGAAATCCAGCTCAGAACAAAGGATTCACACACAATGAAAGTGAAGGGATGGAAAAAATTTTTTCCAGTCTCTTGGAAATGAAAAAAATGTTGGGGTAGTAATACTCATATCTGACAGAATACACTTCAAAGTGAATGCAATAATAAGAGATAATGAAGACCACTTTATAACACTAAAGGGATCAATACAACAAGAAGATGTAACTCTGGTAAACCTATATGAACCCAATATAGAAGCATCCAAATATATATAAAAAAATTTTCTGGGGGATTTTAAAGAAGAGATCAAGAACAATACAATCATAGTAGGGGATTTTAATACCCCACTGACATCACTGGATAGATCTTCCAGAAAAAAAAATCAACAAGGAAACAGAGGCCTTAAATGACACACAAGATCTGATGGATCTGATGTTTACAGAACATTTTACCCCAAAGCCACAGAATATACATTCTTCTCCAATGCACATGGGACATTTTCAAAGATAGACCACATGTTAGGACACAAACTCTCTACAAGTTCAAGAAGACTGAAATCATAGCAAACATCTTCTCAGATCACAATGGCATGAAATTAGAAATCAAATACAAGAAAACACTCAAAAACATTTAAACACATTGAGGTTAAATAGCATGCTATTAAACAATGAATGGGTTACCAAAGAAATCAAAGAAGAAATAAAAAACATCCTGGAAACAAGTGAAAATGAACACACAACAACCCAAAATATATGGGACACAGCAAAAGCAGTTCTAAGAGAGAAGTTCATAGCACTACAGGCCTACCTCAAAAAACAAGAAAAACTTTTCCTAAGTTATCTAACTCTACAACGTAAAGACTTAGAAAGAGAATAATAAGAAAAGCCCAGCATAAATAGAAGGAAGGAAATAATAGAGATCAGAGTGGAAATAAATGACATACAGATTTAAAAAAATTAAAAGATCGATAAAACCAAGAGCTGGTTTTTTGAAAAGATAAACAAGATTGTTGAACCTCTAGCTAGAATCATTAAGAAACAAAGAGAGCGGACCCAAATAAACAAAATCAGAAATGAAAGAGGTAAAGTAACAACTAACCCCACAGAAATACAAAGGATCATAAAAAAAATACTATGTATGACTATATTCTAATAAACTGGACAACCTGGACAAAATAGGCATATTCCTAGAAAAATACAATCTTCAAAACTCAATCAGGAAGAAGTAGAAACCCTAAATAGGCCAATAACTACTGATGAAATTAAAGCAGTAATAAAAAATTAAAATTAAAATAAAACAAACTCCCAGCAAACAAAGCCCTGGTCTGGATGGCTTCACAGGGGAGTTTTACCAAACATTCAAAGAACAAACACCTAACCTCCTCAAACTACTCCAAAAATTTCAAGAGGAAGGAGCACTTCCAAGGTCTTTCTATGAGGCCACAATTACCCTAATACCAAAACCAGATAAAGACACCTCAAAGAAAGAGAATCATAGACCAATATCCCTGAAAAACATAGATGCTAAAATCCTCAGCAAAATATTTACAAATCAGATCCAGCAATACATTAAAAAGATCTTACACCATGACCAAGTCAGATTTACTTTAGGAAATCAAGGCTAGTATAATATTCACAAATCAATAAATGTGATACATCACATAAACAAATTGAAAGACAAAAATCACGTAATCATATCAATTAATGCAGAAAAAGCATTCAACATAATCCAACACCCTTTTTTGAAAAAACTCTCAGCAAAGTGGGAATAGAGGGATCATACCTCAACATAATAAAATCCATATATGACAAACCTACAGCCAACATTATATTCAATAGACAAAAACTAAAACCATTTCCCCTAAAAACAGGAACCTAACAAGGATGCCCACTTTCACCACTCCTTTTTTTCCCCCAGAGGGGAAAGGAGAGGGAGGAAGAGAAACATCAATGATGAGAGAGAGTCATTGATTGGCTGCCTCCTGCACGCCCCTTATTGGGGATCGAGCCTGCAACCCAAGCATGTGCCCTTGACCGGAATTGAACCCGGGACCCTTCAGTCCACAGGCCAACACTCTATCCACTGAGCCAAACCAGCTAGTGCACTTTCACCACTCTTATTTAACATAGGACTTGAAATCCTAGTGATAGTGATCAACAAGAAGAAGAAATAAAAGGCATCCAAATTGGAAAGGGGGATGAAAAACTGTCATTATTCGCAGATGACATGATATTGTACATAGAAAACTCTAAAGACTCCATCAAAAACCTACTATATTTAATAAATGAATTCCATAATGAAACAGGATAAAAAATTAACACCCAGAAATCTATGCCTTTTTCATACACCAATAATGAACTTTCAGAAAGATAACCTAAAAAAAAAATCCCATTTGCCATTGCAACAAAAACATTAAGATACTTAGAAATAAACTTAACCAAAGAGATAAAAGATGTTGCTCAGAAAAGCACAGGACAATGAAAAGAGAGATAGAAGGAGATATAAACAAGTGGAAGAATATACCATGTTCGTGGATTGTTAGAATCAACATCATTAAAATGTCCATATTACCCAAAGCAATCTATAGATTCAATGCAATCCTGATTAAAATACCAACTGCATATCTCACAGACAGAACAAACACTCCACAATTTTCTATGGAACCAAAAAAAGACCCTGAATAGCCACAGAAATCTTGAGAAAGTTGGAGGAATCACAATACCAGGTATCAAGTTATACTACAAGCTACCATACTCCAAACAGCCTGGTTCTAGCACAAGAACAGGCATATAGATCAATGGAAGAGAACAGAGACCCCAGAAATTGACCCAAACCAATATGCTTAATTAATATTTGACAAAGGAGGCAAAAGCATACAATGAAGAAGATAGTCTCTTCAATAAATGGTGTTGGAAAAATTGGACAGGTACATGAAAAAAAATGAAACTAGACCACCAACTTACACTATACACAAGAATAAACTCAAAATGGATAAAAGACTTACGGGTAAATGTAAGTTGTAAAACCATAATAACTTTAGAAGAAATCATAGGCAGCAAAATCTCAGACATCTCTCATAGCAATATGTTTACGGAGAAAATAAACAAATGGGACTACATCAAAATATAAAGCTTCTATACAGAAAAATAAAAGAGAGCCCATTGCATAGGATAACATATGGCCAATGGTACATCCAATAAGGGGTTAATTTCCAAAATATATAGGGAACTTGTACAACTTAACAAAAGAAAGGCAAAAAGAATCCAATAGAAATTGGACACTTCTCCAAAGTGGACATACAGAAGGCCAAAGAACATATGAAAAAAATGTTCACAGTCACTAATCATCTGAGAGATGCAAATTAAAACGACAATGAGATATAACCTTACATTTGTCAGAATGGCTATTATCAGCAAATCAACAAATGACAAGTGTTGGCAATAATGTGGAGAAAAGGGAACCCTCGTGCACTGCTGGTGGGAACGCAGAGTGGTGCAGCCACTATGGAAAACAGTATGGCGTTTCCTCAAAAACTTAAATGTGGAACTGGGTCACAGTGATCCCACTTCTAGGAATGTATTATAAGAAACCCAAAACACTAATCAGAAAGAATGCATGCACCCCTATATTTATAGCAGCACAATTTACAATAGCTAAGATCTGGAAACAGGCCAAGTGCCCATCAGCAGATGACTGGATAATAAAGCTGTGGTACATTTACACAATGGAATATTACACAGCTGTAAAAAAAGAAAGGACTCCTACCATTCGCAACAGCTGGGGTGGGCCTGGAGGGTTTATGCTAAGTGAAATAAGTCAGTCAGAGAAAGACAAGTACCACATGATCTCACTCATATGTGGAATCTAAGGAACAAAATAAACTGATGAACAAAACTGATTCAGAGACATAAAAACATTGGGTGGGAAGAGATCAACCAAAGGGCTTGTATGCATAACCATGGGTACAGACAATAGGGTGGTGAAGGCCTGGGGTGGAGGCCTAGGTTAGGCTAGAAGAGGTCAAGAGGTGGGGGAAAGGAGGTTATATGTGATATTTTCAACAATAGGATTTTTTTTTAAATTTAAGGATTTTTATAAAACCTTTCTCTGCTTTTCAGAGCGCATTTGAAAGCATTTCTTAATTTGGTAATCGGGTACTAAGTATAAAGTATTTACAGTATTTTTTCTTTCTGAAAATGAAGGCCTCCTGACTATGGCCTGTTGCAACTCCATATTTAGCAGCCACTGTGTGCTTTGGGGTTGCTGGGTTTTTAAGTGGCACAACATGCTTGGTATCATATGGTATGATTCATTCTGATGTCAAGCATCAGGAAAGGCAGTCATCAAAATCTATTACTGTAGAAATTGTCACTTGCAGCTTCTTTTCTTGGTTAGTTTCCTGCATGGTGAAACGCCTTGTGACGTCAAGTGTACATTTTTAGTAAGTTTGGTTATTAAAATAGGGGTTCTGAAGTCCCGTGTGGCCTCAAGGTTGATCACGAAGCATCTAATAATGCCAAGCAAAATCTTAGACATGGCTTCCACTTACCCACCATCTTTGACTAAAAGTGGCATGGCTCAGGCTCCTGCCTTGACCCTACCTTTTTCCTAGCAGGGGTGAGGGTCAGGTTCAGGTTGGCTGCAGTTTAATCAGACAATAAAAGGAAGCAAAGAGCTACAGCGTAGGCTTACCAGACTGTTGCTTGCTTACTTGTGGAAGACGTCTGTTACATAACGCTCAGGGCCATAAGGCAAAAGCCTGTTGCCTCTCTTGCTCTTCGTGGCAGGTGGACAATGATAGACTAGCTTCTCTGAGCGTGATGTGACCAGCAGTGGCCCTGAAAGATGTAAGCACTCTAAGGCGGCTCATGTGACAGCCACGAACGACCGGTCATGATGCCGGACCTGCTTATGGTGTGACGCCTTCCTACAAGCAAGGTGGGGGAGAGGCTAGATAAGTCAAAAACTATTCTAAGCAAGTACATATCACAACAGACTAGTACATCTATCATTAGGATAAACTATTCTTTAGTTTCAATATAAAACTGTTTCATTTCGCATGTTAAAACTTTTTGTAAAATCCTCTCCAAAGCTAATATCCAAACTAAGGTTAGCCAGTATTCAAATGTCTTTTCAACTGTTTTTTAAAATATTTGGTGTTCAGCTAACTCTTTAGATTGTAATCCTATCAATTAGGAATTGTTTCTTTCTTTATCCTTGTCATACAGTGAATTATTAAAATGTTAGAATTTTTCAAGATTTACAGTTATCTGTTTAAAGATATATATATATTAAAACTTATGGAAAAATTTTAAAGAAAGGGTCTCTGAAATAGCTTCAATATTCATTTTTAAAACCCGTTTTAGCATACATTTTCTTAATTTTTTCTGCACTATCAAAATACACATCACATGTTCGCCATGACTGTAACTTTTTTGCTTGCCCCTCCCATGTTCATGTTCTGTGTTCTGACTGTAGCATACAGCAGAAGCATGCATTCAAAAACATGTTTGCTGAGCACATACAAGGTGCCTGTCACTGTTCTAGGCCCCAGGGACACAAGGGAAAGCAAAGCCCCCCACCCCTTTACAGGAATTCTATTCTATGGAAAAGGCAAGCAGTAACCAAATAGACAGGTAAATATATACGTCAGATGTGAAGACTGCTAGGGAGACCAGTAAAGTAAAAGAAGGTACAGAGAGACGTGGGGACGCTCTGTGTCATTTGTTCACTGATTCAAAATACTAGAGGCCTGGTACACGACATTCACTCTCACAGTCCGGGACCCCACGGGGGATGTCCGCCTGTCACGGAGGCAGGAGAGGCTTGGGACAGCTATCTAGGATGAAGAGCAGGGCAGCACAAGCCTCGGCACAGGACTCTACATTTTATATAGGCAAGTGGGAGATTTCAAATTACGAGATATGAGAAGTAAAAAAATGTGACAAATAAAAGAAAACACAGTCAATAGAAACAGATCAACAGATGACTCAGTTATAGAAATTAGTAAAGGTTTTAAATAATTTTTATAAATACATAAAATTATTTCTAGGCAAAGATGGATATAATGAGGGTATTTCTGGCAAGAAATTGAAACTTTCCAAAGAACCAACTAAAAATTCTAGCATTAAAAAATATATAATATCTGTTATTTTTTAAAGTTCATAGATGAGGCTTAGAAGGAAATTGGATACGGAGAAAGAAAAGGCTAAGACAAGTCAATTAAACATATTCAAACTGAAGCCAGGGGCAGGGAAAGGTTGAAAAAAGTAAATACATGTAGAGAGCATTGGTGAACTATGGGGAAATACCAAATGGTCTAATTATATACTTGGAGTCCAGAAAGGAAAACAGAGAATAGAACAGAAAAACATTTGAAGAAATGATGTTGAATCTTTTTCAAATAAAGCGAACCCATAGATCCAAGAAGCTCAACAAACCTCCAGCCAGTATGAATGCAAAATAAATCACACAGAATGAAATAGATTAGACCAGGTTAAATAGGTTTCTTTTCTGAGGAATTTCTTAGAGTCTTTAGCATATACATTAGAAATGACCATACTTGTGTGGGGGAATATAATATACATATTTTTCCATTTTTAAAATAGGAAACCCCCTTTTTTTTTAAGAGTGACTTTTTTTCTGTGAGGCTATCTTTCTCAGGTACATACTTTGGGAAATGTTGGCTAGTGGTAAGAAGAGATGTATGAACAGAATTTTAAAATTGTAAGTTTTATTATAATTATGTGGAGAACATGTTTTATAAACACAGCAAATTGAACAAGTAGTTTTACCTGAATTTAGAAAAAAATAGGCAGGAGAGCAAGAAGATGAGTATTCTAGGTGAATGGAAAGGCTTCTGTGAGGGTAAACACCAGAAGGAAAGATTAGGAAAAGTGAAAAAACTCCATGTGGCTGAAAGGCAGGATGCATTTTTTAAAAGTATAGTAGCCAATTTGTGGATGGCTTTGTATTCCAAAATAAGGATTTTGAGCTCTAAATAGATAAAATAGATAAAATAGATTTTTATCTATTTTTTTTTAATTTTTTTGCAAGAAGTAGGGGTGTATGGTGGAGTAGACAGCATAGGCAGGATATGGCATTTTAGAAAGTTTGATCTGCCAGTTATGTGGAGAATGAAATGGCATGAGGTAATTGATGACCGAGAACCAATTATACAACTGCTGAAGTAATCTAAGGAGTGTGGCAAAAATAAAACAAATCTCAGAACTGTCTGCAGAGTCTCTCTCAGAGGCTAGCACAACCTCGTGGTGGTTAATTTTAGGTGGCAACTTGACTGGAACACAGTGTGCCCAGATATTTGGTCAAACATTATTCTGGGTATGTCTGTGAGGGTGTTTCAGGATGAGAGTAGCATTGACATCAGTAGACTGAGAAAGCAGATTGCCCCCCTAATGTGGTGCCCGTATACCATCAGTCGAAAGCCTGAACAGAATTAAATGGCAGACTCCCGCACAGTAGGAGTGAATTCCTCCTGATGATTGCCTTGAGCTGGGACATTAGTCTTCTCCTGTTTTCAGACTCAAACTGAAACATGGGCTTTTCTTGGCTGTTGAGCCTGCTGGCTTTTGGACTGGAACCTACACCATCAGCTCTTATGGTCCTCAAGCCTTTGGACCTACACAATAGCAATCTGGGGTCTCAGCTTGCCAAGTGCAGTTCCTGGGACTTCTAAGCCTCCATTACTGCAGGAGCCAATTCCTTAAAATAAGTCTTTCTATAAACATGCACATCCTCCTGGTTCTGTTTCTCTGAAGAACCTGACTAACGCATGTCTGTGTATAGCTTGTGACCACTTTTGCTTGGAGAAGATGTCCCTAACAATCGGAAGAAATAGGAGTGAGACAAAGCTCTAACTCAACTTGTCTGTCATACCAATGAGCAGGTATTTCAGGGTGAGAATGGGGGTGAGTACAAGAGGAAAGAAGAGAACAAAGCAACGGGGGATAGGGGGTGTGGAGAGCTCATAATATGATGGGTCTTTTTAAATGAGTTGATAAATTATGATATGGAATAAACAGTGATCCCTAATGAAAGCTCACACTTCCTGTGGACACAAGGTTCCCAGCATATTGAGAGAAGCTTACAGTCAAATTAGTATTGCTTGGAGAAACCCAGATTTCATTTGAAGAACAAAGGAAGGATTCTTTTTAAAAGGACAAAACTCTTTATTACTGAGAGTATTACAGATGTCTCCCTTCCCCCGTTACCTGCCTCCACCTGGTTCCCACCCCACCCCTGGCCTTCACCACCTATTGTCTGTGTCCATAATAACACATATCCATCCATCTATCTATCTATCTATCTATCTATCTATCTATCTATCTATCCATCCATCCATCCATCTATCTATCTATCTATCTATCTATCTATCTATCTATCTATCTATCTATATAAAAATCCAGTGACCGGAACACTGTGACAACCAGAACGACCGGTCACTATGATGCCCACTGTGGCCAGTGAACCGGCCCAATCTTGGGGTGGAGCCAGCTGGTCAACCTCCTGTGGCCCCTCCCCCCAGCCATCCCACCCCTGATGGTCCTGCCCTACCCCATAGGGGGCAGGGCCAGCCGGCCATCCTCCTGCAGCCCCTCTCCACCTGGACCCACCCCAGATCAGCTCCCCACCCCGATCAGGGGCAGGGCCAGCCGACCAACCACCTGCGGCCCCTCTCCCCCATTGGCTTTGCCCCCATGGGCCCCCACCACACTGATCAGCCCATGGCCCCTCCCCCCAGCCAGCTCCACCCCCGATTACCCCCCCACACACCAATAAGGGGTGGGGCTGGCCAGCCAACCTCCCATGGCACCTCCCCCAGCTGCTGACCCCCGATCAACCCCCCCCCAGCTGGCCAGCCAACCTCCCATGGCACCTCCCCCAGCTGCTGACCCCTGATCAACCCCCCCCAACCACAATTGGGGGTGGGGCCCACCAGCTAATTGCCTGCAGACCCTCCCCCCAGCCAGCCCAGCCCTGATCTGTCCTGATCAGGGCTGGCCGGCCAGCCAACCTCCCGCCATCTTCTCCTACCAACAGGCCCAGCCCAGGATTGGGGCTGAGCTGGCTAGACCCAACCAGTGCATGAATTCATGTACTGGGCCTCTAGTATGCACATAAGATCTTTGGTTAATCCCTTCCCATCTCCCCACCCCCCTTTCCTCTGAGATTCCTCAGTCTGTTCCATGTTTTCATGCCTATGATTCTATTTTATTTATCAGCTTATATTGCTAATTAGATTTGTTCTTCATTTATTTTGATTTTTAGATTCATTTGTTGATAGATATGTATTAATTGCCATTTTATTGTTCATATTTTTTATCTTTTTTCTTCTTCTTCTTACTTGTCTTAACAAATACCCTTCAACATTTCATGTAATACTGGTTTGGTGGTGACAAACTGCTTTAGCTTTTTCTTGTCTGGGAAGCTCTTTATCTGATCTTCAATTCTAAATGATAGCTTTGCTGAGTAGAGTAATCTTGCTTGTAGGTCCTTTGAGTATTTCTTGCCACTCCCTTCTGGCCTGCAAAGTTTCTGCTGAGAAATCAGCTGACAGTCCTATGGGTGCTCACTTGTAGGTAACTAACTGCTTTGCTCTTGCTGCTTTTAAGATTCTCTCTTTGTCTTTTGCTCTTGGCATTTTAATTATGATGTGTGTTGGTGTGGGCCACTTTAGGTTCCTCTTGTTTGGGACTCTCTGTGCTTCCTGGACTTGTAAGTCTATTTCTTTCACCAAGTAGGGGAAGTTTTCTGTCATTATTTATTCAAATATGTTTTAAATATCTTGTTCTCTCTCTTCTCCTTCTGGCACCCCCATAATGCAATGTTGGTTCATTTGAAGTTGTTGCTGAGGCTCCTTACACTATCTTTATATTTTTTTATTCTTTTTTCTTTTTGTTCTTCAGATTGGGTGTTTTTTGTTTGTTTTGTTTGTTTGTTTGTTTGTTTTGTTTTTTTCTCCTTCATAGTCCAAATCTTTTATTTTATTCTCAGAATCCTCTAATGTTGAATCCTTGTAAAATATTCTTTATTTCAGTTAGTGTATGCTTAATTTCTGACTGGTCCATTTTCATCTCTTCATTTCTTTGAGATTCTCACTAAAATCCTTGAAAGTCTCACTAAGTTCTCACTAAGTTCCTTAATGCTCTCATTAATTTCCTTGAAGCTCTCATTAAGGTCCTGAGTAACCTTATAACCATTGTTTTGAACTCTGTCTCTGGTAGTTTTCTTGTTTCCATTTCTTTCATTTGTAACATGTTTCTTTGTCTCTGCATTTTGGCTGCTTTCCTATCTTTGTTTCTATGTATTAGGAAGAGCTGCTATGTCTCCTGGAATTGGTAGAGTGGCCTTGTGTCCTGTAGGGCCCAGTGGTTCAGTCTCCCTAGTCACCTGAGCTGGGCACTATAGGTGTGCCCCTGTGTGGGCTGTGTGCACAGTCTTGTTGCAGCTGAGCCTTGATTGCTGTTGGTGTCACTGGGAGGAATCCATCTCCAGACCAATTGGTTGTGAGGACCAGCTGTGTCTATGATGGGAGAGCTGTTGTGGAGGAGACACCCCTATGGAGCAGGACTTGTGTCAGTGGGGCTTTGGCGCTCACTGAATCTGCCCCTTGAGTGTGTCACATGTGAATATGTGTAGAGTTGTCACCTGGTGTGGTCTGAAATTGTCCACCGGGTGCACTGGCTCTGGAGCCTCCCTCGAGGTGCAAAGTCAGCCATTTGCCTGGGGCAACCCCCAGGAGCTGCAGAGTGATTCACAGTTGGCTGCTATTTGTATTGGACTAGGAAGTGCCCATGAAAGGCCCAGCTGTGAAGGAAAGCAAGTTGGTGCTAGTGCCAGGTCTTGGGCCTTTTATTGATAGGTTTAGGGCATGCTGTCTCTCTAACTGCAGCTTGTTTAAGAGATTTTAGGAAAGTCTGAAGCCTGAGCCAGGACAAGCCATTCATATGGAAAAGCTGCTGCAAATAGCTTGGGTGAGGCTGCAAACTGGATGGGGTGGGGTCTCAGGAAATCTCCATGGAGGAGTGAAGTGCGTGGACCACCCTGATGGAAACTCAGATATGGCTGCCAGTCAACTCTGTGATGGGGGAGGTTCCCACACAGGAACAATGGCCCCTGCAATTCCCCCTGTCTGGGAGAAAGCCACCTCCAGGTTCCTGCCCTGATGCCAGACAGTCCAGTTCCTCCCAGGATGTCTCTGGTTCCCCCAAATCCACTTCCCCAGCCCTGGAACTCAAAGAATGTGAGACCCTGTAAGTTTGTGCACGGACCCTTTAAGACCACCACCTGGAACTCCAGCAGCCTCTGTGTCACTCAGCCACAATCCCCGCTGGTTTTTACAGCTTGAAGTTATGGGGACTGCTCTTCCCAGCTCCGGAACCCTGGGTTGGGGGGGTGGTGTGGGATGGAACACCCTGCTTCTCAAGGGAGGCCTTGGAGATATCCCTCCTGATTAAAACACAGCACACATAGGTGTCAGACCAGCCCGTTCTGCACCTCTGCCCCTCCTACCAGTCTCGATGTGCTTTCTTCTTTACTTCTCTAGTTGAAGGACTTCCGTTCAGCCAGCTTCCAGGTGGTTCTGAATGATGATTGTTCTGAATTTTAGTTGTAATTTTGATGTGTTGTGGGAGATAGCCAGCACTGAGGTTACCTACACCGCCAGCTTGGTTCTCTCAAAAGGAAGGATCCTTTAAAGAGAATTGATAACATTTGGTGAGGCCTCATAGGAATATCCAGACTCAGCCCTTGAAATCATTCCCCCCTTGAGGTCCCCACAGGTTTCTACAGAAGGAACAACAACCAAATGAGAAAGGTTTTGCCATTGCTATGTTAGCTGGCTTCTTCCTGAGTGCGTGCTGTGGTTTGAATGTTTATGTCCCCATTAAATTCATATTTTTAAACCCTAATGATGACTGCGATGGTATTGGGAGGCGGGGCTTTTGGGAGGTGCAAGATCATGAGGGTGGAGCCCTCATAAATGGGATTAGAGTTTTTAGGGACCACACAGAGCTCCTTCCCTCTTCCACCCCGGGAAGACCCAGCTCCAAACCAGGAAGAGAGCTCTCACAGAACACGATCATTCTGCTCCTTGATCTTGGCCTCCCAGCCTCCAGAATGTGAAAAATCAGTGTGTTGTCTATAAACCCCCATTCTGTGACATTTTATTACAGCAGCCTGCATGCACTAACGCAGCCTTTCAGGCAGAGCTTTGCTAAAGGGCCGCTAGGCCATATAGTTTTATTCCACATTAACTGCAGGTCTCTGCTTTCTGCACAAGAGAATGTAGACCTTGGAAATCTGTCTCTTATGAATGACTATTGCTAGGAAAATCCCAAGCAAACTCTGGCACAGGAAAGCACAGGATCGTGCGTCCAGCATGGCCTGGTTACAGAACCAGAAGTATGGTCAATACTGATGAACACGGCACAGTCAATACCTCGTGTCAGCCCAGAGCGGCCACTCCTCCTTCCTTGGTTTGGTTGGGGCACAGGAGCTGGGGGAAGAGGGCCAGGGAGGTCAACCAATAAAAGGGAAGTGGAGACAAAGACCATCTCTTCCTAATGCTTGAGATGAGCTTGCTTATGACTGAAAGGTCGTTTTTTTAAACCGTCTTTTCTGGACCCTTCTATGTTTCAAAGAAGAGTCTCAAGAGCCATTGGGGACTGGGGTGCAGAGCCACAGGGAGACAGTGAACATAGAGCTGATATTGCTTGTGAGTTACCGCCTTTTCAGAGAATAATTCCACTTTCAACCAGTTTGGATATTGGGCTTCCAATAACATTTACTTTGAAGAAGAAATTCTACAGCTAACTCTTTTTTTAAATATCTCTACAATGAGAGATTTTAGAGTTGAATCAGTAATAATAGTACATAAAGCATTACTTTAGGAATATAGAAAAGAAATGGAGCTTGCTTGATTCTGGGATAGACCTGGAGGTATGCAGGGTCTAAGAGAGGGAGAATTTTGTTCAGTGCCGACAGGTTGGGATAAGATAAAACGAGGATAACAGCAACAGTGGATCTTTATTGAGTCTTTACTATGTGCCAGATACTAAACACTTTGCATACATAAATTTCTTTAATTCTTATTCCTATGAGGTAGTGTAGTGGGTTAAATTGTATCCACCTAAAAAGCAGTTCAGGTCCGAACCCCAGAACCTGTGAACGTGACCTTATTTGGACACAGGGTCCTTGTAGATGTATCAAGTGAAGATGAGGGCATCCTGGATGAGGGCGGAGTCCCCACAAGGAGACACCCGGAGACCCAGACTCAGCCACACACAGGAGTGCGCCCTGTGCGGAGGCGGGGGGGCGGGGGGGGGCAGAGATGGGAGGGACGCAGCTCCAAGCCGAGGGACGCCCAGGATGGCGGCAGCACCAGGAGCCAGCAGAGGCAAGGATGAGTTCTTTGCTAAGGACTCCAGAGAGATCGTGGCTCTGAAGACACCTTGACTTTTAACTTCTGGTCTCCTTAACCGAAAGAGGGTCTATTCCTGTAGTTTTAAGCCACACGATTGGTGGTATTCTGTTACAGCAGCCTTAGGAACCTAATACAGGAGGGCATGGGTCTGAACCATACAAAATTGCTCTTTTAATAAATATAGATGAGTGTCAAGCCATTTCTATAATTTAGCCTATTATTTCTTTTTAAATAACAAACTAAGTTACAGACATGTAATGTACAGTCAAACCTCAGTTCTCGAACATCTCCCCTCTTGAACAATTTGGTTCTCAACCAAGTTGTTCACAGAAAAAATATCTTGGTTGTGAACAAAACTTCAGTTCTTGACTTGACAATCCTTTCATGCTGACACACCAGCATGACAAAAAGCCATCTCCAAGGCCACAAACAGAGGAGCGAATACCAGTCAGTTTACTGCTAAACCTTGAGTTGTTAACATTTCAGGAAATTGTGCTGCGGATACTTTGTGGGTTCTGGGGGGTTTTTGTTTGTTTGTTTGTTTTTGTTTTGCTTTTGTTCCTGGCAAAATGGATAATTAGCACAATTTTAAAACATGAAGAGGTCATCAAGAGTGCCAATGTTGCTAAGGGTGTGAAAGAAACAATGATCACAGGCAATTCAAGAGGTAGAAAAACTGTTGTTGATTTGGATAAATGAAAGCAGTTTGCTGGGGACAGCATTCTGGAGGAATGATCTATGAAGAAACTGATGCTGCATCTGACTCCTTAAACACAGCCCTGGAATGAGTGCTGAAAGTGATTCATTTAAGGCTACTAAGGGGTGGTTTGATAATTTTAAGAAGTGTTTGTTTGTAGATTAAACAGTACATTAGGCATGTATGAATATAAGAAAGGTTAAAATGGAATCATTTGCGAGTCTGGAATGAATTAATTCAATTGACATTATTTCTAACGGAAAAAAATGATTCGGTTTTTGAACAAATCACTTATTGAACAGCCTTCAGGAATAACTTAAATTCAAGAATGGAGACTCCACAGTCCTTGTCCAGGGCCACCTAACTGCAGTGACAGAGCTGGGTCTGAACTCGCCATCTAGCTCCGGAGCCCTGGCTTTTGGTCACTTTGACTCAATAATTAGGCAGAATTCCAAAGTATGAATGAGTGATAAGTTTGGAGAATTTTTTTTTTAATTTGTAGCTTAGTTCAGTTTTGCTTTACTTTGTTTTATCTTGTACTATCACCCCTGAGTAGCAGCGACCTGGTTTCATGTAGATGAGATGAAGCAGAAGTTGTCATGTGAGAACACGGGAAGACGATGAAGACTCACCTGCTTGTCTATGGCGCTACAAACATTTCAAGACTTGTTCTGGTTTTAGCCTCTGCGTACGGAAGCTGGGGTGAGCCGCTTTGCTACGTGCATTTGAAATTAAGACTACACATTCCTCTAGGGCAGCTGTTCTCAACCTGTGGGTCGCGACCCCTTTGGCGGTCGAACGACCCTTTCACAGGGGGCGCCTAAGACCATCCTGCATATCAGATATTTACATGATGATTCATAACAGTAGCAACATTACAGTTATGAAGTAGCAACGAAAATAATTTTATGGTTGGGTCACAACATGAGGAACTGTATTTAAAGGGCCAGAAGGTTGAGAATCACTGCTCTAGGGGCAACACAGACCATAAATAACCATTTCTTGCTGCAGACCCTTTGGTGTGGCTTTACTTGGGGGTAAGTTTATACAGTATATTCCATACACATCACACATCCACAGAAGCAATAAACTCTGAAACAAGCCAATCACTAAGGCCTTTTCAAAAAGCGCCACTTCTATCATTCATGTGTCTAACTTGCCTCCTTGATCTCCCAGGACAACCATTCCAGTTTCTGAAAAGCTCTAGCTTTTGACCACGCAGGTTTCCTCAGAGAGCCCCTGCCCATGCTCCCAGTGTTTGAAATCAGACACCTTGAACCTGCAGGTAGCTGTGCCTCTCCTGGTTGGCCTGCCAGAGCTTCTGTTCCATTATCGGGGTTCTTAAACTTCCTTGGGGAGCATTTTAACAATCATTTTGACCCAGAAAATGCACGTCACATAAAATATTGCTTATGATGTCAGATAACAAGTTATCTTCTGACATCCATCCTGGACCCCAGGTGGGGAACCTGTCTTTAGGGATTCTTCTCTTTCGCTTCAGAACCTGAATGGGTGAAACAGCATGATGATGTGACATGAGAAGTTGGGTCGTGTCCGTTGGGACTTTTTTCAATTGCAAGTGAAAATACCCACCCTTAACTGGCTTAGGTGTTGTTTTTGTTTAAATGGGATGGTGTGGGTAGTGGAGGAGATACTGGTTTACATAAATCTATGGGTGGCACTGACTTCAGGCCTGGCTCAACACAGGTCACATGATTTGATTAAGTTCCATCTGTTGCCTTTGCTTCCTTTAGGTCAGCACTTTGCTCAAAAGATGTCGTCAAAGATGCCTGCCAGAAACTATTAGGGCTATTTCCCTCCAGGCCCCCATCCAGCAAAGAAAATATCTCTTCCTTCAGCTATTAAATACAAATCCTTGGTTTCCGTGATTAGAGCATCCCATGTAAGATGCCCAGATGGAACTGACTGTCGCCAAGGAGAGTGGGCCCAACTTGGCCTTCTCACTCCAGCACTGGAAGTGGAGTCAGCTTCTGCGGTATAAATGGCCAAGAATCAGAACCCAAATAAGAAATTAGACAAAGGACCCTGGCCAGTGTGGCTCAGTTGGTTGGGTGTCACCTCAGGCACCAAAAGGTTGCTGGTTCAATTCCGGTCAGGATACATGTCCAGATTTTAGCTCAAGCCCGGTAGGGGGCGTGCAGGAGGCAGCTGATCAGTGTTCTGCTCTCACAGCAATGCTTCGCTCTCTTTCCCTCCCTCTCTCTCTAAAAATCAATACAAACTCTTCAGAAAGGAGGGAAGGAAGGAAGGAAGGAAGGAAGGAAGGAAGGAAGGAGACAAAGGGGGATGGAACCCGGGAGGCTAAAACAGCAAATGTCTATGGCAAGTATATGAATTAAGGTTACATTGTTAAATGTATATGTGAGAGACATGTGGCTGAAAAATGATTCATTGCTTCCTGGATGTGGATATCCATGATCAAGTCACATCCCTTGAGTCCAACAGTGTGCACCTTCAGGGCCAGCACACCCTGGTGGCCAGGAGCACCTGCGACCTCTCCTGCACCAGCATTTTTAAAAGGTCCCACGGGAGTCACTTATATGTTTTAGAGCAGTTAATGTGACCCAGTGGGCCTGCAGCAAAAGGTGCATTTTAAAATATCTAATGAGTAAATGGGCATTTAGTAAGACACATCTAGTTGCTTTGGGTCTTTCTAAAATATTAATTGAAGGCCACTGCAGCACGAAGGCGCCAGCCTGCCAGCTCTGCTCAGTGACAGCTCTGCATTAGCAGCGATAGAAGCTTGCGGCTCCCTTGCCGCCTCTGCTTTGCAAAGGTAGCTCTAAGGTGTGGCAATCAGCGGCCGTTCATTTTCATTTCAGTTACAGGTGCAGGAGGAGTGTGCCTTTGCTAGTTGTACACTCGTGTATTGCCCTGGTCTGGCGGCTGATGTCCACAAGCTCAGGTTTGCCTTCCACATTGGAACATCGGCCATGCTGAGTTCCTGATGGAGATGGGATTTCAGATTCTAGAATGCACCTGTAGGAGTTAAACCAATTCTAGGCAACAGGAGACATGATTTGCCTTGTAATTAAAACACCTTTCCAAACAGGCACATTGTGAACACGCCATTCCAGATTTGCTTGTGTGCTTCCCAAAAGAGGGTACGTGTTAACACTACGCACATTGACAAGAACGCTGAATAACTGAATTGGTTTAGTTACAAAGAGTACACTGGGCTACCCTGAAGTTATCTGGCGTCCGACTGTCGTACACAGGTCAAGCCCCTGGCTGTGGACTTGGCTGGCTTGGTGTCAATGGAAGGGAACTAAGTGTTGGTGTTGCATCCACTCTAAAACGCCTGGCTCTGTGTGGAGAGCTTCTTAAACTGGTGGCTTACTGTGCTAGCCTCATTAATGAGTTCCCCAAATCTGACCGAGAAGGTGCTCTGGGAAATAGGTAGTCACCCTTCGCTCCCTGCCCTGGCACCATCACAGGTCTCAGCCTGGTCATGATGCCGGGTGTGTGATGAGAAGCTGTGGGCATGGGAAGGGCTGCGGATGAAATGAGAGGATGAACTGTGCTCTGGTGGTCCCAGGGGAGAAGCCCTGGTGTGGGGCAGCTGCGGAACCGTACACGGGACAAGCCCTAACCTCCCCGAAAATGCAAGCGCCTCTCCTGATCATGTTTGCAGTAAAGTTTTGAGAAACAGCTTGATCAATTATTTAGTGTGAAAACAGCATATATCCTGTAAGAGAACATGCAGCAAACACATAGTTTTGGAAACCATCCAAGATGGTCAAATATCATTCATTGATTTTTTTATAACCATGATACATACCTTCATGTCTAACTTTATTCAATTCCTTCTCTTAGAAATTCCCTGCTATCTTTAGTTTCTGGATCCCTTTGCAAATTGCAGGAACTAATTTAATTTGGGGGTGGGGAGCCTAAGTCTCTATGCTTCTTTTCAACTCCAGTAAATAATTCATTGTTTGTAATGCCTCTTAATACGCTAAACAATATTTATGCCACACTCCACATCTTATAACTTTCTTCTAATTGCCTTAGCAGTCTTTAAAACCAGAGCTTAGCACTTCGATAATAGGCGTATTAATTTGTCTATCGTTTAAGTTCGTACAAAGGAAGAGACAAGCATTAATTTTGTTTAGTTAAAACAAGCTTTGCTTTTGAACAGCAGGTGGTAATTGAAACAAAACAAGGACTCATTAGAGGAGCGTCTGGTGGCTCATGATACAAACAGAGCACACTGGAAAACCCAAACACAAGAGCCCTGAAATAAAGTGGTCATCATCTAATTAACAGAACATGTTTTAATTACCGAGGAAGCCATGCAGCGCCGGGTGTCAATTTAACTGATGTGCTAAGTGCCAGTTTACAATATCAGAAACAGACAAATAATTGGAATCTAATTACATGCAGGTCTATTGCACACCAGCGCCTCCAGCCCATCTTAATAAACAAGTTTTTACATCAAACCATGAATAGCAAATACAGCCGCGCTGTTAATTGCTACATTGTGATATTGGGGCTTTGCCAGCTCCGACTATTAAAATAAGCTCTTGTGTGGATTGCAGCTTCTCTGCCACGCTTTAATTAGAATCAAATGAGAGGCAGAGATCGGGCTGTATTACTGCAATTCAATATATGTAAATAAGATAACTGGCTAATCTTTTTATTTTATTTCTGAGCCTCCATGCACTAGGCGGTTTAGTTATAGTAATAGGTTATCACTTTGCAAATGAAGCAGGCTTGAGCTGCGAGATGAATCAAGAAACATGCCATCTTCGCTAGAGTCTAAATATTCCCGTCCGAGCACGTGGGATCCGGAGAAGTTGCTGCCCAAGATATATGGTGCTATATTTTTAATGCCCATATTGGCCTAGTTTTTCAAGTGATAGCTTTTGCTGTTGTATTTCACTTGCCCGAATAAACGCGTGATCCATAACATGCTATTTACAATGCTCAGGCAGATATTTCAAGATAAACTCTTTTAATGGAGAATCATTTGTTTGAGTACTTGAAAGGTTGCGAGAAGGTCTACATAAATACTATAAAATGCAAATTTTAAATTAAGACCAAGGCAGAGATAAAGCTCATACTTCATACTGTATATAAATGTGCCGCTTGTCAGAGAGCTAATCAGGGATTCAGAAAAACCGAGTATGGAAATGAAATCTCTGGTAGGGACACTGATGGGCCATTTTTCTGTATTTTCCAAATAGGAAAGAAGATGGTATGGCTACTGTTGAAAAATTACCCGGTAATGATCTCCTGGGAAGATGGCCTGATGTCTCATTAGAATTGTAATTAGAAGGAACCTGACCTTGGGAACCTGCTTCAGGAGAAGGCGCCCCTCTCTTTTGTTTAAGAGAAACCTCTAAGTTCCCCTACTCCTGGGCCTGAGGCAGTGTGAACGGAACTCCACAGAAAGGGCATAATAAAGCATTTAAAATGCACTTTTCTGCTGCAATAAACTGAAATAAGCAAATACAGAATGGATTTTCATCCACTGAATTTTAGTTATAGTTTGTCATTGTGAATTAAAACCATCCGGAGCCTTCTTTCTTGGGCGTATTTCCCACCATTTCGCAGATCGAGCCAGTTCTTAAAACTATTTTCTGATGAAGGTGGGGGGGGGGGGGAGGAGGGGTGCTTTATTAAGTATCTAGAAACGCCCAGGACTTTCAAGAAACCCTAAGCCATTTTCAACTTCTGCCTTGAAGTAAGCAAGCCAAGCCACTCACTGGCTGGAGCTGAAGTCAGCCTCAAACAATACTCTGCAAACTTGGCGCAGGGCCTCGCCCATTTAAGTTCCCATCACACCATTGTTGAAGGCTCCTGCCTTTCACATGGCTCGCCTGGTGGACGTGTTCCAACTCCCAAAGGGAGCAAGTGCGCCACGCGAAACGCTGGAAGAGCACACATGTTTCCAACACCTCATCGGATACTCAGTGCAGGGGCAGAAACATTCCTGGTACTCATGTTGTTGGCGAAATCACAAAGGATTTCAGGCTGGTACCTCATCCATCTCGGTTCATAAATGAAATGGAGCCTTCTGGTCAGTTGTCAAAAAAAAACAAAAAACAACTCTGCATATCTCCTGGTTTTCTCCCATCCTCTGTGGCTCCTGCAAAACCAAGCCAACCTCACTAACAATATATAGTCAAAGTGTTTGAAATGCAAAGTAAAATGTGTATTAAAAATGCATAGAGGCTGGAAAAGGAATGTAATAAGGTTAAATTTTACAAGCATAATTCCATATGTTGAAAGCATCTTGTAGTTATGACAAATTCAGATGGAGTTATAAATTACCCCAGAATCACAAGTGTCAAGTTTCAGGCTAATGCTGAATATATATACACAGCTTCAGAATTCTTATTAAAATATGAAAACATGCTAAACATAGAAAAGCTAACAACTGTACCAAAAGTAAGACAAAGTGTTACTAATGTCTGCCAACTGGTATTACTCACCAGGGCAATCAATCACATCTGAGTAAACCTCCATGGCAGGCAACCAGGAAAGCTGAAACCCACCTCCCCCACAGTTGTCCTATTTGTGGTTACTTTTGTAAGGATTCCACATTATTCCATTTGCTTGTTGTTAACCCTGAGAGGGCATGGTTAGCAAGGAGAAAATGTTTATTCAATTATGATGTCTTTATTTCTACTTAAAACACATACAAAACTGTCAGCAATAGACAAATTAGTACTTTGGACCAAAGCATGTGCTCAGTTTACTCTATATTTGAATTCTAATAAATTATATCCACTTTATTACAAAAATTACAACTGACATGCTGTCAGAGCCATGCATGTGTATGCCTAGAAATATACATAATGCTGTCACATTCAGTCCTGTTGCAAACATCACCCTTGTTTGCTAAACCATGTTGCTATGTCTTTGGTTGGCTGTAACTTCCACCGCGCCCCCTCCCACCCACACACACACACTTAATAGCCCATGAGTCTGAATGTGTCTTAACTCTTAACTCTAGAGGAAAATAGCATTTCCCTTAAGAGTTTTAATAATCTCTCATGAGATTCAGCATAGCATGTGGAACTGGTTTTACTAAAGCATCCTAGGCCAAGTAATAATGTGGGTCTGTTTGGCAAAGTCAACATCAATAAACACTTTTCAATCTACATGACAACAATGCTTCTGACATCTTTAAAGGGATCTTCTTCATTATTTGGGAAAATTGCATCTACTTTTGCTAATTTGGAGTTGGACACAAATGTTGGCTCTTCACCAGAAGTTAAACTATCAAAAAGGTAAAAATGTGACTTATCATGAGTAGGTGTGAGAGGTGTATATTTATGAACTGGAAGAAGTGTTTTTCATAGTCATGTATTTCTCTCCCTTCCATCTAAGGAGTGCCTGCTCTGCAGCTGGCTGGTGACCAGGGCCCCGCCTGCACGGAGAGTGTCAGCCAGCAAGCACTAAGTGTGACAAATACGACCAAATGGGTAGTACTGGGTTCTAGGCCCATAAAGATAGAAACTGAAGTTCAGAATTTTAAACAAAGGAAGGGTTGCATTAGAAAGTACAGTGGGGCCTTGACTTACGAGTTTAATTTGTTCCGAGACCGAGCTCGTTAAGGAGCTCGTTAACTCAAATTACTCTATCAACTCAATGCAAAAAATCGGCCGAGAGACAGCTGGTATCTCAAAAAACTCGTTAGTTGGGACACTCGTAAGTCAAGGCCTCACTGTATTTTGCAGCCCTCCACAGCATTCTAAACATGTAATCAATTAGTAATGCTAAAACAGGGTTTCTCGTGCTTTACTTAGAACCCATGGTTGCAAGCAAGAGGAACCATTTCCATTAATCTAAGTAAAAGGGAATTTGAAGGAAATTTGGAAAAGGGAATTTGAAGGAAATTGGAAGGAAATTTGAGGTGAGGACTCACAGAATTACTGGGCAGCTAGAGGAGGTGGCTTAGAAATGGGCAGAGAGTATTGGGCAGCAATGTTGCAAGCAAGAGGAATCATTTCCATTAATCTAAGTAAAAGGGAATTTATTGGAAGGAAATTTGAGGTGAGGACTCACAGGATTACTGGGCAGCTAGAGAAGGTGGCTTAGAAATGGGCAGAGAGTATTGGGCAGCAAGGACCAGAGTTTAATAGTAAAAATGAGCTAGTGAACTGGCTGCAGATTCCTGGCTGGTCTTTTCATCCTTGTTATCTGCTCAGGATCCAAGGTCTGGGAAACAATTTCCAACTGATTGAGCTTAGGTCTTGTGCCTGCTCCTGGGTTCTCCCCTGGTGGAAGGAAGGTCAAAGTGATCCCTCACCTTCTCCAGGGTAAAACCATCACAAGGAATTGCCCTTCCACCAAGGATATTTGCAAAGGTGAAGAGGTAATCCTTTCCCCAAAAAATCGAGGTACATCAAAAAGCAGGAATGGATGTGTGGTTCAACCATTTCTTCTTGTCCATTGGTTCAGAATCTCGGAAAACAAATGTCTATCTTTTGTACTGACTATATTGACCTTGAGTGACTAGTTTTGGATCAATACAGGTTGTGAAACTGGCTATATCATACTCTTTAAAGGGGTAAATTCTGAAATTTTGAAAGTATAGTTCTTCAATTAGTAAAAACATTTAGGGAAAATTATCTCTCCACAATATAATTTGTAAATTTATAAATTCATAAGCAAAGTGAAGTATAGGGGTAAGAAAATTATAGCACTTGATGTCAGAGATCCTGCAAGCAAGAATCTTAAATATTTAGACTTTTCTAAAGAAAAGCAGGCATGAAACTAGCCAAGAAAAGCAAGGATGAGAATTCCATAGACAGAAGTTGCTTCAAAGTGACCAACCTGAAAGCCTCAACATGTCAAGAATAATTGGCATGTGGCATCCTCAGGGGACACTCTGGTCTGGGCACCCTGTAGCTTCAAAAATCTTACCAGTTTATAAGATCTTAAGAAACACTGTTTGGGGAGATTCCAATATGGAGCAGAATCAGTGAAAGCTAAAACTGACCTTCTCCCAGGACCAAACTGGAATCATGACTAAAATATTGAAAAAGCATCCTGAATAACCAACTGAAGACTAACTGGAGAGAAATCTTATAACCAAGGACGTAAAGAGGAGGCCACATGGAAACTGGTAGGAAGTGCAAAGATGTGAGAAGGCTGGCTAGGCTCCCACAGACAGCAGCTGAGGTTTTGGAGGGATATCTCAGCTTCAGGAGGTTCCCCCTGAGAAGTATGGGGTATAAACCCCAAAATGGGCTACCCAGCTCAAAGCACCAGAATCAGGAGAGGTGCCCAGATAACATCTGGCTGTGAAAAGCAGGGAGAGACAGCTTGAAACACAGGCACCTTCTTAAAGGGCCATGAACAAAATTTAATTTGCAGTCACTCACCTTGGGCTCTGGCAGAGGGAGGGCAGAGTGGGCTAGAGCTGTGTGAGCAGAATCTGGGATTGGTGGCTCTGGATAAAGAGCTGAGAGGACAGCCGCCGGATCCCTGTGCGGAGTCATTCCCCCATACTACAGAAGCCATCTTTCTCAGGCAGAGCAATCCCCTCCATCCAGCATTAGCCTGGGCGGAAGCAATAGCCCCATTGGAATCCCTTTCACCCCACCCTGTGGAGCTTGTGCCCTGTTGAGGACTACAGCTAGAGGCTCATTAAGTGACTGAGCCTAATAGACAGCCTGCAGGCAGAGGCAAATCTCTAGGAGCTTTGAGTCTTTGCCTGACCTGCTGCTGAGCCCAGGGCTTGTAAAAGCAGAGTTTGGTGCACAGCTTGGTCCTTTCCACCTGCATCCAGCTCCAGAAAAGGGAGCCACAAGCTGGGGATCACTGATAGGTACAAACAGGTTGCTCAGGGTCAGTCACAGACAGCTTCTGCATTGGCCTGCAGAAGAGTCTCACCGAAGAGGCCTAGAACCAATAAACCCAGTGGCCAGCTTCAGAAAACCACAGAGCACAATCCAAAAAGCTTCACAAGCAGCATATCAACAGGGAGATCTCAGCAGGTACCAACCCCTGCTGAGGTGAATTCCATTTGTGTGATCAGCACCTGCATAGCAGCTTGCACACTGTGTTGGGGGGTTGGGCCTCACTGTCAGCCAGCCTGAGGGTCCAGCCCACATATGAGCAGGCCTGTAGAAATCAGACTCAATTACAAGAGGATGGCCCACACAATGCACACAAGGGACATTCTTACAGCACCTCGCTGAGGTTATCAGTGAGACTGTGCCACTGGGTCCAATAGGTCATCTACTACATAAGGCCACACTGACAAGACTGGGAGTCATAGCAGATCTACCTAATACATAGAAACAAATGCAAACAGGCAGTCAAAATGGAAGACAAAGAAACAGGCTCCAAATAAAGGAACTACAGAATTCTCCAGAAAAACAGCTAAATGAAATGGAGGTAAGCAATTTATCAGATATAGAATTAAGAGTAATAATTATAAGGATGCTCTACAACATGAGAAAAGATATAGAAACCATAAAAAAGAACTAGTCAGAAATGAAGAATGCCATATCTGAAATAAAGAATACACTGGAAGGAATAAGCAGCAGACTTGATGAAGCAGAGGATAGAATCAGTGACTTAGAAGTCAAGGTAGAAAAAAAAACCCAAACAGAACCTCAACAAGAAAAAATACTTTAAAAAATTATGAACCTTTGGGCCCAGCTGCAGTGGCTTAGTGGTTGAGCATTGACCTATGAATCAGGATGTCACAATTTAATTCCCAGTCAGGACATATGCCCAGGTTGTGGGCTCAATCCCCAATCATGCAGGAGGCAGTCAATCAATGATTGTCTCTCATTGTTGATGTTTCTCTCTCTCCCTCTCCCCTCCTCTCTGAAATCAATAAAAATATATTTTATATATCTTTAAAAATATTAGGGACCTTTGGGACAACATGAAGCGTAACAACATCAGTGTCTTAGGGGTACCAGAATGAATAGGCAGAGGAAGGGACCAAGAACCTATTCGAAGAAATAATGTCTAAAAACTTCCCTTGGTGAAAGAAAAATACATAAAAGTCCAGGAAGTGCAGAGAGTCCTAAACAACATAGACCCAAAGAGGCCCACACCAAGACACATCATAATTAAAATGCCAAAAGGAGAGAATTTTAAAAGCTGTAAGAGAAAGGCAGTCAGTTACCTACAATGGAGCTTCCATAAGATGATCAGCTGATTTCTCAACAGAAACATTTCAGGTCAGAAGGAATTAGCATGAAATATTCAAAGTGATGAAACTAAAGGATCCACAACAAAGCCTTCTTTACCCAGCAAAGCTAGCATTTAAAATTGAAGGAAAAATAAAGTTTTCCAGACAAGAAATAGCTAGAGGAATGTGTTACCACCAAACCAGCATTATAAGAAATGCTAAAGGGCTTGCTTTGAGAAGCAGGGGACAAAAGAAAAAAAAGGAACATAGTTAAAAAATAAAATAAAATTCAAGGATCCACAACAAAGCCTTCTTTACCCAGCAAAGCTAGCATTTAAAATTGAAGGAAAAATAAAGTTTTCCAGACAAGAAATAGCTAGAGGAATGTGTTACCACCAAACCAGCATTATAAGAAATGCTAAAGGGCTTGCTTTGAGAAGCAGGGGACAAAAGAAAAAAAAGGAACATAGTTAAAAAATAAAATAAAATGGCAATAAATACATACCTATCAATAAACACTTTAAATGCAAATGGCTTAAATGCTCCAATTAAAAGGTATAAGGTAGCTGAATAGATAAGAAAACAAGATGTACATATCTCCTGTCTTCAAGAGATCTCCCTCAGAATGAAACATACACACAGACTAAAAGTAAAGGAATGAGAAAGATATTTCATTCAGAGGGAAAGGGAACAAAAGCTGGGGTAGCAATACTTATGTCTGACAAAATAGACAGTAAAACAAAGGCTATAATATCAGACAAAGAAGGACACTACATAATGATATAGAGATCAACAAAATAAGAGGATATAACACTTATTGTGTAAACATTTATGCACTGAACATAGGAACAAATATGTAAAGCAAATCTTGATGGACATAAAGGAAGAGGTTGACAATAACACAGTTATAGTATTTTAATACCACATTGACATCAATGGACAGATCTTCCAAACAGAAAATCAACAAGGAAATGGTGGCCTTTAATGACATATTAGATCAAATGGATTTAATTGATATCTTCAGAGCATTCCACCCCAAAGCAGCAGAATATACATTCTTTCAAGTGCACATGAAACATTTTATAGGTTAGACCACATGTTAGGACACAAAACAAGTTGCAATAAATTTAAGAAGATTAAAATCACATCAAACATCTTCTCTGCTATGAACCTTGAAATGAATAAGAAGAAACTGAAAAGCACACAAAGACATGGAGGCTAAATAACATGTTACAAAACAATGAATGGGTTAAAAATTAGATCAAGGAAGAAATCAGAAGATACTTTGAAACAAATGGAAATTAGAACACAACAACCCAAAAATTTGTGGGAGACAGGGAAAGCAGCCCTAAGAGGGAAATTCATAGCATTGCTGGCCTGTCTCAAGAAACTAGAAGACGCTCAAATAAACAATCTTAAATTAATGATGTTAATTCCTTTAACTTTACACTTAAAGAAACTTGAAAAAGAACAACAAACCAAGCCCAGAATGAGTAGAAGGAAGGAAATAATAAAGATCGGGGTAGAAACAAACGAAAGAGAGTCTAAAAAAAACAACAAAAGAACAATGGAACCAAGAGCTGTTTCTTTGAAAAGATAAACAAGATTGCCAAACCTTTAACCAGACTCATCAAGGGAAAAACGAGAGGACCCAAATAAATAAAAGCAGAAATGAAAGAGAAGTAACAAATGGCTCGAAAGAAATACAAAAGTTTGTAAGAAAATATTATAAAAAACTATATACCAACAAATTGGACAATCTGAAAGAAATGGCTAAATTCCTAGAAATATATAATCTTATAAAACTGCATCAGGAAAAATCAGAGAATCTGAACAGACAGATTACGACTAGTTAAATTGAAGAAATAATTTTTTAATATCTCAACAAACAAAAGCACTGGACTAGATGGCTTTACAGGTGAATTTTACTAAACATTCAAAGAAGAACTAACACTCATCCTTCTCAAACTATTCAAAAAAAATCAAGAGAAAGGAAGACTTTCAAGCTAATTTTATGAGGCCAGCAATATCTTAATTCCAAAACTAGATAAAGACACGACAAAAAAAGAAAATTATAGGACAATATCCCTGATGAACATGGATGCTGAAATCCTTAGCAAAATATTAGCAAACCAAATTCACCAATACATGAAAAAGATCATACCATAATCAAGTAGGATTTATTCCAGAGATGCAAGGTTGGCACAATATCCACAAAACGCTAAATGTGATACACCACAAAAACGAATTGAAAGATAAGAACCACATGATCATATCAATAGGTACACAAAACGCATTTGATAAAACCCAGCACCCACTTAAGAGAAAAACTCTCTGCAAAGTGGGAATGCCAATTGGTGCAGCGACTGCATGGAGTTTCCTCAAAAATTAAAAAATGGAGCTGCCTTATGACCCAGCAATTCCACTTCTGGGAGTTTATCCAAAGAATCCCAAAACACTAACTTGAAAGAATATATGCACCCCTATGTTAGTGGCGGCATTATTCACAATAGCCAACCAAGATTTGGAAGCAGCCCAAGGGACCATCAGTAGATGAGGGGATAAAAACAGCTGTGGCACATTTACACAATGGAATACTACTCAGCTATAAAAAAGAAGAAAATGTTACCCTTTGTGACAGCATGGAGGGACCTGGCGAACATTATGCTAAGTGAGTTAGACAGTCACAAAAAGACATGTAGCATATGATTTCACTCGTGGATTTTAATGAACAAACTGAACTAACAAGCAAAATAGGGATAGACTCATAGATACAGAGCAAGCAGACAGCCCTGGGGGAACGGGGTAGGTGGGGGAGGAGGAGGGGGAGAAGGGTGGATGGAGGGATTGAGCACAAAAGAGAGAATCATGGACACCAACAGCAGTGTGGTGATGGGGCGGGGCAGGTGGAAGAGGGCCTAGAGGGGAAAGCAGACAGCCTGGGGGAACGGGGTAGGTGGGGGAGGAGGAGGGGGAGAAGGGTGGATGGAGGGATTGAGCACAAAAGAGAGAATCATGGACACCAACAGCAGTGTGGTGATGGGGCGGGGCAGGTGGAAGAGGGCCTAGAGGGGACAAATGGTGATGGAAAAAATAAACATTTTTTAAAAAGAAACACTGTTTGGATTTGCTAATGGTCCAGAGGAAGACAGCAGCCACCATGAGCAAAGTATTTGGTAGAGAACAGGAGCAACAGCATCAGAGCGGACCCAGTGGTTAGAGTGTTGGCCCTCACAGCCAAGGCTCACAGGTTTGCTTCCCACTCAAAGGCAAGCACCTGGGTTGCAGGTTTGATCCCTGCCCCAATATGTCTCTGTCACATGGATGTTCCTCTTCCCCCCGCCCCCCCACGCCTTTCTCCCCCTGCCTCCCTCCCTTACTCTCTAGAAAAGCCATGGAAAAAATATTCTCAGGTGAGGATTAACAAAACAACAACCAAGAAAAAAGAACAAACAGGAATTCTCTCTACCTTTTTTTTTTCCAAACTCTTTTATAAGTCTAAAATTATCTCAAAATAAAAAGTTATTTTCCTAATCACAAAATTCCATGCACATAGTAGGTATTCAATGAGGGTTAGTTGCATCCTCTTAATTTCCATCTCTTGACCTTGAAATGTTTATGTTCATCAGTTTCCTAAAACCATTTCCTATGATTTCTTCCTTAATTATTTTTCTCTAGGTGCCAAATACAAAACCAGGGGGCAGGGGGAGAAAAGAGAAACTGAATAAAAGTTTCGATCTAATTTTGCTCTATTTTGCTGCGAGGTTAACCTATTCTTTAACAAATGTCTAGGCATCTGTCATCCTGGGGCATCCTAATACTGGCACCACAGAGATACAGCGCCAACGATGACAACATATTTGCCTAAGAGTGGGACTAGGGAGCTATTCTTTCTTACGCTTTTACTTCACTTCCAGACAAAACTAACACTGTCACACATCTGAGAGCGTTATAGTTCATCTTTAACGGATGGAATTTTGTTCTTATTTTGTTAAATGTTACATTTACATAATTATGTATGTCAATGATGTTTATGAGGATACAACCCAAAGTGAAAGTTATCCTACGTATAGAGAATTATTAGCCTACAGGTGCCCCAACGAGTGACAGCTCACACTATTCAAACTCAGGAACCAGACAGATCTTCGAAAATGATGGACAGTTTTCTCATTCTGCTCTACAATTAGTCACTTATTCTTTGGACAGAAGTTATACTGGTGCCGGGGATGGGTTTTTTCTTTAAATCACAGAATATATAGCTTTAGGAATTCCTGACAGTTGGCCACCTGACTTTGTTTATGGTTGTTTTTATTTTTTACAGTTAGGTGCTCTTAAAATTTTATGTCTTCATTATGTTCTTCAATTTCAGTTTAAATCACAAAACACCTCTTCTAAAATGACACCTGGTGCCCAGCCAGCATGGCTCAGTGGTTGAGCGTCAACCTATAAACCAGGAGGTTCAATTCCCGATCAGGGCACATGCCTGGGTTGTGGGCTTGATCCCCAGTAGGGAGCATACAGGAGGCAGCCGATCAATGAGTCTCTCTCAACATTGATGTTTCTATCTCTCTCTTCCTCTCCCTTCTTCTCTGAAATCAATAAAAATATATTTAAAAGAATAAATAAAATAACACCTGGTGATTGAATAGTTAACTATGGAACTTATTATTGACAAAATATTCTTATCTCTAGACACAAAGGTGTTTATATGAAAACTGCATTCTTTATGGCAAACCAGAATCTTATTTTGCTGTGACCAAATGTAATGGACATGTGCTGTTTCTGCCTGCCTAGCACATATTCCTTCCTGTATATTAGCAGAGGCTGCATTTCCGGGAGGCCCCACCCTCCCCATCCCCTTGGTGCTTGTGGTTCTGGGAGGACCCTCACCCTCCCACTTGAAGGGGCAGCCCATGACTCAGACCCAGCCAGACATCAGAGGCTTCCCTCTGGGCCTCAGAGATGAGCTCAAACGGGGTGTGATCCAGCCAGACCAAGGCGATGCAACTCAAAAACTCCGACGGGACTGGAACCAGGAAGCTCTTTTTCGTGCACTGACCCCAAGAGGAGGTCAGCCTGGAGCTCCTGGCTCAGCCCTAGACCAGCCCGACAGGGAGGGAGCCAGAGATGCATCTAGTGACACCATTTGAGCAATGCCTGGACCCTGCCTCCTGAAGAGAAGAATTCTTTATTATTCAGGAAAGAATCCTTTTCCCCTTAAATTCTATTTGAATCAGGTTTATGTCTCTTGCAACTAATATAATTCTACCTAATTCATAACACTTCCATGCATACTCTTCTTCCTTAATGAATCTAATTCAGGTGAAGCTTGTATTTTCATTCATTTACTAAATATGTGCTGAGTACTTATGACACAACCAATAAAATGGATAAAAAATATTTTATTAGGTATAATCCATGCCCTCAAACAAAAATGTGCAGGAAATTGTGTAGAAATTGGCTGACTTCTTCAGGAGAAAAAGAGAAAGTCTGATATTTCTTTTGCCTTTCCCGTGAGTAGAATGTGACGCCCTCCCTCACAGAGAGCAAGGAGCTAAGGGGGCTCTGGAGCACCATGCTCGGGAGCGTGGGTGTGCGCCGGAGGACCTGCTTTAGAGTCTGGTCTGTCTCTTGCTCACTGTAAGACCCAACCACTACTTACACCCTCTCTTAGTGTTGACTTTCCTGTCTGCGAGCTTTAGAGTGGTCTGTCTCTTGCTCACTGTAAGACCCAACCACTACTTACACCCTCTCTTAGTGTTGACTTTCCTGTCTGCGAAGTTAACAAAAACATATCTAGAGCATACAGTTTTTCAAAGACTGAAAAAACACTAAATTATATCTTATTTATGCATAATGGTATATAATTCTTATTCATATGATAGTGTACTATATACATTATATAACCATCTACACTAATAAAAGAGAAACATGGTAATTAGCGTACGACTGCTACCCTTCCCATTGGCTAATTTGCATATCCTTATGCAAATTAACTGTCAGCCAAGATGGCAGCCGGCAGCCATGCACTGAAGCGAGCAGGGAGGCTTGCTTCCTCCCGTGACTGCGGACTCCAACGTTCCCCGCCTCACTTGCCGGCCTCTCAGCTGCAACTCTAAGCAACTATGTACTATGTTGCAAATAAGAAGCTAAACAAAACCCCAGAAACCAGC
>NW_005371645.1:1164464-1181914 GCF_000412655.1 Myotis brandtii
TAACATTAAATGGTAGGGTTTTTTTGTTTTATTTTTAATGGTTGAATCTTTTTTTTAATGTTTAAATCTTTATTGTTGAAAGTGTTACATATGTCCCCCTTTTTCCCTTATTGATCCCCTCCATCCTGCCCCCGCCCCACCCCGGCCTTCAGAGCCTGCTTGCTCCCACATCAAATCAGTGGCCAAGCAGCCTTCCCACGTCTCTCTGTCACATGCCTTCTACCCCCTGATCTCCCATCCACACCGCAGTCAGTGTGATCTTCTAGATCAGCACGCTTCCTGACAATCAGCAAAGGCTTCTTACTGGTCTTAGGATAAAGGCGAAACTCCTTAGCATGGATGTCCTACCCCAATGAGCTGCTATCTTCACTCCAGCCTTAGCTCCTAACCCTTCCCACCAGCCCTGGAGGTTCTCCCATCCCTCCCATCAAGGCTCTATTTTGCTTTATGGAGTTGGCACAATGCATTATGGTTTCTTTTGTCTGAAACATAGTACTTCCCCCTCCTTATACCCCTTCTGTTGACTTAATTTTACTTATCATTTATGTCTCAATCTACCTGTTACTTCTTCCAGATATCTCAGCCTTCCTGCACCCGTGACTAGATCAGGTCTTACAATGGCATATACAAGGTCCCTGTGTTCTTATCACAACACCTGCCACACATTATTTTTATTTCTAGATGGATATATAGATATAGATATGATGTAGTAGAACTAGCAAATTCATAGTCTATTCCACTACCAGGCATTCTTAACCTGACTTGATAAACCCCCCAGTGATCCATAGATAGAAATTTGGGGGCTTGGGGACAAAATTCATAGACTTAGGTGGGGGGAAAACTATTTTTTTCTCATTAACCTCAAACTGAAATTCATCATTTCCTTCCAATGGAGGCAACATAACACAGTAGTATTAGCAATAGCTATAACTTGTCAACAATAGAGCACAGTTATTTCATAATACATTACATTTATTACTGGTCTCTGGAAAATTTGTGCTCATCACTCTGTGGTAGTTGTTAGACGTGCTGCAATAAGTTATTTCATACATTAATAAAGAAACATATATTATTATTTCAATTTTTAAAAATTGTTTAGGTAATTTAATTATCATTGGTTTCTTTACAACCCTATGTATTTAATATATTTAAAAATAGTATCCTGAGAAGTGGTTCCTAGGCTTCAGCAAACTTGGAAAGGGCTCTATGACACAGAAGAGGTAAGAACTGCTGAGCTCCATTCAAAGCTCAATGAGGCCAGACCACACGTGGCTGACTCATCCACATATGCCCAGGACCTTCACAAAGCCCGGTAAACTGCAGGTGCTCAGGGAAAACTGAACGGAACTGAGATGAAGCTGGACAAATGTTAACCTGGTATTGTTAAAAGTGTGCTCCCCATAGACGCAGACAGGCCATCTGTCCCTGCAGGAGAAGGCGGCCTGAGGTAGTAGATGCCTCCTTTCCCAGCCTGGGGTATGTCAGGCTGATCCTACCGTTATGTGGGATGAGGTCTTGCTGAGGACATGGCATTAAAATTTAAAAAGACATAATGGGAAGTAGTAGCCAATTCTTTCCCTTAAAAAGCAGCTGGCAAAATTGCCCTTGAGTGATGCAAATACAGGTGAATAACTCACTGAACAAGTGTGATCTATTTTATAAAATCCTATTTTAAATTGATTTGGAGCCAATTTTTCAACTGGACAACTCTCATGCAAGCATCGGCTCCTTTTGTTCACCGCTGGTGGCTTGTGCAGCAGAGGGGGTTGTCAGACAGTGGCTGTGCCCTGGGGTCAGTGAAAGCCTCTTCTCAATTACCCGCAGCAGAAATGCACCCTCATCAAGTCCTCCACGCACATCCACTGACACCACTGTCTTTGGCGTGGGCTCCGGAGAAGACCTTCTCATTCTTTCCTGCAAAAAATACTTACAGAGGTGAAGCCAAGTAAAGACCCCACCAGACCCTGCGAAACATCCCAGGAGGCTCTGTGAGCGCTCCTTCCTGAAGTGAAACTGGATTCGTGCATCGTCCATTCAACATGTTTTTGGGAACCTATCATGTGTCAGTAATTTGTTGTTTTGGGGGCTAGTGAATCATGACGAGTCTTCCATCTGGTGTCACCTTCCAGGTCTGAACCAAATGGGAAGGGGCAGTGGGGACGGCAGAGATGTGCGCTGCACCTGTATGCACCCCGTGAGTTCCCAGAGCCACCAAAAATCCGAGTCTCTCCACAGAGGAACTGGAGCCACCCAGAGGCAGTGTTCCCCATGGGGGATACCTGTGCCAGAATCAGCTCTGCTCTACCGTGACCGCCCTCCATCTGTGCAGGTGGCACCCAGTGTTTCTATTGCACACTCCTGAGAACTACTGCTCTGGATGATTTAAAAAAAACCGGGGATGTCATCTCCTTCAGTGGTGGATTCGGTCTCCGACACCTCAAAAGCCTACCCATCAGATGGCTGGCACCACCAAATGAAGGCTATGAAGTCTGAGCATGAGTATGTAGGTAGGAAATTCACGATTCCCCACTCACTTGGAGAATTGCCTTCAACTATCAGCAGTGCCGCAAACAGGCCCGTGCAGTTGATCCTCTGCAGGTTAGTGGGGGCTGTGAAGCTGTGCTGTAGATGCCGAGTCCCCTGTTTAGTTCAATAGGAAAGACTTCGTTAATCGATTAGCAATGCCAGCCATGACTTCCAGGGGGGAATAGCATGCCCCTTAGCCTACCTGCCTGTCACTGCCTGCTTCAGCCTCCATCACCCTCGGGAAGGGAGGAAAGGCAGGCATGCAGACATGCAGCTCTGAAGCAGATGGCGGGTGGAGGAGGAAGGAAGCAGCCCTTGAAATGATACCATTGTGAATGCATGTGCTTTGCGGGCCTGTGTACAATTTTGCATCTCTCTCCTGCAGTGCATATCATTGGAAAGCCTGGTCCAAGAGGGAAAAATAAAAATAGAATTTGTTTTGACATAAAATGAGATAGATCTACAACCTTCACTGACCTGCCTCTCTTCCCTAAGCTGAGGGTCAATGGAAAGTAATTATATCCTTATTGCTCTAAATAAAACACTGCTTATTTTACAGATGAGTTCCCTAATGTGGTCAGGGTTTACATCTTATTAGAGCAGAGTTCCTTAATCAGGAGAATTTGTATACCAAGGTAGAGTAAGAGAAAAATGCTGAGGCTGGAAACTAGAATCATCCACTGTCAGGGAAAATTTGCATAAAATGGTTTGTTTCTATATTCTTTGATCAAAGAAAAATTACAATATCCTTTGCCTGAATTACTCAGTATTTTAATGGACTATTTCATACTCACAAGCATATTTCTCTCTAACGCATACAGAAGGCACGTGTATAGACAGAAAATAACCATGGACCTCACACCCACTTTTAGGAACATTCCCACTCTGAAGCCCCAGAGGGCCCCTACCTGACCTGATGCACCCAGCTCCCCACCCTGAGCCTTCCAGAGGCAACCACTATCAACCACCTTTACATTTTTTAATTCCTTAAGTGATGCTGTAAGTCCTTGCTCCTAGGCACACCCTTGAGGCTTTCTCATTGAAAATGCTCCAGGCCGACTAGCCATGGTTTATTTCTTGCGCGTTCTAATGTGTGTTCCTCTCAATGGCGAAAATGTAAAAGGATCTGGGTGTCACAACAAACCACATTTCATTGATTGGAGAGAAGAAGGGGGGCGTTCCAGCCACTCAGGTTTCAGGTATGACTGAAAAGTTTAGGAAGCCCATGAATGGCAGACTTTTCTGGGTGGTACTATTCGAGAGACAGAGAAGAGTAGATACGTATAGAACATGAAGTTAAAGCCAAGTTCCCTGGAAATTGTATGGAGATGGAGTTTACATCTTGCGTATAGAGTGAATCCGAATGTGTGGAGATGGAGCCCAGGTAGGTATGCTATATGTGTTTGTGTGTTTATTTCTACACATATATACACACACAATGACTGATGTGTGATCTTGGTTAAGAATCAATAATGTAAAAGTAGTCTTAGATTTTTGCATCCGTTTTACAATCTAAAATTATTTCAGCGCTCCCTGGACCTTCAGCTTTGGCTGGACACCACAGGGAACACTTAGATGAAGAAAGCTCTGTTCCTGCCCTCAGGAAACGTACACTGAATAGGGGCAGCATTGCTGCAGGCGAGGGGAAAGCCGTGGTATACCTGCGTGTTTCAGGATATTGTATAAGTATGAGAGAGCTCAGCCGGCTGTGGCTGAGAAATGTATTAGCAAATCTTGAAAGTAGGCAATTTAGGATTGTTGTCTCTGCTCAACGTTGGCAGCCCGGGCTTTCTAGTCTCAACACCACCCTTAGTAAGTCAGTTTTTGTCTTCATGCTTAATGCCTCATGTTCTTCCTGTCTCATATTTCCATTTCCGTTATCTCATATCTACAGATGTGAGAATCACTTCCATGATTCTGGCAAAAAAAAATTTCAAATACATGCCAGTTGAGTCTGGCCTTTTACATTTAGGCAAACAATAGCTTTCAAGAAAGCCCTACCCAATAGATTTTCATTTATATCTCATTAGCCAGAACTGTCACACAGCCAAACATAGCTGCAAGGGAATCTGGGAAGCTGGACATTTTTTCTAGGCACATGTTTACCCCAAACAAAATCAGGGTCTGTCAACAAAGAAGAAAAGGAGGATAAACTTGGGTAGTCGTCTAAGGCAAGATGAATGTCCTTTATGATAGAAGGGAGCATGGACTATGAAGCAAAAGCCTGGACCTGGAGT
Organism: Myotis brandtii; assembly: GCF_000412655.1. Lineage (NCBI taxonomy): Eukaryota > Metazoa > Chordata > Mammalia > Chiroptera > Vespertilionidae > Myotis > Myotis brandtii. The sequence goes on from NW_005371645.1 coordinate 1,169,228, forward strand.
TGGGCTCAGCTGGAGACAGCTCTTTGTTTGCCCATTTGACTCATTACTTGGGTTAATGCTGTTGGTAATGGCCATCTTCCTGACTCTCAGAGCTCACTAATTTTCAGGTTCTTATGGTTCGCTTCAGTGATACACACAAACACTAACAGCAATACTATATCCTCAACAGATCCCCAGTCCATAGTAAGGGATATTATTTTACCCTGGTCATCATGAATATTAACCAGTATTTCTGCATAAAATTATCTCATTTAAGCCATATCATTCAGTTTACAGGTTCTAATTTTTAAAAACAACTACTACTACTACTACTACTAAGTGATTGTGCCCACAATGAAATTTATGCCTGGTACCATCTAATTTTGGAGGAAGAGGACCTTGAGGCGGGGGTTTGAATGCTCTCAGGTAATATATTAGCTCTGATTTTGTCCACATCCAAATTATGAAAAATACATTAATGTGTATTCTTACTATATATATGTTTTGTTAAGCCTATTCTAAAATCACCTTCCTCCTATAACCAAATTTCCTGTGTTTAATTACTTCTTAAGGACCAGTTAATTTGGATTTTTTCATTTGCCTTGTCAGCATGCTGGCCCCCACTTTCCCAAGAGATTGATTTATAATTGTGGAGAAAATTTTGGTTTTAACCACTGTGTAAACCTATTATTCAGAATAAATTGGGCTAGAATCACTCAAGATCCCAAAACCCCATAAAGCTTGTAAGAAAAGAGAAATTGAGTATCAGAAACACAATCACTGAACACACCTACCCATGCCCCATAACTAAGGCTGCCTGCTGGAGTTATATGAAATTAGGTTTTGTTATTGGTGTTCAACATGAGCTATTATGTTTTTCTAATAATAACTTCAATAATAATATAACCTTTGTTTAACATGAGCACCTGGTTAGCTAAATGAGACCCCAGCTGTCAGTGAAATACCTACCTCAGTATAGGAGTTAAAAGTTAATAAATTCATAATATGAGTAAAGAAAATAATAATAATGCTTTGCTTCCCTCCAAGGAATTTAAAGCACTGTGTGGGTACCATTTCATTAATCTCCATATAAATCATAGGTGCATGGTAGGAAAATATTTTTTTAACCTTAAAAATAAAAAAATCTATGGAATTACAGTCTGTTTTGACTCCAAAATAACCCCCAGATCCATCCACTTCTCTCCATCTGCATGGTGTCCATATGGTCCAAGCTGCCATCATTTTGCCTGCATTATGCTCATTCTTACTTTCTATAATCAACTCCTGACAGATAATCACAAAGTACTTTTCCATTTAAATCAGAAGATATCAGTCCTACACTTAAACCACTTAGGTGGATCTTCTCCAAGCTTTGACCTTACTCATTCTACCTCATGCTCAGCTTCCTTTATCCCCGCCCCCCCCCCCCCCCCCCGCAAGCCAAGTGTTTGCCCATCCCAGGGCCTCAACTCTCTAGCACACCAGGTTTTACGATGGCTGTTCCATTCTCCCTGAGATCTTCTCATGATGTCTTCCTTAAGCTTCCTACCTGGAGTAGCTCTCTCCTCCATGTTACTCTCCATTCCACAATTATCTGGTTTGGTTTTGTTTTACTGCGTCCATCTCACACTGCATTTATCTTTTTATTTGCCTATATGTTCATTGTTTGATGCTCTTTCCCCTAACATCACCCTCAACTTGAATGTAAGCTCCTGAGAGTAGGCATGGTATCTCGATATTCTACTAGTACATCTCGAGGGCTTAGCATAATGTTAGGAGCACAGTAATTGTTCATAAATATTTTTTGAATTAATGAATGTTGAGATGGTTGTTTTCTGCACCCTGCAGAACTTGTCTTCTTTTTTTCCCATAGTCACAACTAAATTCATAAGGTGTGTGTACTCGTGCACAAGCATGAAGATATACTGGCTGAACTTTTGTTTTCCCCACAACTGTTTGCTGTACCTTAAGACCTCACTCAGTAGGGCAGTGATGGCGAACCTTTTGAGCTCGGCGTGTCAGCATTTTGAAAAACCCTAACTTAACTCTGGTGCCGTGTCACATATAGAAATTTTTTGATATTTGCAACCATAGTAAAACAAAGACTTATATTTTTGATATTTATTTTATATATTTAAATGCCATTTAACAAAGAAAAATCAACCAAAAAAAAATGAGTTCGGTTCACCATCACTGCAGTAGGGTCACATTCTCCCTGTCTGCAATAATGCCCATATCCAGTCTACGTTCCTATGGACAAGCTCACTCATTCAGGAGAGGCCAAGCTGCAAACCAAGTCTGGCTGCCACTAATGCCAGGCCTGGACTACTTAGCAAGTGGTACAGGGCATGCCAATGCCAGATGCTGCTTGTTTGAGATATTTTAGAAAAGTCCAAAACATGAGCTAAGACAGGCTGATTGTATGAAAAAGCCGCTGGCAACAGCTTGGGTGGGCCTGCAAGTTGGGTGGAGCAGGGTCTCAGGGAATCTCCAGGATAGGGCAAACAGTATGAGCCAGGTTGATGGAGACTAAGATCTGGTGCCCACCCGCCAGTTCTGTGGTGGGAGGGCCCAGAAAAGGAACAATGACCTCTGCTAACACTTCAGTCTGGGAGAAAGCTGCTCCTCCAGCTCTTGCCCAGAGGCCAGAATACTTAGTTCCTCTTTGTATGTCCCTGGTGCTTCAGCACTGAAATTCCGAGCAACTGAACCCAAGTAAGTCTGCATGGGCCCTTTAAGAGGAAAGCCTGGGACTCCAGCAGCCTCTGTCTCACTCGGTCACAATCCCCACTGGTTTCACAGCCAGAAGTTTTGGGGCCTTCTCGTCTTGGCACTGGAACCCTGGGCTGGGGGGCCCAGTGTGGGGCAGAACTGCTCATCCCTCAGCAGGACCTCCACAGCTCAGCTCTCCCTCTGAGATAGCTCCTCCTACCAGTCTCAACATGGCTTCTCTGAGTATCCTTGGTTATAGGACTTCCATTCAGCCAGACTGCAGGCTGTTCTGAATGATGGTGGTTCTGTAGTTTAGTTGTAATTGTGATGTGGTTGTGGGTGGATTCAAGTACCACATTTACCTAAGCCACCATCTTTACTGGGAGCCCAGACTTTTTTTCCAAAGAAAATTTCTCCTAGGTATAGTATTTGGGTGTGAATAAAACCCTGACTTCAATTCACTGATAAGAATTAGGCAACTTAATGAATTTAGAAGCTGCAGCATCACCACATTCAGATTTTCAACTACTAATCAATTCTCCTCCCTGCCTTCCCAGAGGCCACAGAGCCGCAGACGCCCAGACACAGACTCATTGCTGTATGTGGGCAACCTCCAAAGGAGTCCTTTTTTTTTTTTTAGACTTTCACACCAGCCATTTCCATTTTTAAATGTTGGGGAGAGAGGCCCTTTGTGCTTGATGCTGGTTGGCCCTGCAGCAGTGACAATGGCAGTGGTGGGCACAGGGCAGCAGGAACCCCAGTGCCATGCCAGCCCACATCACCAGCTTGTCATGATTCACTACTTCATCCCTTGTTTTGAATCAGGAAACAGACTTGGGCATATCTGTTGTCTATGTCAAGGCCCCTCATTTGTCAAAGTGTTAGTGGCCCAGTGTCAACATAAATATATCTGTCCATAAACCCTGACAGGTGTTGTTTGGTGCATTTGAAAGGCATGACTCAAACATTAGACCCTGTTTTGATTCCTAACATGGTTACCTTTAAGGCCAGGCATTTCCGAGGCCTTCTGAACTGACTTCTGTCCAGTGATGAGCAGCGCCTGCTGACTCACCTGCTCTTAGGAAGTTAATGCCATTGTAGCCCCTGCTCTCATCTGCCTCGAAGGCCACCTGTACTGTGGCAGAAATTACATTCTGGGTTCATTATTCTTCACTGTGGAAATACCTTCATTCTTAGGCTTTTGTTTTGTTTGTTTTTGAGTAGGATACTGTTGGGCTTTCTTAGCAGGGAAATGGTTTGGCACACTGGTCAGGTGAAGGATTTTCGAGCACTCAGAGAGCCAGGAAACTCATAAAACTAAAGCGTAGAAGCAGGCCTCCGCTCTGAGATAGCAAATAGCTTTATAATCACTGGATGGTAGAATCCACAAACCCAAAAGGGAAGAAATGTTTGTCTGTTGTTTACACAAAAGACCTCTTCTCTGTAGGATAGTTAGCATTGATTGAGTGTTTATTACTTGCCAAAACCTTTGATGAAAGCTTCCCATGCTGTATCTATTTTAATCTTCCCAACAACCTAAGTATACAGTTATATTCACACCAGGAGCATTTCATACATTGCCTAAGGCCAACACCTGTGAAGAGGTGAAGCAAATATTTGACACCAGCTGTCTGGAGTCAGCAATCTGACCTCTAACCCTAAACTCTTAGCCACTGTCCTATGTCTCACTTTCTAAGGGCTACTGGTTGCCCTAATGGACACTGAAATTGGCACAGTCATGTGGGAAAGTGTGTGCTTTTAAGATCACACCTGTGTGTGCTATAAGGTGTTGGACATGATTTCAAGCCCTGGTTTTGCCATTGGGATCTGGAACTCTTCCTTCTAGAGCAGCGGTTCTCAACCTGTGGGTCGCGACCCCTTTGGTGGTCGAACGACCTTTTTACAGGGGGCGCCTAAGACCATCCTGCATATCAGATATTTACATGACGATTCATAACAGTAGCAACATTACAGTTATGAAGTAGCAACGAAAATAATTTTATGGTTGGGTCACAACATGAGGAACTGTATTTAAAGGGCCAGACGGTTGAGAACCACTGTAGAGGAATTATGTTGTAGTAAACTTTCAAAAACTGAGAGATTAGAACTATGCAATTTTAAAAACTGTGGTTTTTGTGCTCATTTTTTAAATGACTCCCCTAATTCAGAGTTCTATTTTTCAAAATTCCACTTCATTTGCAATCCATTCGTCCATAGTTCTTGCTTTTCTTCCTTCACTTTCTTCTTTATTCCCATTCATGAAATTACTCACACCGGAAACGCTACTCTGCTGATCCCTTGTGGAAACCCTTTCATCTCAGGCAGGTATCTCTCTGTTCTTCCCACAGATTCCTATGAACTCCACCTCTGTTGTTTGTTTAAATACAGCAAATAAAAACTGCCACAAACAATTTCTTTAGAATCTTTATTTAAAGATATATTTTCCTATTTGAGTTTGACATATATTCATTAAATATCTACAATATAGACTCTGGGAAAACAAAAGTGCTAACTTTCATCTGATCAGAATCTTAACAACACCTGGGGGCAGGGTAGAGGGATACATGCTTATATACATACTCGTAGCCCGGTGCATGAATTCGTGCATGGGTGGGGTCTGGCCAGCCTGCCCCGATAGGGGTCGATTGGGGCTGGGCCAGCAAGGGGGAGGGGATGCAGGAGGTTGGCTGGCTGGCCCCGCCCCCAATCAGGCTGGTTGGCCAGCTGCAGTGGGCATCATAGCGACCGGTCATTCAGGCATTCTGGTGTCTGGCTTTTTTTATATAGATGGTAAGCATTTCTCGGAACTTCAGGTAACAACTATAAAGCAACACATAAATAGTGTAATGGGGATAAATTGTAGAGATGCTAATAGATTTTAGATTAATTAAAAATTATGGTAATATGGAAGGGTTTTGTAAAAGAAGCATGGCTAATGTGATTATTTAGTACAGTGACACAGTGGTAGGCCGTGAGGAAGAGACACATCGGGCAGGATGAATACACGAGCAAAGCCTGAGCGGGAAGTAAAAATACTCCTCGGATAGAAAGAATGGGTAGCATGTGGCCCATGGAGAAATGGAGACTAAATCTGGAAGTGATATAGACTCTGTGGCAGGGCTGTATTCATTCTGGAGTGGTAGTGTGGCGTGAATAATTGGGTGCTTTAAGTATATTAACTTTTCACCCACGTGAAGGATGATTTGATATGGAGAAGCGGGAGGAAGACAGGAAGACACTGCTCCTGCTCTTTGAAAGGCGTCTGCCTTCATGGCCTCACAGTCCGTTTAACTCTCACCTCTTCTGCGAGGGCTCCTCTAACTGCCCCGCCAGCTATGTTCCATCACACATCCAGGAAGACATGTTTTCTACTCCAAACAATGCAAAAGCTATAGGTCCCTTTTCACTAACGGAACAGACGCTTACCCAGAGGAAAAAAAGTTTTACCTGATATGAGTTTTTAAAATTTAGGTTTATTGTCACCTCTTACACTCCTTAATCCCAATGGACCAGAAGATGAAGGCCTATTGGCCAGGAACCTATTCAGGTGATAGAGATCTCCACTTAAGGTAGGTTATGAAGAAGTGTGTCTCAAAGTTGTGCTTGCATCAGGAGAACTTGGTAAAACACGGATTAATGGACACCACTACCATCATTTCATATTCAGAAGATCTGGGACATGGCCCAAGAATTTGTATTTCTGCAAGCTCTCGGGTGATGCTGATACTGCTGGTCCACACTTTGAGAACCACTGATAGAGAGCAATCTGAATGTGGAGGAAAGAGGGTATTTTCCAGGTATGTATTGTCCAGAGTGAAAGTTGCCACAGAGCCCCCTATCAGTCAGAAGAGGGACTGGAATGAGAAATGGCTACAGCCACTAACCTCCCGCATGAACCAGTGTGTGCATGTCCTGGTTACCACCGGCTGCCCCAGCAGAGAGCTGGAGGGGCCTTTTCTACAGGTTGAACATGAGAATGTCTCCAGGCTGGTCACACACAAGAATGTCTCCAGACTGGTCACACACATACAATCTGTGAAATATGTAATCCAAACAGCATCTATACTGCTGGACTAGAACCACTCTACATCACTGGAGAGTCCCAGACTTCCAATGCCATTCTTCATGGATTTCCAGTCACACATTTTTTCCATATTCTGCCCTCCCTGGAATCAAGATGCATCTTGTTATCACTATAACAGGTCCTTTGTACTTATCACTATGGTATGAGAAGGGTGATGGGGTGATGCGTGAGAAGTAAGAGAGAGAAAGATGTGTTGAGTGGATGCCCAGAGGAAGGGAAGATATGAAGCGTCTGGGCAGAGAAGACCAGCAGGTGCAACCATGGGGAAGATGGGGAAACAAAGAAAAAGGCTTTTCTTTGGAAATCTTCCAGATGGCCATTTCCAACATATTCTGTTTTAATATGCTGCACTCGCTTAGCATGACAAGTATCTGCTTTTTCAATAATATTGCTATTATTTGTCTGCCTGTCTTTTTCTTCTACGACAAGGGTTGATATTTTCCTCTGAAGGACCAGACAATACATGTTTTAGGTGTTGTAGGCAATGAAGTCTCTGGCACAGCTATTCAACTCCGATGTTGTTTGGAAGCCACCATAGGCAATAGGTAAACAAATGAGCTGGCTACAACCCAATATAACATCATTTAAAAAAACAAAGCAGTTTAACATGCACTCAGCCAAATTTGGCCCATGGACCATAGGATATCCATCCCTGATGTATAGGATAAGGAGACCTTATAGATGTGTATGCTTCATTCACCATCTTGAACCAGAAAATGTGTATTTTTAATAATAGCTTTATTCAGTTATAATTTACAAACAATATAATTTACCCATGTAAAGTGTGCAATTCAGTGGTGTCTAGTATAGTCACAGATTATGCACCTGACACCACAGTCAAGCAATCCTGTACTTGCTATCATTCCCCCTACACCACCACCACCACCACTCTGCCCTGAGCAACCATGAACCTACTTTCTGTCTCTATAGATTTGACTATTCTGGATGGTCCATATAAACAGAATCATAGAATATGTGACTGGCTTCTTTCATTAGCATAATGTTTTCAAGTTTCATCCATGTTGTAGAATGCATTACATCTTTCCTTTTTATGACCAAATAACATCCCATTATATAATACTTTCATGTGTTGTTAATCTTTTCAACAGATGGATATTTGGCTTATTCAAAAACCATTTTTGAGTTTTTTTAACCTCTTCAATTGTGTCACTAAACTCTAAAATTTAAGAGTGTGCCTGAACACACACACACACACACACACACACACACACCAGGAACCCCTCAAGTAGAAAGTTCTTTTTGTTTGTTTGTTTGTTTGTTTGTTTGTTTGTTTGTTAATCCTCACCCAAGGATATTTTTTCCATTGATTTTTAGAGAGAGAAGAAAGGAGGAAGGTGGAGCGGGGGAACAGAGAGAGAGAGAAACATCAATATGAGAGAGACAGATTGATTGGTTGCCTCCTGCTCATGCCCCAACCAGGGCCTGGGAACAAACATGGAGCCCAGGTATGTGCCCTTGACCAGGAATCAAGCCTGCGACCTTTCGGTGTATGGGCTGGTGCTCTACCACTGAGCAACACTGGCCAGGGCTCAAGTAGAAAGTTTTAATGATTTAAGTGTGATTAATCCTGAATTATATTTTTAAAATAGTAGAGTTTTCTATGGTTAGAAAATTGATGATAGCACATCAGCAAAGTACCATGGCCCTGGCCATATCCTATACTTTCCTATAATAATATTAATGATGGGAAATATTTCCCAGAGGACTCTTTCCCACTTGGAAGTCTTCAGGCATCTTGTGGGCACTGAACCGGACAGACAACTCTCTCTTCCCATGGGGCTGAGACTCTAATATGGGGAAAACACTAAACAAGCAAGCAGAAAGTTTCAGATATTAATAATTTCTAAGACAACATTATAATGAGGTAGAGATACCTCAAAATGGGAGGGAAAGTTGCCATTTTGGATTGGAGGTCAGGAAGGCCTCTCCCTGGATAGGCAGAAGGGAGCCATGGTCTGGGAGAAGAGCAATCCAAGTCGAGAAGTGCCCTGAGGTGGAAATGGCTTGGCAAGTCAGGAAAGAGAATGGGGTCACTGTGGCTGGAAGTGGGGAGCCTAGTGGAGCCACGTGTTCAACCTTCATCAAGGGCATTGTTCACAGAGGATGCGTCTCTTTAACCTCTCAGGCTGAACCTTATGCTTTGTATGTAGCTAAAATGAACACTTGGTTTCTGTAACAAACGATTAATACTCCCAAGCTCTCCCCATGGGGACTGTGGTGCTGGCTGTGAGGCAGGTCTCTCGCACCCATCCATCCCTCCGCACTCTGCTTTGGGATGCTGGCACCGGGACTCTGCGAACTACACTTCTCCTGCACCAGCTACAAAGCTCTGAGACTGGTCCAGGGCAACCATCGGAAGTGAACTGGGAGACAGAAGAAGGGGGCAGGGCCTTGCCCCTTTCCCAGGCGCTCTTCCTGCAGCAGTGAGGAGCCAGGTCCCAGACGCCTCCAGCACCCCCACTAGCAGGAAGCAGTCCCCTCCTCATTGTGAGACCTGCTGGGGGCTCAGACCTGGCTCTGCGGTGACTCCTGTGAGTTCTTGTTGTACCAGCACCAGAAAGTCAAAGCCCCTCCTTGGCCATCTGGGACCCAACTCACCAAGGCTCCTACTCTGGGCCTCCCTCTGTCCTCCCTGCCCCCGGAGTGGTGACTGTCGTTTGCAGGTACTGTCTGAGTTAACTCCATGCTGTCTTTTGCCTTTTCAGCACATCAGTACTTGCTTATCCAGTTCCCTGTATCACATAAATAATCTACATGGAAATAGCTAGTGTGGGTTTTGTCTTCCTAATCAACCCCAGCTACATAAATTGCAGGGCTTAGTGCAAAATAAAAGTGCAGGACCCCCTGCTCTAAAAGGGCCATTAAAGATACTAAAACACAGTGGGTTTTTCCTTTCCTCCATGGTGATTCATTCTCTCTCTCTCTCTCTCTCTCTCTCTCTCTCTCTCTCTCTCCTTGTCATAGAACTTGTCATGGCCTTTTTTTTTTGCCATTTAATGTTATTCTAAATAAAGAAAAATGGAAAATTTAAATGATTAACAGGATTTTTACCACTCATCTTTATGTAAGAACATTTAACTCAAACAGGAATCACCAGATTTTCCCTGTGTATTTCATAGTTCTCACGTGTACATGTATTTCCTTCTTACCAGAGCAGTAAAATCATGAGCAACATTCACTCTACTATTTTTATCTGACTTCCTATTCGCCCACATCCTACCAATACTCTGGGGAACCCAAGGCTTCCCTACCGGCTCCCTTTCTACTCACTGCGAGTCTCACTGAACTCCCACAGGCATGAACCCTCCAAAATTCTGTGGTCAAGCCACTTGATCATATGCAATTGGATGGTGAGGAATGATGCACACCTATTCCTCTGTTCATATGCCTGGTCTGTCGTCCCATCAGACATCACTTCTAAAACACAGGCTCAAAGATTCAGTGAACACATGGAAATCAGGGAGAATGGCCTGGCCGGAGAGAGCATGGAGCTCTGAGGCCCTCCCGTGCCTTGCCCTCTGCATCTCTTCCACCTGGCTGTTCCTGAGTTAGACCCTTATAGTGTTGTAATAAACAGGTAATCCACTTAAAACTCCGGCATGGAAAACAGGTGCCAGCCCTTCTGAACGTAGGTCCTTGTGCGATGGCACAAGTCACATTCCCACGACACTGCTTGAGGCTGCCCACCTGTGTGTCCAGGACTCTTCCTTGTCTTCTTCAGATGCTCAGTAGTGGGCATTCGAAGGAATGAAACGACCTTCTGCTATATTATATCTCTGCCATCCCAAAGCAGTTCTCAAATAAGTGCCCTTAGCCCCAAAGGAACCGGTTTTCCATTGTCTCTAGAGGCCGGAGCTTAGGTTTGGTCACTGAATCGGTTTTACTCTCTTCCCTAGAACCAGGGCATACCTCATGCAAATGTCAGCAAACAGGAAAGCCAAGTCTCCTAATAACATAAAAATGCAGGAAATCTGATGTATCCAGCATAAATTGTCCGCACTTTTCAACCCCTTACTGAACAAAGTCACAATTGAAAATCTCTTGGTTTTACTTGTCACTAATAATAGTCTCTTACTTGACCAGCATGAAGTCAGTATTATAGTTCCACATGCTATGAGAATCCTAATTTTCCTTGAGGAGAGATCGGCCCTGGTTTTTACACAAATTGTGTTTCTCTTTCTGTGGCAGCTTTTAACTTGCATGTGTAAATTTAATTACTTGGGGGAAAACATACAGGCATCTTGGGTGACTAGTTTAATGACCATCCCTAATTTGTATAGCCTTTGGAACTTTATATTGGGTTATTTTACAATGAGAAGTGACAATGCGCTCAGAAGGTATACAGGGTTCCTATGGGAATCCCAATTCAAGTCATACTTTAATAAAAAAGACGAAGTTAACCTTCCAGTGAATACTCTATGAAACACAGTGCTAGAGAGAAAATGAGAGGAATCTGATTTATACATCTCTTCTCATCTGCCTGATCTCCAAATTACAAAATGTTGCAAAACTGAGATGCAAAAATTATTTCAATCCCCTTTTGCTTCCCGGAGGGGAAAACATTTAACAGAAGACCCTGTCTGGCAAACAAACAAACAAAAAAATACAAGTTAATTAAGCAGAGAAACCTTTCTTACTAAAGGTACACAGAAGGCCTGAAAACACATTAGACATTTGTAAAGATCACAAATTGGCAAATACTAAGAGCAGGCTGTTGGGAGAGAGAGAGAGAGAGAGAGAGAGAGAGAGAGAGAGAAAGAGAGAGAGAGAGGCCTTCTCTGAACATAAGGTTCTTAAAAGACATTTTGAGAAGAATTAAATCTCTCTTTCTCAGCTACCAATAGAGTTTGCTGGAGATGGAAGCAGTTGGGGTGACACGCCCTTCACTTATTCGGGGAATGTGATTTTCCATCCTGCCGTTACCTGGCACCCAGACAAGTGTAATAAAAATATGTCATCATAAGCAGCCTAGAATAAATACTCAGATCCTCGGTGTTGTTTATCATTTCTCAGATGTCGTCCCTGGATTTTACAATCCTCACTCTTTGTTACATTTGGGAGGGAGGGTGTTTGGAATACACATGGATGGCCAGCCCAAAGGTCACTGTGTGTGTGAGCCAGGAGCGTCACAGCCTGTGGCCCAGTGCCCCGGGCTCACAAGGCACCACTTTGAAATGGATCCTGGACTGAGGGGCTCACCGTTGATCAACTAAAACCACCCAATGTTTCATTTTGCTTATTAGAGTTATTTTTTTAAATCACGATCTTTGTGTCTTGACCAATGAGTGAAATAAATAGTATCCTTTCACTGAAGTTGAAAATCTGCAACCATGTCCATTTTCTACTGAAATGCTCATTGAACCTGTTTAGGTGCAGAACTCCAGCACAGGGGCCAGGGAGTGGGAATAGAAAGATGGACTTGCAGTGTCAGTCCTGAAGGAAGTAGGAGAGTAGATAACACTGACCAACTCTGTCAAGTCAAAGCATCCCACCTCTAGAATCCACTGACCTTTGCAGGCTGACTCTTCTGGTTTGGCTTCACTCTGTTTTGTAATCAGGTATTTTTAAGACACAACCAAATCTGAGTAATGTAACTGTCAGCATCTTCGACTTGAATTAAACTACAGGGTGGGGCAAAAGTAGATTTACAGCTGTGAGTACACGAAACACAGTTTATTCTTGTACTAGAGGCCCGGTGCACAAAAATTTGTGCACTCGGGGGGCGGAGGAGGGGGGTCCCCCAGCCCGGCCTGTGCCCTCTCGCAGTCTGGGACCCCTCGGGAGATAACGACCTGCTGGCTTAGGCCTGCTTCCGGGTGGCAGAGGGCAGGCCCAATCCCTAGGTGCAGCCCCTGGTCAGGCTCAGAGCAGGGCCGATTGGGGAGTTGGGG
>NW_005371645.1:1182666-1209196 GCF_000412655.1 Myotis brandtii
CTCTGAGGCCTTGCTGCTGAAAACATAGATACAATGTTGCGGTCCGAGCCCGGCTGAATGGAAGCCCTTTTCTGGGGGTTTGTTTACCTTCTTATTTGCAACATAGTATATAGTTGCTTAGAGTTGCAGCTGAGAGGCTGGCAAGTGAGGCGGCGAACGTTGGAGTGTGCAGCAAGCAAGCCTTGTGCTCGCTTTAGTGCCTGGCTGCTGGCCGCCATCTTGGCTGACAGTTAATTTGCATATACTCACTGATTAGCCAATGAAAAGGGTAGCGGTCGTACGCCAATTACCATGTTTCTCTTTTATTAGTGTAGATTATTATTTACTAGAGGCCCGGTGCAAGAATTTGCTCAACCAATCAAAGCCTAGCCTGCGGAATCGGGTTAAAGGGGACATCCCCCGAGGGGTCCTGGATTGCAAGATGGCTCAGGCCAGGCTGAGGGACCCCACCAGTGCATGATCAGGGCCTGGGAGGGACACAGGAGGGTGGCCAGCCCGGGAGGGACTGTGGGAGGACTCCAGGGCACATCCGACCCATCTCTCTCAGCCCCAATCTGCCAGACCCCAGCAGCAAGCTAACCTACCAGTCAGAGCGTCTGCCCCCTGGTGGTCAGTGCACGTCATAGTGAGCGGTTCAGCAACCTTAGCATATCATTAGCATATTACGCTTTGATTGGTTGAACAGACAACCAGACAACCAGACACTTAGAATATTAGGCTTTTATTATATAGGATTAATTATTGAACTATTTCCCATACAAACAACTGTAAACCTTCTTTTCCCCCACCCCGTATATCTAGATTATTTTACATTTTTCATTGGAAGATGAAATGATTTTTGCCATCTGGGAGATGGCTTCACATAAGGCACTATTTTGAATCAACCTGCAATGGATTAATGAATTTCTATTGAATAGAAAATAGGGCCTGTGGTCTGTTATCGACAGGCCCAGCAGCCAGACGGGGGTCACCCAGCACACAGCACAGCGGGGCGTCCCGTGACCTTACAGAGTTCCCGAGGCTCTCGGTTTGCGATGACAGCCCGCTTCAGCTGTAACATAAACAACGAAACGTAGCTTTCATATTGTTACATTCTGCCTTTTGAACCATTTCTTGTAGCACGACTTTGCCAGTACAAAGCTGACTTTTTAAGTGATTTGTCTGTAACTAGGCAGTTTTAGAACTTTTACTTCCTTCGTCTGTGCTAAAAAGCAATTCAAGAAGACTTAAAATTCTTCCAGGGCTGATTTAAAAGCATCAGCGAAAGCGCACAAACAGCGCAGGCAGCCAATTTCCTTCTTGGAGAGAGAAGCGGCCTCGGCCGCTGAGCCCGCAGTACAAATGGTTTCACGCCGCCATGGAAACCACTAACCACTGGGTATCAACGCGCCTGCTACCGTGACGTTTTCGTGGGACAAGGTATTTGGGAGCTACTGCTTTGGCAGTGGTTTTAGTCGCTAGCATTTCCGGTGGATGCACCTTCCCTCCCACGCGGCGGCCGGAGCTCTGAGGCCCAGGAGGAGGGGCGGGCTCTCGCCTCGGTCTTGGCCTTGGTGAGCTCACCTGCAGGACCAAGGGCTTTTGATGCCACTCGCTGGACACGCCCAGCCAACGGGGAAACTCACCCACTCCGCCACACACTCACCCTGAACACACCGTGGGCCACATGGGGGGACGGGGGGGTGCTGGGCACCGGAAGAGCACTGCGGTGGCCTGGCGGTCACGTTGGCTCTACATGACTCACAGGGGAAAGCCTGCGCCAGCCTCAAAGCAGAGCAGCGGAGTGCACGTGCAGGTGGGGGGGCGGGGGTGCGGAGAGGGGTGCGTGCCTCGTTCTTCATTCCATCCGCACACGCTCCCAGGACACTTGTCTGAGCAAATGTCGGGCTCTGATCATTCACAGGAAACCCTAGTGCTCGTCCCCAAGAGCGCATGCAGCCCGTGGAGGGCGGGCCGGAACCCTGGTGGAGGCGGCCGGGCCGCAGGGGAAGCTGTGGGGGGATGTGCCTTTCCCGCCGCCTTAGAGCTGGACGCACCCAAACTGCACAGGTGGACGCGCCGCGAGGGGGACGCGCAGCAGGTCTCTTGAGATGCGGTGGCCGCAGGCTCCCGCGCTCCCGCCACGGCTTCCCGGAGCTCCACGCGCTCCTCTGCAGACAGCGTCCCTGCGTTAGTGTGAGGGCCTGAGCACCGGGAAGGTGCTCTCTTGCAGGAAACGTAAATTGCTTGCTCGTGAACAGTGATGCGCATTCACTAGGGAAGTCATTTTTATTGTTGTTATTGGGTATGGTTTTGGTTTGTTTTGGCTTTTCGTTTGTGTGTTTTATTTTTGTATTAACCACACCCAAATCCCACCAAAGACACCGGGTTACCAGTCCCCACGTCTCTGTCCCGGCGTCCGGCCTGGAGTCCTGTGCGGTTCTTAGAAGAAGAACCTCCGGCACCGAGCACGGTGCCGAGGACCGACCCCCGGATGCTCGGCCGCCTCACGGGTGCGGGCGGAGAGCGCATTACCTGACGGAAGTGGCTCAGCTTCTACGGTCCTGGTCCTAGATCGTTCTTTCCAACACGGCCTCTGGGCCACTCCCAACGGGGACAGGTGTTTCCCAGGCCTGTCCATGCTCGCTGGTGAGGGAGCCCGGGAACCGGAAGCCGCCATCAGATCCAGCAAAGCGCCCGGGATGCCTCCAGGCTCACAGACCTTCCCTGGGGACCCCAAAACAGTGACTGAACCCACAGAACTCCGGAGGTCCTAGACCTAGAGCATTGAACAGCTGGAGGTGCAAAGACGGCTCTCCGCTCAGCAGGCGCGTAGCTGGTGACGGGCCCGCGACCTGCCGCACAGCCGCCCGCATCTCACCCAGGGCCAGAGGCCGCGCTCGGGCCGCACCCTGTTCTGTTTCTTGATCTGGGGGCTGACCTCACAGATCCGTTCACTTTGTGAAAATGCATCCAGCGATAAATTGACAGTTTAGTACTTTTCTGTATGAACCAGTATATTATACTAAACCCCCAAAATCACATTGAGTGTGGGAAATTAAGTATATATATAATTTACATAATATCAAAATCAACATACCTTCCCCAAACCTTAGCTCCCAATTGCCTTCCTACTCTAGCAATAGGCATAAGAGCGGTTTAATTGCTCTGGCCAGTTAGTGTGCATCAGCTGATACCAAAGATAAGGACAAGCTGCTATTCAATTAGCAAAATAACTCAACAGAGACGTGCTGAGCATCTATTCCACGCCAGGCGCTGTGCTAAATAGTAAGTAGACCAGTAAGATGCCTGCATATATTCTGTGGAAGGAGCACAGTAAGGAAGTAAATGGAGGGCTATTGACAAACAATCACAGACCAGCAGAGCTGTCAGATACGTAGGGTCACACCGTTTGGGTGCAGTTTGTTAATGCCAGTGGAAAATGCCTGAGTAGCTAGCTCACTGAGGGGATCAGAGACTAGAAAAGGCAGTTGGTGGTGCTGATGAAAATTCAGGCCTGAGAACTAATGCGCTAGTTAGGACCCCCTGCTTCCATCATCCCATGGGGAAGGGTTCAAACAAGCCCAGTTGTTGGGGATCGAGAAGAGGCTTGAACTAGGGCTCCCTGGGTCTGGTGAACCGGGTCGCTGGATGGGCCGGTCACTGCTTCGGCTGTGGTGACCAGCACTCAGTCCGCGTGTCCTCTAGTGTCTGCTGAAAGGAGAGCATCTTCCTTTCCCGTGTCAGATGGCCGGGATGGTGATGAGAGGCTGGAGGAAAATGAGGGGCAGGGGGGCTATAGAGAGTGACTGGGTGGAGGGTGCACAGCACAGTCAGAGGAAGGCTCAGTTTGGGGGGAAGGGACTGACTGGGAGAAGAAACAGCCCAAGGCCCTGCAGGCGGATCTGGGGGTAACCCCGAATGCGGGCTGCTCGGGAAAGTGGGGAAAGTGCCCCCGGAGACAATGGAGAAGCCACGTTCTGGGGAGTTGGCGCCACGGAAGATGCCAAAGAAACCCTCCCCGTGTCTCTCCAGTCTGAAAAATGTGTGTCCTCGCTCCTCCACGTGGCTCGTGATTAATTACAAGGACACAAGTGCAGCAACTCTGCCATCCTTTGTGTTTTTCTGGGTGCCAATAGCTAGATAACATACCAGGGAGTCAACCATCCCAGAAAGTTGCAAGCAGCTGTTAGGAAATCCATTGTGCCTCCCACAACCTAACAAATCACCTGGTGGGGTCCTGTGCCCAGGCGCTCAGCTGCTATTCTCTCTGGCTGGGTAGTTTCCACTCCGTCTGAGCAAACAAGGACGGCCTATTCAACACAGAGCCCGCAACAATGAATATTCAATCCTAGTTGTGATTTTGGCAGAACCCAGCAAAACGGGGGAAAAAAATCCTTTTCTTCTCCTCTCCCCTGGGGTTTTGCGAATCTCCCTTGAAAGGGGTGTGAGAAGCCTCGGCAGGAAAGCCAGCTCCGCTTCAAGAAACTGCTTTGGTCTCTTTATGGATATTAGAACAATTAACATCTAGCTTCACGTACAAAGGACTTTCTCTCCTTTTATGTTGTAGTTCTTAAAATTCCCAGAATGGTGTACAGTAAAACTGTTCACTTGAGAAATTAAGTACCGTATGTGATAAGACAGTTGTATGAAATTTTTAAGCTGTCATTAAAAATGATTATAATTAGGACAAACTACAAGAAAATGCTTTAAAATTAAGACCTGAGTGAATTAAAAATTAAGGGGTATATTATGTATTATCATGTTGAAGGCTGGGTTTTGCGAGTCTAACACCCATTAACACTAATATGGGTCGCCTGCATGAATCCCGCTGCGGAGGGAGGGGCAGCCCGCGCCTGCCTCTGGCTGATGGGAGCAGTGTGCATGGAGGGTGGAGGGAAAGGAGCCCATGTAAACAGTTTACCTGCCCTCTGCTGTGACTTTCTCCCAAGAAGCCTGTTCTATCCTGAGGACATTAAAATATTTCATAACAAGGCTGAGTTTTCTCTCATCCTGAGGAATGTTCCAGACTCATCAATGATGAAGCTGTAACCATGTCATGTTCAAATCTCCTTTATTCCTTTAAGGGTGAAAGAGTCCTTCTCCACATTCACTGGGGAAATGAGAGTTGTACATGTTACTCAAGCCCACGGAGCTAAGAGATGGAGGCCAAACTCACCTCCTGTGAGCAGGCCCTGCAGGCACAAGGCAGGTCATTACTTCTATCAAGTCATAGGTCAGATCAGCCTGCTTCCCTCCCCACAGGTACCCATGTTACTCTGCTCTCCTTGATCTCCCACAGTCTAGTCCAAGCACCATCCCATTAGCATTGTGCATCCCTCCACCTTCCCAGGGACTTGAATAGACCGTCAGGAAACTGGGTATCAAAGCTTATACTTTTATGTAGTATTGTTGGCCTTCTCTCATGCATTATTATTTCAATGTGCTAGCAAGCTAAGAAACTCTCAGCCTTTGGAGGTTTTCTCCCCTTGGAGATGGGGGGAGGGAATGACAAATAAGGGAGCAGGCAGAAAGCCCTTTGTTGCTACAATATCTTGAAGAAAAGAGTGAGCAAGTAGCACTGTGTGCCTAGGACATGCCCATAAGCATGCCAATTGTTTATAGTCCCATGAGGGCACAGCTGCCTTTCAGCAGGTACTCAAGAAAAAATTGTCAATTGTTGCTATAAGGTAGAAACTCTTAGGATTAGGCAAATACAGAAGGCATTTGGTATTTACCAAATTAAATTGGCAATTTTGACTATTCAAGAAACAACTCAAATACCATAATCCTAGAATGAGTTGTGAGTCTGAGCTGTTGGTCTCATTGTCTGTGGGGAAGCACGGGACTTGGTTGGAGTGTCTGTAAGGAGGATTCTCTGAAAGGTCAGGGGCCTCTGGGGGCCAAAGGTGGCAGCCCCTACCTTGACTTGTCCAAACAAGTCCTATCTCACAGGTGTTTTGCTGGAATCACTATGTTTAGTCTTTAAGACCCAACCTTGTAGAAGCATGTGCTTTCTCAAGGATACTTACCCTGCTGATTGTATCTAGAGGTTAATTTTAGTTCAAGCTGTTGTTATAATAAAAAGCTAACGAGGCAGGCAATCAGGGCTGTTTTTGGTTTCTAAAGCCAAACAAGCCCCTTAGCCTTCTCTTTCACAGAAACGTGTGTCAGTTATCTATTTATCCGTTGCTCAGGGTCTGCTGCTCAGACCCGGCAATTGTCTTGAGAAGTCAATGAATGAATTCACAGACAAGGGAGGGTTAAGCAAAGGGAGAAGTTTATAACAGCGAAGGTAACAAAGCTCTCAGCTCGCATAAGAAGGTTCCAAAAACGGGTTGCCGCAGAAGCTCACTAGTCTAGGGGTTTAAAATTTCCTGTTCTTGCTCTCTATTGGCTCTTTCAAAAAAGCACCAGCCAATCTCCTTTTGCCCTCATCTCCCACTTTTAGTTCCTGCTCTTGGATTCAGGGGGAAAGGCAGCTCTACAGGTGACTGGTACATTCCACCTATCTTGGTGACAATCTGAACATCTGGTTTATTTCCTCCTTAGCTGCCATTTTCCCTCCCTGCAGCCCTTACCCTGAACTGCCTGATTCCATCTATCTCTTCATTAGTACTTGTAACTATGCAGACACTAGGGGCCTGGTGCATGAAATTCGTGCACGGGGGGCAGGGTGGGGTCCCTCAGCCCAGCCTGCACCCTCTCCATTCTGGGACCCCTCGGGGGATGTCCGACTGCCAGTTTAGGCCCAATCCTGGGCCTAAACTGGCAGTCGGACATCCCTCACATAATCCGGGACCGCTGGCTCCTAACCGCTCACCTGCCTGCCTGCCTGATCACCCCTAACCACTCTGCCTGCCTAACTGATCGCCCCTAACTACCTCTGCCTGCCTGCCTGATTGCTCCTAACTGCCTCTGCCTCGGCTCCTGCCATCATGGCTTTGTCTGGAAAGACGTCTGGAAGACATCCGGTCTAATTAGCATATTACACTTTTATTAGTATAAATACCATGGCAGGTAGGTTCCCAGAGCCTGATCATCCCTACCCATGGTCATTCATGCCTGTCCTTGAGTGTGGGCAGAATGTTACTTGTCTCTCACCAACGGGATATGGCAAAGGTTGCAGGCTACATGTGATTACATGTACATATTTACATATGATTGTAGGACTCATCTTCTCTCTCTCTCTCTCTCTCTCTCTCTCTCTCTCACTTTGTCTAAGAATAACACTGCCATGAAGTAAGTGGCATGTTGGGAAAGCCCACGTAAGAAGGAACTTCAAGTAACCTTCAGTTGCTGAAAGTGGGCTTCAGCTGATGCAAGAAGAAGGAGAATAAGGGGGAAGGGGAAGGGGAAGAAGAAGGAGAAGAAGAAGAAGAAGAAGAAGAAGAAGAAGAAGAAGAAGAAGAAGAAGAAGAAGAAGAAGCTGAGGCCTATATCCACAAGGAACTGAATCTTCCTGAAATCTTAAGAGCAGGAAAGCAGAGTCTCCAGTTGAGAACCCAACCCTGCAGACAGCTTGATGGTAGCCCGAAACCGTGAGCTAATACAGGTGTGATGCTTTGGGCTTCCACGTGCGCGGTGATTTGTTACAGAGCAATAGATAAGTAACATAGGTACTAATTTGAACTTCATGTATAGCAAACTTAGAATTCAAGATCTTATCACTTGCTTCATGAAAAAAAATCTTATTATTGCTTTATTGTGTTCACACTTTGTTTTATAAAAATGCCAAAATTCTTACTAAGAATACATACGAGTTCCTTGAAGTTTTTCAGTGGTACTTGAATGTAATTATTGGCCAAAATTATACTTCCAATAGTCTCAATAGACATATCCCTCCTACATGTTAAATGTCTGCCACATAAGCTCATAGAAGAAGTGGGACCTTTTAACAAAAAGTCTCCTAGCCTTCAGTGAGTAGACATTTAATCACTACTCAGAAGGGACTTGTTGTTTTTAAACTTTGTCAGAAAAGATAATAGGTATGCTGCTCGAAGACAGAGCTAAAAGAGAGTGCAAAAGAAGCTTAGAGATCAATAACTAGATATATTGGTGCAGTGTAACCTGACATAGATTTGTTGTGTTGGTTTTTTATTTTGGTTTTGTTTTTTGTTTCCCAAGCTCTATCAAAGCTCTTTTGAATATTAATTTTGTATATTAAAAACCCTCACCTCTGTCTTCACAGCCACCCCCAGCATCATAAAGTCAATTTCTTTTTATTGTTTTTAAATATATTTTTATTGATTTCAGAGAGGAAGAGAGAGATAGAAACATCAACGATGAGAGAGAATCATTGACCGGCTGCCACCTGGACACCTCAAGCTGGGAATCGAGCCCTGCAACCCGGGCGTGTGCCCCAACCAGGAATTGAGCCATGACCTCCTGGTTCATAGGTGGACGCTCACCAACTGAGTCACGCCAGCTAGGCATAAAGTCAATTCTTTATCTCAGCTGAGCTTACATTTCTGTGTTTTTGTAACCACAGAAGCTTCTCCTATGAGTCATGAGCTGGTTTCCTGCAGACGTGACATCACTCAGCGAACCCATGAGACGCTGTGGTTTGCTGCTGCAGGAGCCTGAGAACCTCTGCTCCGTGTCCCACCTGGGCGTGCATGGGGACAGCGCCTTCCCTCCCAGTGGGAACTTCAGGGCACATTCCTCAGCCGAGCCATTTATCAGGCACTTGGTGTGGGCCAGGCGCAGTGACCGCCCCCCACCTCTGCTCTGTGAGGCTGGCCTTCATCTTCTTCTTTACCAGAAGGAGACTCTGAGGCCTGCAGAATATGTTCCTGTTAGCTCCCAAGTGACCCTGTGGAAAATTACATGGACAATCTGAAGGAATTATTTGATTGTTCAAGCCCCAAAATGCCAGTGTTTGTATAATTTAAACAAAATGAAAACTTTCTAAGCCTATTTCAATATGAGAATTATCCTAATATCATTTGGCATGTAAAGTAACAAAAATGTTATTCATCCTAGTAGGTGTTCTCAGTGGCAAAATGAATGTAATACTGGCATGACATTCAGTAGCTGGGTAAGGCCTTGTTCTGGTCTCAGCTCCATTTTGGGTCAGTCTGCCACTCAGATGAGTCACTTCACCCATCGTGGCCATTGTTCACTCCTCTGTGAAAAGAAGGAAACAAGCAAAACATTCTTCTAAGGAGAGCTTCTAGCTTCAAGTCTTGATTACTACTTTATTATATCTTTTTAGAAGGATAAACTTGTTTTATTTGATGACCGTGGATGAAAAGGGGCCACATGCTAACCTGACTAGCTCAGGGAATGCTTTGCAAACTCAGAGACCTAATATAACCACAAAGAATGGTCTGAAATTAAAACATTTTTAATTAAAAAGTGCTATATACCGTGCTATCCTGCCATTGTGGCGGGAAGTCATGTCCTAGGCCAGTATCTTCCCTGACAAAGATCAACTTTGATCTTAACTGAGCGTATTGTCTTTTTGCATCTATGATAATCTACCTTTGGAATGTCAAGGTAACGTGTAGCTTTCCTTTTTCCAGACCCCTCGGGGTCCAACCAATGCACCAGGGCAGAGACCACAAACTCCCTCATTAATTGTTGACAATTAACTCTCCTGCACCCACCTGTGTAAAAGAAGCATGTGTCTATCATTTCACTTTTTATCCCATCCCAGAGGCTTCCCGCTTTGCTTTCTCCCACCTCTCTAATCTATCACCAATAGATTTACTGTAACCTACTTAAGTCTCCTCCTTTGATCATAATTTATAAAACAAGGTGAAAAACTGCCATTTTCCTGAGCACTACCTCAATATGTTGAGATTTTGCTTCCTGGCAATTGTGAACAGTTTGGCTCAAAGAAACTCACAAAAATTATTTACAGGTTTGAATGTTTCTTACACTAACATGACAAAAGTAACACCACATGTATATACATGTGTGTATATGTACATGTATGTATATGTACATTCATATGCCTTTTATCTTTAAGTAATGAAGGGCTAATCTGATGTGTCGATGTAAGAAATGTCCAACCCTGTAAGAATATTTATGAGTTTATTTGGCCAAATTGACAACAATTGCCAGGAAGCAAAAATCTCAGCAGATTGAGAAAATGCTCTGGAGAATGGCAGTTTTGCAACTTATTTTCTACATTAGGGTCAAAGGAGATGTAAGGGGGTTATAAGAAACCCATTAGTGATATAGAGATAGCGACTTTCAGCCTCTGAGTCTGTCAGGCCCCCCAAGCAGGCCTCCCTGAGCTGGTCAGGGTTAGGATGTGGCCCCTTTTCATCCGCAGCTGTCTCGCCATTGGTCTCTAACTATTCAGGAGCAGTAAGCACACTTTCCCCAGGCCTGGTGTTTGGATCACGACTCTTCTGAAAAACATACCTGGGTTATAAGCATCGGGCGGTTGTGGAATGTCTAGCCACTGCCCACCCCCACCAACCTGGCTGGATGTCAGGATGAAAGCAGACTGATTAGCAAGGGACCCTATTCCAGGCCTTACTGTGAAATCCCAGAGTTACCAATCATAAAGTGACTTGATGCCAAAACATCCAGGTGGGGAAGAAAAATTAATAAATTATAGAGATATTTTATATATACATTTCCAAATATGGTTACATGGAGTTTGGAAACATCTGGGTGATGAATTGGAATTTCACTTTTGCTTCAGCTCTTTGGCATAACATAAACACAGCCTGCAAGTCCCTAAAGATAAATGGGAGAGTTGGAAACTGCAAAAGGTAGGTGGAGAAAGAATCAGATTTTAAAACTGGCCCAGGATGCTTGCCAAATGGGAAAAAATTCAAAGCAGCCCAAGGCATTTCCTCTCAGAGTTAAATTAAAGATACAGTGTCCTGGTAGCTAAAATTAGAAGCTACTTTGCATATTCTTTCACTCTTTAGATATACATTTGGGGATATTTGTATTTTTTTCATTATATTTTGTATTTGTTTCCAAGGCCTATTAATATGCTGCTGGTTACAGTTTTCTCCTACTGAGTATATGTAGACCAAGATTTGGGGCAATAGAGAACTATTTTCTGAAAATAGTCTTCAAAAGTGCTATTTCCTTAAAAGTCCCAGATGAAGATAGACGGTATATAGCACAGGCAGCTATGCTATGAATTTTAAAGCCTTTCTCATCCAATTACTTGCAATAACTTAGTTTCTTTCCCAAGCTATAATAAATCATGTATGTATGAATGCAGAATTTAAATATGAGTAGAGTTTTAGTGTAATAGTATATCACCAGGAGTCGGTATTTTTGTTATATATGGTTCCATTTAACAGACGTGGAGTGAAAGCTCATTGATCTGGGTTTGCTAATTCAGACTTTGTGGGGCTGGCTTCCAGTTGACTTCTTTAAAGAAGCCGTTCTTCATAGAAAACTCAAATTAAAGTTGTAAATAAGACTGCAAATGGGAATGTATAAAGTACTTAGGAGTAAATTTAAAGTACTTTACAAGTACCATTTGCATATAAAATTGTTATGCTAATTATAAGTAATTCTTATTAAAGTAGGTCTCTTAAAATGATCTGCTAGGCAAGTTTCCTTAGTGAATTTGAGTTTTAGAATGTGGTAAAAGGTAATAAGCCAGAGTTTCTTTTAAATACTGTATTCTCTAATTCATAATTTTCATTAATTTAAGTTACCTTTCTTTTTTTTTTTTTGCTAATTAATCCAAATTGCTAACATTCTGCTAGCAAGTTCAGTTCCTAACTCTCCTACAAAGTTCAAGTAGTTTTTTAAATAGGATTAAATCATAGTTGTGTAAAGAAATTTTGTATTTTCCAATATCAGATTGGTAATGTTTATATGGCCTAATATTGTATACTAGAGGCCCGGTGCACAAAATTTGTGCACAGCAGGGAGGGGGGGTCCTCTCAGCCCGGCCTGAACCCTCTCCAATTCAGGACCCCTCTGGGGATGTCCGGCTGCCAGTTTAGGCCCAAACCCATGGCCTAAACCAGCAGTCAGACATCTCTTTCGCAATCTGGGACTGCTGGTTCCTAACCGCACACCAGCCTGATCACCCCTAACCACTCTGCCTGCCTTCCTGATCACCCCTAACCCCTCTGCCTGCCTGCCTGACTGATCACTCTTAACCACCTCTGCCTGCCTGCCTGATCACCCCTAACAGTCTCTGCCTGCGTGCCTGATCACCCCTAACAGTCTCTGCCTGACTGATCACCCCTAACCACTCTGCCTGCCTTCCTGGTCACCCCTAACCCCTCTGCCTGCCTGACTGATTAACCACCTCTGCCTGCCTGCCTGATGCCCCCAACTGCTCTCCCCTGCTGGCCTGATCGCCCCTAACTGCTCTCCCTTGCTTGCCTGATCCCCCCTAGCTGCTCTCCCCTGCCAGCCTGATCACCCCTAACCACCTCTGCCTGCCTGCCTGATTGCCCCTAAATGCCTCTGCCTGCCTGCCTGATCACCCCTAACTGCTCCCCTCTGTTCACCCCTAACCGCTCTCCCCTGCCAGCCTGATTGACCCTAACCACCTCTACCTGCGGACCTGATCACCCCTAACCACTCTGCCTGCCTGCCCGATCGCCCCTAACTGCCTCTGCCTTGGCCCCTGCCACTGTGGCTTTGTCCAGAAGGAGGTCCAGAAGATGTCTGGTCTATTTGGTCTAATTAGCATATTACCCTTTTATTAGTATAGATTTTTCAGTGGTTAAAACTAACATGTAGATAAAAGTTATTTTGGAATTTTAGAGGGGGAAAAGGAAAACTTTGTAACACAGAGGCTCATATTAGAATTGGCTGCCTCCTCGGGTACATAAGTTTCCTTATCAGTAAGAGTGCAAGAAAAAGCTTGATAACAGAAAAGTAAGAACTAGACTTGTGGTTAGAATGTAAGATGCAGCCTGTACAGTGAGGGATGAGGGAGGACGTTCAAAGGAAGGTGGATATTCACAGTCCTGCCAACTTCATCAGTGGTTGTTCAAGCATTGAGTAGTTCTCCATGTAGTGCAGGCCAATGCAATATTTGTCAAATACCTCAGCTGGGCAGTGTAGACACCTCATCGAGAACTCTAGTCCTCATTAAGTGTACTTCTTCCCACAAAACCCCCCAAAAATTCATGCCCAGAGAAAAATGGGACATGAAATTTTCCTGACCACATGGTTATTTATTTTCTGCAGATTAAATTGAATCACTTGTAAACTATTCTTAAAAAATAGTTGTTCACTTTCTGCTGCTTATCAATCACTAAAAAGATGTCTATCTAAACCTGTGTAGGTCTGCTCCTGATGTTTTCATGTCCAATATGTTTTCTCCCCTTTCTACTTTCTGTATTTTATGAGCACTAGGATAAAGACAAGAAAAGGTAGGAAGATAAAAGAGTAGTGGAGAAAATGTAAAATTAGAGTTAAATATGTAAATTAAAAAAAACAAAGAATATCACTCCATAATTGAAGATATCATCATAAAGGAGAACTTATCTTTGCAATCTACTTTATCTTCAAATTAAAAGCACAGAGAGAACAGATCTACCTTTTAACTAGCAATAAAAAGTCCAAGTTGCTTATGTCGCATGTGTCATTCAAGTTTTCAAAAATTGCATCCAGAACACTCTATCTTAAGAGGATGAACTGTTATTTCTGCAGCTTTTAATAACTGACAAATCCATTTAAATCTCGGGCTGTACATAAATTGTCAGCATCCAAATTTGCTCTGACAAACAGAATTGGAGAAAACAAAAATAACATGAGGGGAAAATGCACTATTAATAGCTGTGTAAATAAAGCAGCAACATGAACTAATAAAAGGAAAGCAGCAACCCCAAGAGAGCCAACGAAGGGATTCAAGTTGCCACAAGTGGACTTAGGAGGGTTGGCTACTCTTCGCCTCCTTCCCAAATTCAGTTTTCTTCAAAAGCTACTGCATCAAGGAGCCTAGAGGCAAACCTTTCAAAGCAAACGCTTATATCATTAAAGAAAACTAAGAATAAAATGAAAACATTTCTTACCTACCATTTTGGAGAGAGAGAAAGGAAAGAAGGGGTCACTTATTACTCTCACTTCCCTAGTCATTTGCCTGATGCACACACTTATAGTTGAATAGGACTGCAGCCCTGCTCCATGGACAGAAGTGGAGGGAGACCCTTCTTCACGCCACTGCAGCCACTGCGCTTCATCCAAGCCCCTTTGCTTGCTGGTAATAGAAATCCTTTCAAACTTGCTCAAGCAAAACAGGAACTTTTATTTAAAAGCTTCCAGGGGAATCCCTGGGAACACAATAGTGGGAAATACAATTGGGCCTTGTCAAGAAATAATGATTGTGTACCTGAGATTTATCAGCAAAACTCTGTATCCTACCTCTCTTATCCTGGAGACAGGGTAAGAGAGACCAACAGAGACTGCTCCGATGAGAGAGCATTCCAAGGGGGAAAGACAGACAATAAACACATGGCCAAGTAAATAAGAATGTCAAATATCAAGGCCCGATGCACGAAATTCTTGCAAGAGTAGGCCTTCCTTGCCCCGGCTGCCAGCATTGGCTTCCCTCTGGGATGCAGGACCCTTCATCCGGAAGGTCGTCCGAAGGACGTCTGGTCTAATTAGCATATTACACTTTTGTTATTATAGATGCTATAAAGAAGGTAGAATAAGTATGCATTTTACAAAGTAAGATAAAATAGCAGTCCTGGAATTTGGGAGAGAGGAAAGTCAGGGGCTCATAGCATTAAGGAGAGCTTTCTTAAACAGGTGAAACATGCATTGAAACCTAGAAGAACTGAAGAGACTAGAGCTCCGAGTCCTGCAAAATCTAGTGGAACAGCTTTGCAAGCAGAAGGAACAAGTCAAAAGCCAGAAGACTAGACTCTGCTGTCAACAGGTATATAACTGAGCCACATATGTAATTTTCGTATTTTTTAGAGAGGGTTCCCAGTCAAGATGGCTGAGAAGGTAAACACTATGCTTGCTTCCTCCCATGACCATGTCAAAATTACAACTAATTTATAGAACAATCAACCTGGAGAACCATCTGAAGGCTAGGTGGACAGTAATCTTATTACTGTGGATGTAAAGAAGAGGCCACATCAAGACTGATAGGAGGGACATAGGCTGGTCCTACACAAACACATGGTGGTTGAGAATCAGGAGGAGATATTTCATCTGCAGAGACCCCCCCATGAGGAACCAGGGGTCCCAACGCTATACCAGCTCCCCAGCCCAAAGACCAGTGCTGGGAAGAGGAGCCCCCATAACTTTTGGCTGTGAAAATCAGCAGGGATTCTGACCCAGTAAGAGAGAGGGATGCAGGAAACCCAGGTGGCCTCTTCAAGGGCTCATGCACAGACTCACTCACAAATACTTACCCAGAGCTTCAGGGAAGGACAGCAGTTCAAAAACCTCCAGAGATATATTGGGAGAAACTGAACTGTGTGGCTTCAGGCAAAGGGCCTTGTGTCCTTATGTTAAAACCTCTCCCCAAGCCTACAGGTACAGGCAGAAAACAAATCTGCATCTGCATTAACCTGGGGAACATGGCTGACCCCACCCTGATAAATCTCTGAGACCACATCCAACCCAACTCAGCAGAAACCCAGGCATCCTCTTAAAGGGCCCACGCACAGACTCCCAGCTTATAAGCACTCATTCTATGCTCCAGCAAAGAGAGAGCAGCTGGAAAGGCCCTATAAACATATGGGAGGAAACAAAACAGTGTGGGTCCAGGGAGAGGGCTTGATGATGGAGAGCTGCCATCATCTCTGTGTAGATCCCTCCCCCAGCACAGCCCGCAAATGCTGGTGGCCCCAAATTTAAATCTGCACCTGGTAACAACCATCCATCTTACCCTGATGAGTCTCTGAGACCATGCTCCACCCAACTCACACACTGCCTTTGGTGATTTCAGCAGCTGTGCCTCACAGGCAGCCTCAACCCATTCTCCAAATTTTCTTAAAACTCTCCAAGGTCTGCCAGCCCCAGGCAGATGACAGCTGGCCTCAGAATGTCATGTGCCTCTTGCAGCCAGCCTCGGGTCACAACATGACCTCTTTCACATGCCTCTAGCCCCAGCACAGCCAGCTATCAAATTTGGATCATACTGTAGCAGGAGACCCCAGGCTGGACACAGTCAGCAGCTGAACTAGGCCTGCACTAGAGCCCCTCCCAAGAGACCCCAAAATCAACACATCCAGTGGCTGGCCTCAGACTACAACAGAGCACCGCCTGGTTAGCTCCACAAAAGGCACACCTAAAGGATATGGTCATGGCCAGTCCTAACAGCCGGTCAGCGTGCAGGCCATCCCCACCTACTGACATGCCACAGCAGCCAAGGCTCAACAACAATGGGAGGACACACACAACTCAGATAGGGACACAATTCTGGAGCACCTGGCTCAGGTAACAAGGGAGACTGGGCTACTGGACCCCACAGGACAGACACTACAAATGCAACTCAGCCAAGACTGGGAGACATAGCAGATCTACCAAATACATAGAAACAAGCATAGAGAGGCAGGCGAAATGAGGAGACAAAGAAACATGTCCTAAATGAAAGAATAGGAAAAACTCCAGGAACTAAATGAATGAAGGGAAGCAATCTTCCAGATATAGAATTCCAAACACTGGTAAAAAGGATGCTCAGAGAACGTAGGGGAAGAAGAGACAAACTCAGTAAAAACTTCAGTAACATTCCCTTGCCAGGTGGCTCAGTTGCTTGGAGCTTCATCCCATACACCAAAAGATTGCAAGTTCGATTCCTGGTCAGGGCACATACCTAGGTTGCAGGTTTGATTTCTAGTTAGGGCATGTGCAGGAGGCAACCAGTCAGTGTTTCTCTCACATATTAATGTTTCTCTCTCCCTCTCTCTATCTCTTTCTCTTTCTCCCTTCCCCTATCTCTAAAAATTAATAAAAATGTATCCTGGAGTAAGGATTTTTTTTAAAAAGAGGTAATAACCATAAAAAATGACAACAGAAACCATTAAAAAGAACCAGTTAGAAATGAAGAAAACAATAACTGAAATGAAGAATACACTAGAAAAAAATTAACAGCAAGTTAGATGAAGCAGAGGATTGAATCACCAATTTGGAAGAAAAAGTAGCAGAAAACACCCAATTGGGACAACAAATAAAAAAAAGAATTTAAAAAATGGATAGTTTAATGAACCTCTTGGATATCAAGTGTACCAAAATTCATATCATAGAGATGCCAGAATGAGGAGAGAGAGAGCAAGGGATTGGGAACTTATTTGAAGAAATAATGACTAAAAAGTTTCCTACCCTGGTGAAAGAAATAGACATAGAAGTCCAAAAAGTGAAGAGTCCCAAAGATGAACCCAAAGATGCATACACCAAGTCACATTTTAATTAAAATGCCCAAGTTTAAAGACAAAGAGAGAATCTTAAAAGCAGCAAGAGAAAGGCAGTTAGTTATCTACAAAGTAGCTCCCATGAGATGATTTCTCAACAGAAATCTTGCAGGCCAGAAGGGACCTGCACAAAATATTCAAAGTGATAAAAAGCAAGAACCCATAACAAACAATACTCAGCAAGCCTATAATTTAGAATCAAAGGTAGAAATAAATAATTTTCCAGACTAGAAAAAGTTGAAAAATTTCATCACCACCAAACCACTATCACAAGAAATATTAAAGGGACTTCTTTAAGAAGAAGGACAAAAAATAACATAAATATGAATAATAAAATGACAATAACTACATGCCTATCAATAGTCATTTTAAATGTAAATGAATTAAATGCTTGAATCATACA
Source organism: Myotis brandtii (assembly GCF_000412655.1). NCBI lineage: Eukaryota > Metazoa > Chordata > Mammalia > Chiroptera > Vespertilionidae > Myotis > Myotis brandtii. The sequence continues at coordinate 1,200,373 of NW_005371645.1, forward strand.
CAAAAGGTGGCTGAATGGATAAGAAAACAAGACTTATATATGCTGTCTACAAGAGACCCATTTCAGATCAAAAGATATGCAGAGACTGAAAGTAAAGGGAAGGAAAAAGGTATTCCATGAAAATGGAAATAGAAAAAAAAAAGCTGGGGTAGCAATACTTATATCAGAACTCCACCAAGATGGCGGCATAGGTAAACACCGGAGACTGCTGCCGCAAACAACCACTTCAAAAATACAACTAAAAGACGGAACGGACATCACCCAGAACCACAGGAAGGCTGGCTGAGGAGAGACTCTTCAACTAGAAGGAAAAATAACAGCACACCGAGGCTCAGAGGAGGCGCAGTGTGGAAAAAATGAGGGCGCGGTCGTTTTCAATCAGGAGGGAGTCTCAGACTCTGAGCTCCAGACCCGGCGAGTCTCTAAGGACTCAGACTCAAACGGGAGGAGAAGGATTGTCTAGCATCAGTTGGAACGTGAGGGCGGCTTTCACTCCGAGGATTGCAGCGGTTGCCGGGGTTCTGAGAAGCAGAGCCTCTGGGAACGGGACTGAGAGCGGCCATAACTGCTCCCTCCACCCAGATTAGCGCCTCTCCAGAGGAGGACAGAAGTCCCACTGCAGCAGACACAGCTGATTCTCGCAGCCAGTCGGCCTGGCGGTCAAATCCCTCTAATATTAACTACAACAATCATCAATTAACTAGAACAAGACTGTGCACAAAGACCACAAGGGGGTGCACCAAGAAAGCATAAAAAATGCGGAGACAAAAAAACATGACAGAAATGGAGGATATAGAGCTAAAAAACGCAATTTTGAGGGCTTGCAATAAACTTCTGGAGAGCCTCACGAAAACTAATGAGACCCTCGATGCTATGATAAAGAAACAACTAGAAATTAAGCATACACGGTCGGAAATAAAGAATATTACACCCAATAGCAGACCAGAGGAGCGCAAGAATCAAGCCAAAGATTTGAAATGCGAAGAAGCAAAAAACACCCAACCGGAAAAGCAAAATGAAAAAAGAATCCGAAAATACGAAGATAGTGTAAGGAGCCTCTGGGACAGCTTCAAGCGCACTAATATCAGAATAATAGGGGTGCCAGAAGATGAGAGACAGCAAGATATTGAAAACCTATTTGAAGAAATAATGGCAGAAAACTTCCCCCACCTGGTGAAAGAAATGGACTTACAGGTCCAAGAAGCGCAGAGAACCCCAAACAAAAGGAATCCAAAGAGGACCACACCAAGACACATCATAATTAAAATGCCAAGAGCAAAAGACAAAGAGAGAATCTTAAAAGCAGCAAGAGAAAGAAACTCAGTTACCTACAAGGGAATACCCATACGACTGTCAGCTGATTTCTCAACAGAAACTTTGCAGGCCAGAAGGGAATGGCAAGAAATATTCAAAGTGCTGAATACCAAGAACCTACAACCAAGAATACTTTATCCAGCAAAGCTATCATTCAGAATTGAAGGTCAGATAAAGAGCTTCACAGATAAGGAAAAGCTAAAGGAGTTCATCACCACTAAACCAGTATTATACGAAATGCTGAAAGGTATCCTTTAAGAAGAGGAAGAAGAAAAAGGTAAAGATACAAATTGTGAACAACAAACATGCATCTATCAACAAGTGAATCTAAGAACCAAGTGAATAAATAATCTGATGTACAGAATGAACTGGTGATTATAATGAATCAGGGACATAGAAAGGGAATGGACTGACTATTCTTGGGGGGGAAAGGGGAATGGGAGATGCGGGAAGAGACTGGACAAAAATCGTGCACCTATGGATGAGGACAGTGGGTGGGGAGTGAGGGCGGAGGGTGGGGCGGGAACTGGGAGGAGGGGAGTGCATTTATCATTCTTCTAAATTTAACTTTAAGAGGAACAAATGTAATCTGAAAAATAAAGATTTAATAAATTAAAAAAAAATACTTATATCAGATAAAATAGACTTTAAAACAAAATCTATAAAAAGAGAAAAAGAAGAACACACATAATGATAAAATGATCAATTCTACAAGGTAATACAACCCTTGTCAACATTTATACATCCAATGTAGGAGCACCTAAATTTATAAAGCAAATACTTATAAACATAAAGGCAGAGATCAACATTAATACAGTAATTGTAAGGGATTTCAATAACTCATGGACATCAATAGATCATACAGACAGCAATCAATAAGGAAACAGTGACACTGAATGACACATTAGACCACATGGATTTAATGGATATTTGTATAGCATTTCACCCCAAAACAGCAGAATATACAGTTTTTTCAAGAACACATGGAACATTTTCCAGGCTAGGCCACATATTGTCTATAATTTAAGAAGATTTAAATAGAATAAAACAAAATCTTCTCCAACCACAATGGTATAAAACTAGAAGTTAATTATAAGAAAAAAAATTTTAATGAAAACCTGGAGTGGTATGGGAGGCAGGTGGAGGAGGTCAAGGAAGAAAAAAAAGGAGAGGCAGCTGTAATATTCTCAACAATAAAGATAAATTTTAAAAGAAATGATTAAAAAACACATGGAGGCTTAATAATTTGCAATTAAACAATGAAAGGGTTAACAATGCAATAAAGAAAGAAATCAAAAGAAGCCTTGAAACAAATGAAAATGGAAACACAATGACCCCAAATCTATCGGACACAGCAAAAGCATTTCTAAGAGGGAAATTCATAGCAATATAGGCCTTCCTCAAGAATCAAGAAAAATCTCAAATAAACAATGTAATTTTACATTTAACAGAACTATAAAAAACAACAAACAAAGCCCAATAGAGTAGAAGGAAGGAAGTAATAAAGATTAGAATAGAAATAAATGAAATCAAGACTAAAAAACAGTATGGAAGATTCAAAATGGCAGCAGAGTAAGTGGATGCTGCATGGACATGCTCACAGGAACAAACTGGAATTACAACTAAAATACAGAAAAACTTCCTCAATATCAACAGAAGCCTTGCTGGAGAGAACCCTAATACCTGAGAACCAAAAGTGGAGACCTCACAGAGACTAGTAGGAGGGGCAGAGGCATGAAAGGGCTAGCCCAGTGTCCACAGACAGCAACTGAAGTTCTGGAGAAATATCTCAGCTATGGGGGTTGCCACTGAGAACTCTTGGGTCTAATACCCAAGCTGAGCCCCCAGCAGAGAGCACCAGAACTAAGAAGGGTGCCCACATAACATCTGGCTGTGAAAAGCAGCAGGATTACTGTCTGCCAGGGAGAGATGGCTGGAAATTCAGGCATCCTCTTAAAGGGCCAACACACAAAATTCCCTGTGGAGCCACCCACCTTATGCTCTGGCAGAGGGATGGCAGAGAGGACTGGATTTGAGTGAGCAGAAGCCAGGATCAGAGGCTCAGAGGTTAGAGCTCAGAAGGCAGACACCAAGGTTTCCTGTGCTGAGTCATTCCCTCATGCAACAGAGGACATCTTTCCTACACAGACATTTGCTATACAGGCAGCCTTGCCTTGGGGGAAGATAGTTGACCCACCCTATTGGAAAACACCTTGCCCCAGGGCACAGAGTTCCTGAGGCCACTTAGGAGGAGACTAAAAATAACAATTAGCCTCTAGGCAGAGGAAACTGCCTCACCCTGTTGAAAAAAACCTCTCACCACACCTGAGGATAATTGCCTGAGGCAAATTCAAGTTGGAATCATATCAGTCTGTAGGCAGAGGTGGTCTCTGGAGGCTTTGAGTCTTTGCCTGATCTAATTAGATAGAAACAGAGGTGTAGCAGATCTGCCTAATACATAGTCAGAAACCCAAACAAGCAACCAAAATGAGGAGACAAAAAAGAACCACCAAATGAAAGAACAAGAGAATTCTCCAGAAGAAGAGATAAATGAAATAGAGATAAGAAATTTATCTGAAACACAGTTCAGAGTAACAATGGTAATAATGTTCAACAGCATAAAAAAGATATAGTAACTATGAAAACGGAAATAAAGAATAACATGGCATAAATAAAGAACACATTGGAAAGAATACACAGCAGATTAGGGGCAGCAGAGGATCAAATGAGTGAATTAGAAGACAGGGTTGAAAAACCACTCAATCAGAGAACAACAACAAAAAAACAAAAAAAATCCCACAATAAAAAAGTAGGACAGCTTAAGGGAGCAGTGGGACAACATGAAACATAACAATATTAGAATAGCAGGTGTGCCAGAAGAGGTAGAAAGGGAAGAAGGGATAGAGAATTTATTTGAAAAAATAATGGCAGAAAACTTCCCTAACCTGGTAAAGGAAAACGTCACACAAGTTCAGGAGGCACAGAATGTCCCAAGCAAGAAGAACCCAAACAGGCCGAGGCCCAGACACATCATAATTAAAATGCCAAAAAATAAAGACAAAGAATGTTAAAGGCAGCAAGAGAAAAGCAAACTTTTACCTACAAAGGAGCTCCCATAAGGCTGACACCTGATTTCTCATCAGAAACTCTACAGGCCAGAAAGGTCTGGCATGAAGTACTCAAGGTAATGGAAAGCAAGGATCTGAAACCAAGATTACTATATCCAGCAAGGCTCCCATTTAAAATAGACAATGAAATAAAGAGCTTCCCAGACAAAAAAAGGGGGGGTCTAAAGGAGTACATCACCACCAAGCCAGAATTACAGGAAATGTGAAAGGGACTTCTGTAATGAGAATAATATATAAAGAGAAACCTAGGCATACAGAATTAAAATGGCAATAAATAAGTACCTATCAATAATAACCTTAAATGTAAATGGATTAAATGCTCCAATCAAAAGGTATAAGATAGCTGAATGGATACAAAAACATGACCCAACTATATGCTGTCTACAAGAGATCCACCTCAGAACAAAAGACACAATGAAAAAGAGTGAAGGAATGGAAAAAGATTTTCCATGCAAATGGAAATGTAAAAAAGCTGGAGCAGCAATACTCATATCCAACAAAATAGACTTCAAAATGAAGACCATAACAAGAGACAACAAAGGTCACTACATAATACTAAAGGAATCGATCCAACAAAAGAATATAACCCTAGGAAACATATATGCATCAAATATAGGAGCACCTAATATATTAAAAAAACAAAACTTCTAGAAATCTTTAAAGGAGAGATCGACAACAACACAATCATAGTAACAGACTTTAACACCCCGCTGACTTCACTAGATAAATCTTCCAGACAAAAATTTAACAAGGAAACAGTTACTCTAAAGGACACACTAAATCAGATGGATTTAATTGACATTTATAGAACATTTCACCTCAAAGCAGCATATTATACATTCTTCGCAAGTGCACATGGATCATTCATAAAGATAGACCACATGTTAGAACACAAAACAAGTCTCTACAAGTTCAAGAGGATTGAAATCATATCAAGCATCTTCTCAGATCACAGTGGAATGAAATTAGAAATCAACTACAATAAAAACACCCCAAAATATTCAAACACATGGAGGCTAAATAGCATGATATTAAACAATGAATGGGTTAACAATAAGATCAAGAAAGAAATCAAAAACTTCCTGGAAACAAATGAAAATGAACATAAAATAACCCAAAATCTCTGGAACACAGCAAAAGGAGTCCTGAGAGGGAAGTTCATAACACTATAGGCATACTTCAAACAACAAGAAAAATCAACCCTACAATTTAACCCTACAACTTAAAGAACTAGAAAGAGAACAACAAGAAAAGCCAGAGTATGAAGAAAAAGAATAAAGATTAGAGCAGAAATAAATGACATAGAGACTAAAAAAATATATTAAAAGATCAATGAAACCAAGAGCTGGTTCTTTGAAAGGATAAATAAAATTGATGAACCATTATCCAGACTCATCAAGAAACAAAGACAGAGGATCCAAATAAATAAAATCAGAATTGAAAGCAGAGAAGTTACCATGGACACCACAGAAATACAATGAACAACTATATGCTAACAGCTGGACAACATGGACAAATTCATAGAAAAATACAATCTCCCAAAACTGAATCAGGAAGAATCAGAAAACCTGAATAGGCCAATAACAACTGATGAAGTAGAAGGAGTAATCAAAAAAATCCCAACAAACAAAAGCCCAGGTCCGGATGGCTACACAGGGGAGTTTTACCAAACATTTAAAGAACTAACACCTATCCTCCTCAAATTATTCCAAACAATCCAAGAGGAAGGTACACTTCCAAACTCTTTTTATGAAGCCAGCATTATCCTAATTCCAAAACCAGATAAAGACAATACAAAGAAAGAGAATTAAAGGCCAATACCCCTCATGAACATAGATGCTAAAATCCTCAACAAAATATTAGCAAATCTAATCCAGCACTATATTAAAAAGCTCATATACCATGACCAAGTGGGATTTATTCCAGGTGCGCAAAGCTGGTACAATATTCACAAATTAATAAATGTGATACATCACATAAACAAATTGAAAGACAAAAATCATATGGCCATATCAATAGATGCAGAAAAAACATTTGACAAAATCCAACTCCCATTTTTTAAATTATTATTATTTATTGCTTAAAGTATTACAAAGAGTATTACATATGTCTCCTTTTTTTCCCCCGCCCTTGACAATCCCCTGGCCCAACACCCATTTTTTATAAAAGTGCTCATCCATGTGGGAAGAGAGGGAACATATCTCAACATGATAAACTTACAGCAAACATCATACTCAATGGGCAAAACTAAAACCATTTCCCCTAAGAACAGGAACAAACCAGAGATGTCCGCTTTCACCACTCTTATTCAACATAGTACTGGAAGTCCCAGCCACAGCAATCAGACAAGAAGAAAACATAAAAGGCATCCAAACTGGGAGGGAGGAAGTAAAACTGTCATTATTTGCAGATGAAATGCTATTGTACATAGAAAATCCTAAAGACTCTATTAAAAAAATTACTAGATTTAATAAATGAATTTGGCAATGTAGCAGGATACAAAATCAACACCCAAAAATCAATGGCATTTTTGCACACCAATAATGAATTCTCAGAAAGAGAAACTAAACAAACAATCCTATTTACCATTGCAAACAAAAATTAAGATACTTAGGAATAAACTTAACTAAGGAGGCAAAAGAACTGTACTCAGAAAACTACAGGACATTGAAAAAAGAGATAGGAAAAAAAAATATAAACAAGTGGAAGAATACACCTGGTTCATGGATTGGTAGAATCAACATCATTAAAATGTCCATATTACAGAAGGAAATCTACAGATTCAATTCAATCCCTATTAAAATACCAATACCATATTTCACAGATGTAGAACAAATATTCCAAAATTTATATGAAATCAAAAAGGATCCTGAATAGCTGCAGCAATCTTGAGAAAGAAAAACAAAATTGGAGGAATCACAATACCAGATTTCAAGTTATACTACAAAGTCACCATAATCAAACAGCCTGGCACTAGCACAAGAACCAATGGGACAGAACAGAGACCCCAGACATCGACCCAGGCCACTATGCTCAATTAATATTTGACAAAGGAGGCAAGAGCATACAATGGAGTCAAAACAATCTCTTCAATAAATGGTGTTGGGAAAATTGGACAGGTACATGCAAAAAAATGAAACTAGACCACCAACTTACACCATACACAACAATAAACTCAAAATGGATAAAGGACTTAAACATAAGATGGAAACCATAAAAATCCTAGAAGAAACCATAGGCAGCAAAATCTCAGACATCTCTTGTAGCAATATGTTTACGGACAAGTCTTCTAGTGCAAAGGAAACTAAGGAGAAAATAAACAAATGGAACTACATCAAAATAAAAGGCTTCTGCACAGCAAAAGAAACCATCAACAACACGAAAAGGGAGCCCACTGTATGGGAGTACATATATGCTAATGGTACATCTGATAGGAGTTAATTTCCAAAATATATAGGGAACTTATACAACTTAACAAAAGGAAGACAAAGAATCCAATTTTAAAATGAACCTAAATAGACACCTCACCAAAGTGGACATACAGATGGCCAAGAGACATATGAAAAGATGCTGAAAGTCACTGATCATCAAAGAGATGCAAATTAAAAGGACAATGCAGTATCACATCTGTCAGATGGCTACCATCAACAAATCAACAAAAAATGACAAGTGCTGGCAAGGATATGGAGAAAAGGGAACCCTAGTACACTGCTGGTGGGACTGCAGACTCGTGTAGCCATTATGGAAAACAGTATGGAGTTTCCTCAAAACCTTAAAAATGGAACTGCCATTTGACCCAGTGATCCCACTTCTAGGAATATATCCTAAGTAACCCGAAACACCAGTCAGAAAGAATATATGCACCCCTATGTTCATAGCAGCACAGTTTACAATAGCTAAGATCTGGAAACAGCTCACATTCCCATCAGTAGATGAGTGGATAAAAAACTGTGGTATATTTTACACAATGGAATACTATGCAGCTGTAAAAAAGAAAGAACTCTTACCATTTGCAACAGCGTGGATGGACCTGGAGAGTATTAGGCTAAGTGAAATAAGCCAGTCAGAGAAAGACAAATATCACATGATCTCACTCATATGTGGAATCTAATGAACAAAATAAACTGATGAACAGCGTGGATCCAGAAACATGGAAGCATGGAACAAAGTGTGGAATCTTGGAGGGAAGGCAGGGGAGGGTGGTGAGGTGGGGTGGGAAGTAATCAACCAAAGACCTTATATGCATCTATGCATAGCCCATGGACACAGACAACAGGGTGGTGAAGGCCTGGGGTGGCAGTGGGGAATAGGGAATAATGGCCTAAAAATGTTCCATGTGCACAATGAAATCAAGGAAGAAATCAAAAGATAACTTGAAACAA
>NW_005371645.1:1209665-1219424 GCF_000412655.1 Myotis brandtii
AAAAGTCCTAGACTGCATGGCTTCACAGGTGAATTTTACCAAACATTCAAAGAAGAGTTAACACCTCTCATCCTCAAACTCTTCCAAAAATCTAAGAGGAGGAAAGACTCCCGAGCTCATTCTAAGAGGCCAGCTTTATCCTAATTCCAAAACCCGATAAAGACACAACAAAGAAAGAGAATTACAGGATGACATTCCTGATGAACATAGATGCTAAAATTCTTAATAAAATATTAGCAAACCAGATCCAGCAATACATGGAAAAGATCAAACACCACGACCAAGTGGGATTTATCCTGGGGATGCAAGGCTGGTGCAATATCCACAAATCAATGAAGGTGATACAGCACATAAACCAAATGAAGGCTAGAAGCCACATGATGCCTGGCCGGGGCGCTCACTGGGCTGAGCGTTGTTCTGTGCACCAAAAGGTCTCCTGTTCGATTCCTGGTCAGAAGCCACGAGCTCACCCAGGAAAGCAATCCACTCTGCCCTTACGGTCTTGCCTGTTTGATCTGCCCATTGCCTACATTGGCCCGGCATTCGTCTCTGCCTTGTGGTTTGGAAGAGAATTAAATTGCACAGTTCAAGGAAAGCATTATGGTCAGTGCGTGAAACCTAATAAATCCACCGTCTTAGTTAATGGCAACTCCGTCCTTGCAGAAACGCAGCCATAAACCTTGGCATGATCCTCAAATTATCTACATCCTCCTTGTAACATGCCTGAAGACCTACTTGGTGCTCCCCCACCTCCCCTGTGGGCTGGGCCACTACCTCCTGTGGCCCCCCTGCGGCAGCCCCTGGGGGTTCTGCCCCAGGCCTGGCCCTTCAGCCTCTCTCCACACAAGACACTGGATCATCCCTCCATTCTGCCCCGAAGAGTCCACTTCTCTCGGCATAAAAAGCAACGCTCCTTCAGTGGCGCGCAGGCCTGTGTGAACAGTGCCCGCTCCACCCGATGCAGCGGACCTCCTCGCTCCCAGGGGCTCCTGCACCCCGAGGACCGAGGACCGGCCAGCACATCCTGCCTCAGCTTTGATCCCGTTCCCCTGACTCGCTTTGCCTGCGGACGTCCACACGGCTCACTTCTTCACCTCTTTCAGGTCATGGCTCAAACGTCACCTTCCTGAGGCCTCTCCTCAACACCTATTTAAATGGACTCCCCTTCCTGGTGGAGGGTTGCAAGGGGAATGAGAGCGAGCTCGGCTGACACCCCGCATTCTCTTCGCACCTCTGTCCCTGTCACCCCGCCCCCAGGTAGCCGGTGAGAGGTCGCAGCCCCCCACCTGGGCTCCACAGGAGCTTGGTTGCTGTCACCCACCCCCAGTTCCCCTTCCCAGCCCGGGGACCAGCCCTGATCAGGTGATCAGGGCCTGCCAGCTGCTGGTCACTGTCTGCAGGACAGTCGGTTGGGGCTGGGCCCCCTGCCCGGCTCCCTCAATGCCTGGGAGCCAGGCGGCAGCCCCACTCCCCACTGCCGCCGCTGGTCGCCATCTACGGGGTGATCAGCGGGGCAATCAGGCCCCGCTCACACCTGCCTTGGCCTAGTGCAGCCGCTCAACTGCTCCACCGTCCTGCCGTGATCCCACTCTGGTTGGGCCCATCAGGGCCGGCAGCACCTTGACTGCTGCCCACTGCCAGCACCACGTCACCAACGCCCACCATGTTCCATGCCGCCACCTGGTGGTCAGTGCACCTCATAACGAGTGGTCGAACTCCTGGTCGAACTCCCGGTCAAACAATTTGCATATTAGGTTTTTATTGTATAGGATAATGAACTATCAGAAGGCAAAATTAAGAAAACAATCCCATTTACAATTGCATCTAAAAAAATGAACTATCTAGGAATAAACTTACCCAAGGAAGTAAAAGACTTATACTAGAAAATTATAAGACATTCAAGAAAGAAATATAAGAAGATACAAATAAATGGTAACATATACCATGCTTATGAATAGGAAGAGTTACTATTATAAAAATGTCATACTACCCAAAGCAATCTGTAGATTCACTGCAATTCCTATCAAAATACCAGAGGTATTATTCACAGACCTAGAACTAATAATCCTCAATGTTATATAGAACTACAAAAGACTTCGAATAGCCACTGCAATCCTGACAAAGAACAAGCTGGAGGTATCATAAACTATGCTACATGAACATAATGAAGAATAAAAATCATATTATTATATCAAAAGGGCATAGTACTGGCATAAAAAGACACATAGATCAATGGAACAGACTAGAGAGCTCAGAAATAAACCCACACCTATATTATGAATTTATCTATGAGAAACAAAAGGCAAGAATATATAATGGAGTAAAGACAGTCTGTTCAACAAACGGTGCTGGGAAAACTGGAAAGATACATGCAGAACAAATGAAACTAGACCACCTTTGTACACCATATACAAGAATAAACTCAAAGGGAGTTAAAGATTTACATATAAGACCTAAAACCATAAAACTCCTGGAAGAAAATGTAGCCAGTACACGTTGGCAGTGTTCATAGTAATCTATCTATATATATAAAAGCCTAAGTGATCATTCGACCACTTGACCGTTTGACCAGTAGCTATGATACACACTGACCACCAGGGGGCAGATGCTCAATGCACAGGCATTAAAACATGGAACAGACTGATCAATCTCAGAGGGAAGGGGTGAAGGGGGGAAGGGGGAGGGCAGGAAGTGATTAACTGAAGATCTTATATGCATACTAGAGGCCCAGTGCATGGATTTGTGCACCGGTGGGGTCCCTCGGCCTGGCCTGCAGAGATCAGGCTGAATTCATGCACCAGGCCTCCAACATCCCCTGAGGGGTCCAAGATTGTGAGAGGACGCAGGCCAGGCCAAGGGACCCCACTGGTGCCCAAATCTGTGCACCAGGCCACTAGTTGACATATAATTGACATATGACATTATATTCATTTCAGATATACAATGTAATGATTCAATATTTGTGAAGTTATCAAGGATATACAGGTGGCCAATAGATATATAAAATTATGCTCAATGTCACTAATCATCAGAGAAATGCAAGTTAAAACCACAATGAGGTATCACCTCACACCTGTCAAAAAGACGCTTCTACCAATTGGGAGAAGATTTTCACCAATGATATAATTTGTTGTTCTTGTTGTTAATCCTCACTGATGATATTTCCATTGATTTTAGAGAGAGTGGAAGGCAGGACAAGGAAGAGAGAGAGAGAAAAACATTGAAGTGAGAGAGATACATGAATTGGTTGCCTCCAGCATATGCCCTGACCAGGAGTGGGGATTGAACTTATAACCCAAGTATGTGTCCTTGACTGGGAATAGAACTTGCAACTCTTCAGTGCATGGGCTGATGCTATAACCTCTGAGCAATGCTTTCCAGGGCTCCCCACTGATACATTTTATAAGGGGTTACTATGTAACATTTCTAAAGAACTCGTATAACTTCACACACACACACACACACACACACACACACACACACACACACACACACACACACACACACAGATCAAATTAAAAAATAGTCAAAGAACCAGAATAGATATCCACCAAAGAGGATATACAGGTGGCCAATAGATATATAAAATTATGCTCAATGTCACTAATCATCAGAGAAATGCAAGTTAAAACCACAATGAGGTATCACCTCACACCTGTCAAAATGGCTATCATCAATAAATCAACAAACAACAAGTGTTGACAAAGATGTGGAGAAAAGGGAGCCCTAGTACTCTGTTGGTGGGAATTAAGATTTGTGCAGTCACTATGGAAAACAATACGGAGATTCTCAAAAATTTAAAAACAGAATTGTCTTATGACCCCAAGATTCCACTTCTCAGTTTTTATTCGAAGAAAATAAAAAGACTAATCTGAAATGACATATGCATCCCTATGTTCACTGAAGAATTATTTTCAATAGCCAAGATATGGAGGCAACCTAAGTGCCCATCAATAGATGATTGGACAAAGACAATGTCGCACAATGGAATATCGCTTGGCATTAAAAAAAGAATGAAATCGTACCATTTGTGACAACATGGATGGAGCCAGAGCAGATTATGCTAATTGAAATAAGTCAGACAGAGAAAGACAAATACCATATGATTTACTTATATGAGGAATTTAAAAAGCAAAATGAATGAATAAACAGTACAGAAACACACTAATAGATACAATGAACAAACTAATGGTTGTCAGGTGGCAGAGGTTTGGGGACTGGGTGAAAAAGGTGAAGGAACTACGAAGTACAAATTAGTAGTTACCACATAGTCACTAATCCTATCTAATAAAGAAGGAATATGCTAATTGACCCTCACACCATCGCAAAGCTGGTGGCACCCAAGCCAATAAAGAGGGAATATGCTAATTGACTGCCACGCCCTCAAAGATGGCAGCACCCACAGCCACAAGATGACAGCGCCCAGTCCCCTAAGCCCCCCAGCCACCCAGGGCCGGCCCGAGGGACGACCAAATGACTGAGCAGCAGGCTGCGTGGGGTGACCAGGCCAGCGGGGGTTGGGGGGACCATGAGGGGTGACCAGGCTGGCAGGGGGGCAGTTGGAGGTGACCAGGCCAGCAGGGGAGCGGTTAGGGGGCAATCAGGCAGGCAGGCAGAGGTGGTTAGGGGGCAATCAGGCAGGCAGGAGAAGCAGTTAGGGGCAACTAGGCAGGCAGGCAGGCTAGTGGTTAGGATCCAGCAGTCCTGGATTGTGAGAGGGATGTCTGACTGCCCGTTTAGGCCCAATCCCTGGGATCGGGCCTAAACCAGCAGTCGGACATCCCCCAAGGGATCCCAGATTGGAGAGGGTGCAGGCCAGGCTGAGGGACACCCCATCCCCCATACACAAATTTCGTGCACCGGGCCTCTAGTAATTAATAATAGAATTATTAATGAGATGTGTCACATTTTTCAGACTTAGCCTTCAAAATCCAGCATGCATTTTACACTTGAAAGATATCTCAAATTGGATGCTAAATTTTCAATACACAAAGTAAAATCTAATCCTACCACACTAATAAACTTGTGCTTCAAAGAAGTAATATTGCATACTGCTCCAGTTTTTAAATTAAAATGGCAATTAATTAAAATTTTATTTTATTTTAGGATTCAACTCCTCAGCTGCACTAGCCATATTCTGCATGCTCAGTAGCTGCAGTTGGCTCCTGGCTGCCGTTTCACTGGGCGAAGAAGGAGGGTGCAGGCTTGGCGCGTGCCAGCAACATTGCCTCATCAGCAGTGGTAAGGAATTTAAAATTTGGGTTCTATTCTAATCCTAATAAACAACTATTAGAGTTATATTAGGTTCCTATTTCTAATATATCAATTTATCAGAAACTTAGTGGTTTAAAACAACCAAGTTTATTATCTTACAAACAATTAGGTCAAAATCTGAAATGAGCTTTAAGGGTTGAAACCCAGGTGTTGGCAGGGCTGGTTGCTCGGCAGCTCGGAGGAGATGATGTGCTCCTCGCTTCCTGTTTCTGGGGGCTGCTGGCAGGCACACCTTCGCCCAGATGCCTCCCGCAGCAATGCTCCTGTTCCTGCGCAGTCTCCCCTTTCCAGCCCATCTTCTTCCTCCCTCTGTGAAGACCCTGTGATCGCATTGGGCCCACTCGAATGTTCCAGGATAATCTCAAGATCCTTCCCTTAATTACATTAGCAGACTCTGGGGTGTCGGATTACTAAAGGGACAATGTGTGAGGGCATTGTTCAGCCTATCACAGGGAGTTTAAGCACAGAAGTGACATGATCTCATGTATGCTTCAGAGAAATCGCACTGGCTGTTAGGGGAAGAATGACAACATGAAGCAGTAAGAAAATGGTCTGAGCCTGGCTGGTAGAAATCCAGGCCAGAGGGGTGAAGGCAGCACCAGGTATGCGGGTTTTTGTCTGCCCTGCACTTCCCCTCCTCCACAGGGAAACCACTCACCAGCTGAAATCAGGAACTGGAAAGGGCTGCCAGGGCTGCAAGTCTCCAGCGAGCAGGGGTACCTGACTCCAGCCAGCCATCATCATATCCCATTCCCTGGCCACTGTGTTTGGTCCAGGAATGAGCATGTGACTCAAAGTGAACATCTTGAATTGTATAGTGTCCAACTGAAGAACTGGCATTGCCTTATGGTGCACGGCGTTGGGAGCATGCAAATCAGGGAACACAAGCAGCTGTCTTTTGTGCACCTTGGAGAGAACTCTTCAAAGGGAGAGAATGAAGCCAACCCATGAGCCAAGGACTGCGGGAGCCTCGGGAGGTGGGAGAGGCAAGGAGACTTCTTCCCTGGGTGTCCACAGGACCGCAGCCCTGCCATCACCTTGAATTAAGCCCAGTGCAAACCAAAATTAATACTAGATTTTACTCTCTATTATAAAAACCTCATGGCCGTGACGCCGTCACGCCATCACGACCAAATGCCAAAAGGCACCTGTGAACGTCCTATGATTGCTTCATGGGAACAAGTAAGTGTTGCTCTGTTCAATTCTCATCTTCCAACGGAGGTCAATTGAAGTGCTCCTGAGAAGGAAAGTTAGGGCAGGAAACTACTCTTATCTCCATCCACAGCTCTCTTCAAGGTGGGCGGGGCTGCAGCACCTGGAGGCGTGGGCAGGTGGGCGGGGACTTGACGCTGGGTCCCGAGGTGGGCCTCCAGTAAATAATAAACAGCATTTGTTTGAGCAAAAAGAAGCTGCAGCGTATGAGAGAGAGCACCTCATCTCAAGTCCTCCCCAGTCTGGTGGAGGGCTGCAAGGCTCTCACGATGTATGAAATTTGGGCCCTCTGTGGGCCATGGACAGTCCTTCTCAGCAGATGAATTCCTTGAATGTTCACATCAAATGAATCTTTCTTCTCAGGTTCCACACCAGTGTGACGGATTTTGGACTTCTGACCTCCAAAACTGTAAATTTGTACATTTGTGTTGTTTTAAGTGTAGGAAATAGGCCTCTGTGATCCAGGGCAAACAGAATGTAGGGGGGACGGGAGAGGATATAAGAACAAAGAGCTGTGTGTGTGACCCACAACACATTTTCCAGGAAGATCTGCTTACCACAATTAAACACGGAGAGGTGGAGACAACTAGAAAAGGCCTCAGCCATTTTCAAAAAATAACCCCATAGGAGACAATAAGGTCTAGGCGACATACGGGAAAACTATGAACTCCATAGTCCTCAGCCACTGAGGAACCGGAGGAGGGACTCCCGCACCCTAGAGATAAGTAGCCTGTGGCCACCGCTCTGAGTGTGCTGCCCACAGACACCGCTCTGGCAAGACCGCATTGAAGGTCTCATCTTCGCCGAGCTTCGTGTCTCTGAGTCCGTTATTTGAATTTGGACAGGTGAGCATTTCTCATATAAGTCACTAAGTTTGTGGTAATTTCTTATAGCAGCAATAGGAAACTAATGCATAGCTGCTCATGAAACATTTATAGAATGAGTAAAGCAATTAGAGAGTGAGTGAGTGATAAAAAAGATTCGTTGTTACTAGTAAATAAAACAGACTCAGAAATCCTACTTTCATAGTCTTATTGATTCAGGCATAACAGGTAATTGCCAATAACCTGAGGTTGCAGAAAGCAACCCGGAAGCCATGGAAGGATACCCTAGAGCAGTGGTTCTCAACTTTCTGGCCCTTTAAACACAGTTCCTCATGTTGTGACCCAACCATAACGTTATTTTCGTTGCTACTTCATAACTGTAATGTTGCTACTGTTATGAATCGTAATGTAAATATCTGATATGCAGGATGGTCTTAGGCGACCCCTGTGAAAGGGTCGTTTGACCGCCAAAGGGGTCGCGACCCACAGGTTGAGAACCGCTGCCCTATAGGAAAAGGATGTCCTCTGGCCAAGGCCCTTTGAGATAGTCAAACGGGCAGGCTTTGCTAGAACCGCATTGGCCCCCATTTTTGCCAAAGTTCAGATGGGAAACATTCCTTTTTATCAATTTGTGCTTATGACCGAGCTGGTTAGTTGTTTTGCGTGTAGCTTTTCTGGTGAACTGTGTGCGGAGGCGAGCCCGAGGATACTCCCCTTCCCCACACATCCCTCTGCTGAGGGTTCTCTTTTCCAAGGAATGCAGCCCAATGGGGTAGTGCCACGCCCCCTAGTCTGCACGCACCCGAAGGCCATAAGCTGTCCTGAAGGCGTCAAAAGTGCCCACCACACCCAATCCCATGCCTAGAACATTGCTTTTGAATGAAATGTTCATGTAAGCTTCCCTAATGAGGCAAGAGAGGGGATTGTCTGTTGAACCACTGAAAGCAATCAGCCCTGCTTACCAGTTCTGAGCTGTCTGCACTCGGGCTCCTGCCTCCGGGAGCTTCTGAGAGCCTTGCTCTCCATGGGAGCTCTGTGCCCTCAGCAGCCCACCTACTGGGCAAAGCGAAAGCAGTGGCTCCGGAGCTTGGTAAGAAGAGGGAAGCGGGGAAATACCATTGCCAGCCTAGATCTTCTCTCCAACGCCCTGGGAAAAACAGGGGCCCGGAGCAAGAGAAACAAAGGAAGTTAGGATGTAGTGTCGGGGCTTGCAAGAGGCCACATCCTAATGATTTAAATTCACAGCAAGCTCTGAAACTATATATAATTTTGTCCCTAGTTAATGGCTGTAGAAATGAAGTGTATTTGAACATGATAAGTCTATGGTGTTACAGCAGGTCTGCTCTGATGCAACAGACCAAGGGAGGAAGGAGAACCAGGGGCATTTTAGCTGGGCCGTGGAGGATGAATAGGATCTCAGCGAGGGCTTAGAAAATTCCACTTCATCCCTTCTCCTGACCCGGCAGGAAGTAGCCTGTGTAATTCCTGATCAGGTGGCCTAGCCACACTCACTGTTTGTGGATCCCTCCACCTCTGCTCTTACTATAATTGCTTACCCAGCCCCCACCCCTTAGCCCCTTCCTTCCAGTCCTTGGCCTCACGGACCCTTCTTCCAATTTCAGACTTATTTCAGAGATAAACTCCGCCCGCAGTGCTCAGCGTCCAGCTTCCTCGCTAGACTGTCAGCTCCATAGGGAGTAACTCGGTCTGTCTTGCTCTCTGTATTATGAGGCTCAGAGCACAGCTATTTGCAAAGGCCCAAGGGGCTGGCATTGGGCTGTAGATGTAGGCAGAGCCGTTGCCATCTTGAACTCCGTGGGGCTGGCATTGGGCTGTAGATGTAGGCAGAGCCGTTGCCGTCTTGAACTCTGTGGGGCTGGCACTGTGCTGAGGACTCGGAGCCACCCCCAGTGGCATCAGGCGGCCTGGCCTGCTTTCCCAGCGAGTGCCCTGCGCAGGGCGCTGTGGGGCCCCTGGGGCTGGCGCACAGGACACCTGCTTCCCTGGTCCCTCGGTGCCACCAGGCAGCACGCAAGCACGTCCGGGAGTCACTGTGACAATTGGGAGTCACATTCTAACGACAAGGAAAGTGTCGCTAGAATAAGACAGTTGAGGGAGTGATGGTTGTGTGTTCTCATCTGGCTTCAAACGGAAACATTTTGGCCTTTAGGAAGCATTTGTTTTTCAAAACAAAATGAACATCGGCTGCATTCAAAGGGGGTTCTTAGAAACCAGATTCTTTTTTACCTTTTAATGAGGCACTGAGCAAAGAGGGTGCCCACCCCGCGCCTAGGCCTGCCCTGTGGGCACGGGGAGCTCATCGAAGAGAAGGGGGCACCAGAGTCAGACTGGCTCCTTTCCCAGCCCCGCCTACTCCCTGCTGCTGCCCTGGCATCCACCCCCTGGTCCCACTCCGTGTCCCAGCCCCCTCACTCCCTGCTGCTGCCCC
>NW_005371645.1:1219474-1238656 GCF_000412655.1 Myotis brandtii
CCATCCCCCCCTCCCCCCCCCAGCAGAGGTGGGAGGCTCACTTCTTCACCTTCGAGCCCCACTGCCTGCCCTGGTGTTGGAGCCACAGGACATGTGCTGAGTGAGGAAGAGAACGGGTCTGTCACCTGGGCCTTCGATGCCCCCTTTTGAGGAAACTGAATTTGAAACTCTCCATGCCTGAGAAGTGCTTTTCCTTCAGCTGTGAAATCACTGATGAATAAGTAATTGAGAACTTGCGTTTGTGCGGCTGGACAATCTGAATATGGTTCCAGGCCCCGGCCTGTGGGTCTGACTCTTCTCCCCTTGCTGGGAAGTGAGGGCTTCACTTGTTCCAAACAGACAGCCGGGCCTGGGAGGGCTTGCAGGTGAGGCGCGCACACTCTGTTCTCAGTTCCAATCTGCTTTTCATACGAAAGCAAACGCCGCTGCAACGTTAAACACAGCCCGGAAAACCAAAGGGCAGGCAGGGAAACCGTCCTCGCCAACTTCCAGGACATCGCCGTCCGCTGCTTCACTCTGCTCTTCCCTCGACACCTCCCGTCTGTCCTGAGCACATCTGGGAACCACAGGGGCAATGGCTAGAGAAGCACTGACAGTCGCTATGTGATCTCACTCCATACGGGCTTCCTACCTGGGAGCGCTGTGTGAATTCTGCTCAGTTCCTTCCTCTGTGAAACGGACCTGCCCGGACCCAGGCGTGGCCGCAGGAGTGGCGCTCGGCCCGCAGCCGCTGCAGAAGGGGCGCTGTGGCTGTCGGCCTCCTTAGCGCCGCTTTGTCGTTGCTGTTTCCTTAGAGCTTCTGCGACAGTTTCGGGGACTTAGAGGAGTGGCCACTCGGTAAAGTGGAGCTATATTTAATATAATGTAACCTAAATGGAATTTTCAAAACTTAGGAAAGAGTCACGCGGACCTGGGGAGGAGGGGTCCAGCCTGCTCGTGTCCCCCACCAGCTTCCTCCTGACTCCCGGTCCTGAGTTCCCAGCCGCCCTCCACTGCCCCCTGCTCTGTCCCCTTGGTCCTTCTCCTGCCCTCGCACAGACAGCAGGCACTGGGAGAAGGACTGCAGGCCCGTGTCCTGGGTGATGGCCTCAGACCAGTGTCCCAGGTGGACGTGGACCAGCAGAGCTGCGGGCGAGCAGGGGACACCAGAGACAGGGACAGCGGGGCAGCGGATAAGGTCTCCTCCCGCCTCCGGAGCACGCCAGGAGGTGGAGAGCCCTCAGCGCTCCCAGGCCTGGATGTGAGCTGTCCGTTCTGTGGATGGAGCCCGCCTCTCCAGAGGCCTTGCGTGATTTAAAGACCATCCCTCAGGCGAGATCTCCCGTCACAACAGGTGAGATTCCCAGTATTTTCCCAGTGTGACTTCATCAGTATTTTACTCTCATAGATCTTTTTAACTAGAAGAACTCAAGTTTGCTTTAAAAGGTCACCAAACTGCATGTGTAGGAGTTGTGACTGTTTGTGCTCAGGCGCGGAGCTCAGCACAGTGGGGCTGACAAACTGGCCACAGGACAAGGCCCTGCCCACTTTGAACACTTCCCACGCGCCTTCCCCAGCCCACGCGAAGCGAAGCTGTTGCTACAGAGACCGTGTGGCCCACGGAGCCTAAAATACTCCCCATCTCTCCGGCCCTTCACAGACAGCGTTGGCCCATCCCTGGCAGCGAGGATGGGTGCAGGCGACCCAGATGGACATCGAGAGCTGCCATTTACCACTTCGTACAGCTGCTCCAGGCCTCGTGTCCGCACCCGTGAAAGGGGGCTGGAGCCCACAGCTGGTCCCAGGGCAATGGTGGCTGTGGGACAAAATGAGTCTCTGGTCCTTGTAGCCACATGGCTGATAGTTGCTGCTATTCTTGCTGCTACTCTTGCTGCTGGGTCTGAGCTCTGTCAGGGAACCCGATGGAGAACCCGATGGAAAACAGCCTGCAGGGCCCTGGGAGGACTGGGGACGGACATACGGACATACGGGGCCCTGCGCGAGGGAGACGCGGCTGCCCGCAGAGGCAGGGCAGACCCTGGAGGACGCAGCGGGCTCTCAGCCAGCGACCCAAAGGAAGACTGTGCCGATCAGGGAGCCGCGGGTTTAGGTGGGTGCTGACCAAAGATCCAAGTCAAGAAAAGAGGGCACTGGGCCATCAGAGCTGGCGCTGCCCCTGTGCTGCCCGGAGGAGAGGAGGCCTCCCAGGACTGGGATTTGTCTTGTGCCAAAGTAAAGCCCTTCCCAGCATGGCGGTAGATGCACCGTGTTTTCTTAGTCTAACGCCATGAAATGTGTTAATGTTTCCTCACCAAGCAAGCTTTTAATTCTGATTTGGCTTCTCAACTGGTTATACCGGAAACTGTATTTGTTACAATATTTTTACCCCCAAGTACTGGAGATCGTGGGTGGGGCGTGAGGACCCATGCACCCCTTGAAATCGTAGTCAGACCACTCAGAGCTCACCCACTTTTCTGGAGAGAGGCCCATAGCTGTGCTCTTGGTCTCAGAGGTTACCATGACTCCAAAGTAACTAGGCACGCACTGCCCTCACCACGGGCCTGTGTGGATTCTGTCTCATGGTTCACTGAGGGTGTGGTGGGGGGCTTTGTCCATCAGCCTCAGTGACATAATGAGCCTGTGCACAGTGTCCATGACCACATGTGGTCGCCCGGTCGCTAGGTGTGGCTGCTTCCCACAGGGGAGAGCAAGAGGAAGGTGTGGGGTGAGGGAGAGGGAGGTGTGGAGGAGAGGAGAGGGAGGTGTGGGGGAGAGGGAGAGGGAGGTGTGGGGTGTGGTTGGGGGCTTTGTCCATCAGCCTCAGTGACATAATGAGCCTGTGCACAGTGTCCACGACCACCTGTGGTCGCCCAGTCGCTAGGTGTGGCTGCTTCCCACAGGGGAGAGCGAGAGGAAGGTGTGGGGAGAGGGAGAGGGAGGTGTGGGGGAGAGGGAGAGGGAGGTGTGGGGGAGAGGAGAGGGAGGTGTGGGGGAGAGGGAGAGTGAGGTGTGGGGGATAGGGAGAGGCTCATTATGTCACTGAGGCTGATGGACAAAGCCCCCAACCACACCCTCAGTGAACCATGAGACAGAATCCACACGGGCCCGTGGTGAGGGCAGTGCGTGCCTAGTTACTTTGGAGTCATGGTAACCTCTGAGACCGAGAGCACAGCTATGCGCCTCTCTCCAGAAAAGTGGGTGAGCTCTGAGTGGTCTGACTACGATTTCAAGGGGTGCCGGGTTCTCTAAGTTTGCCCAGGCCTCTCAGGTCACTGCTTTCCCGTGTAAAGGACAATTCCAAAAAAAGCCAGGTTTCTCTGTAAGAGCTTTGGCAAGACAGAGAAGACTTCATTTATCTCAAGGAATAATAAACAGCAGCTAGAGAGGTCTGGCTAATGAGGTGAGAGCTCCCAGGCTCAGCTCGAACCACCCACCTCCGGTGAGCTGGGCCGGAACCTGGTGACAGCTTGTTTATGAGTCGCCCCCGGCAGAGCACAGGCCTGGAGCAGCAGCTGTGGCCTGTCCGGCAGCCCCGGCGGCTGGGCTGGGCCCGGGAGACACCCACAGGCAGGAGGTCCGGGTGCCTTTCAGCAGGTCTCTGCCTCGTCCAGGGCGGGCCCTGCGGTCTCTGTCCAGGGCATCCGGCAAAGTTGTTGGAAAGAAGACAGAGTTTGCCCAGGTAGCATTCCAGTCTCGGAGAGAAGCACCCGGACCTGTGAGGGGCGTCTTCCTCCTGGGGCGGGATATCTGGGGGCTCAGCTCCTGCCCGGAGGCATCAGCTGGGGCCTGGCCAGCGCGGACCTTCCCGAGGGACCCGCAGCAGCTCCAGCCTGGGCCGTGGTGCTCAGAGCAGCTGCAGCCGAGGCTCTAACAGACCTGGACGGCCGGGCTCCCGGGTCCTTGGCTGAGGCCTCCGTGTAGCGATGGAGTAGCCCTTTCTCCCCGGACGGACAGTGTGGCGCTGGCACCCCGTGTCCGTGTCCCCTGTTGCGGCAGCCTCAGCATTAGCGTCCTCAGCGCAGCTCCACAGCCGCGTGCCCGCAGCTTCTGCAGCAGGTACTGGGATGGCTGTGCGGACACATCGCTTTGAAATGATTAATTGTAGGCTGCTCTAGCAACCAGGGAGAGAACCCCGAACCACGAACCTGCCGCCACTCACATCAGCCCCACAAACCCAGCCTCACAGACCCGCTCCGCAGGCCCGAGGCGCAGGGAGCAGGCGCCTCCCCGGCCTGCAGTCGGTCTGGCCTCCGGGCGGGCTGAGCTGGCGGTGGCAGCCTGCTGCTCACGGAGGGTGATCTCTTCTGGAAAACACTGTTAAACTGCACAGCATGAGGCCCCTGGGAGTTAACATTTTTAAGTGCATTTGCTTTAAAATGTACCTTTTCAATGTGCATTTGGGGTCGCCCTCCCTGAGGCTCCAGTGTTGGGGCCGGTTACAGACCGCTCAGGGGTCAGGCCTCTGCCGCGCCTTTTCTTTCCGTCTCTCCCGGTGTAACGTGTGCCTCTTGGCCCCAAATGTTGTCTGTGGAGCCCGAAGCTCAAAGGCGTTTAGTGACTTGATGAAAGCCAAGCAGCTACAAGTGTGATCACGTCTTAGCACCCAGGGCCGGGCTGGTTATGTCCGTGCCCGCTGCTGCTGCTGCTGCCATTACTCACATATCATCAGCGGTACCGCCCCGGCCCCGTTGGCTCTCAGGCCAGCGGCTCAATCTCTGCCCACATAACTCCTACAGCAAACGTTCCGTTCTAAGAAAGTGCTGAATGTTGTCACCCCCATCAAAGCTGAGGGGTCAAGGCCCAGGTGCCCCCTGACTCGTCAGAGAAAAAAGCCAGTGAGTGACCGGCCCTGTGCCTAAGTGCCAGGCTGCGAGGGAGGCGGAGGGCAGAGGGCAGAGCGGCCTGCTCTGCGGGGGAGCAGCTGGCGGGAGGGGAGGCGGAGGGACCCCTCCCCCGTGGGAGGGCTGAGCCGCCATCGCTGGGTGAGGGAGGGCAGCTGCCATTCCTGCCTCAATCAGAGAAAGTGCCTACACACGCTCACGTCCTCGCTCAAATTCGCATCCAAATTCGGATCCACCAGGGACTGTCCTGTGAGAGGAAGTTCCCGGCAGCCCCTCCTCCCAGCAGCGCTGGGCAGGCAGTTGGAGGAGGACGGATCCATCGCCCCGACCGAAACCACGCAGGCCTCTCTTCCTACTGACATGCCTGCTGCTGAGCCCCACCGTCACTTTGGCGTGACGTGTAAAAGTCACTCCCTCCACCTTGTTTCCTAACCCCAAACCCGAGGCCTGCGATGAACACGTCTAGTTCCTGCGGTGTGAGGGTTTCCGACTGAGAGCCAAAGGGAGAAGGTGGTGCTACCACAAAGCACAGGGGAGGAACACGGCCAGAATCCCAGCATCAAGCGTCGTCAGAGACCGAGGCTCCATTCTGGCTGCAGCTCAGGGTCCGCAGAGGCTGGCTGTTACCTGCTGCAGGTGCGGTTCTTTTCTTGAAAAAATACACCAAAAACAGACTCTAGCTAACAAGCAGAGATACAATACAGAGGGAAGAAATCCATTGGGATGCCCTCAACTAATTGTAAATGAATACTTGACTATCAGTGGCTTAACCAAATGAGGATTCAAGGTTTCGTCAACAGCAAGAAGTCTGATAGCCTTTGGAGTTGGTTCAATGGCTGGACAATGTAGAGACTAGGTCCCTGTGACTCTCTCCACTCTCCCTCATGGCCACAGAATGGCTGCCAGCACGCCAAGCTTCATCCACTCTAAAGGCCCAAGGAAGCTGGAGAGGAGGGAGACCATCTGCTCCTCTCCCTGTTCTTAGGGATGCAGACTTTGCTTATGTCTCACTGGCCAAACCTCTATCACTTGGGTCCCTAATCGTTGTCACCGAGAGAGACTGGGAAAGTGAATATTTCTCACCATCTATAGGGAAGCAGGGAAGCGACGGGAGATTAGAAATAGGTAGTGGGGTAGCCCAGGATTTCTCAACCTTAGCAACGTTGACTTTTGGGGCCAGGTCATTCTTTGTGGTGGGGCTCCTGTGTGTTGTAGACTGTTTACTAGCATCCCTCCCCTACTTATAACTACCAAAATGTCTTCATGTTTCACCAAAACTCCCCTAGTGGGTAGGAATCATCCCTAGTGGAGAACCACTAAGTCAGTCCACCACAGCATCTGCCACAGATGATGGGGCCATTCCCAGAACCAAAGACAGAGCGAAGGAGCCAGAGCAGTTCTTAGGTTCTGGGGACCAGGTAGAGACAGCCTCTACCAGGCAGTTACTGTGGAATGAATCCGCTCTGACCATTTGTAGTCTGCTATGGCTCAGGACATAAACCCCAAGGCAAAAGGATAGTATTGGCCCAGATTACAAGCCCGTCATTGGTGAGGGAAGGACAGGGTACCTTACTGACTCTCCCAAAAAGCCTGTAGCCCGTAGGGAAAGAGTAGATCCCAGAGCGCTTACCTGAGGGCTGAAGGCAGAGGACTGGTGTGGAAGGAGTGCTGGCAGAATGCGCACAGGGCATACATAACAGCTGAGAACTCACTTTTGCAAATGGAATGTATTGTAACAAACACTGCCCTTTTTCAACGTGTGTGTATACATTTTGGGGGGCCCTATATAGGCAACACGGAGAAATGACTGCACAGCTTGTCCTACTTCGGAGTGGTAGCTGAGTCCCTGTATTCGTTTGAGAAAAGACCATTGGAAAAGTGCTTCAGTCCAGCATGGCTGCATGAACTCAGGCAAATGACATCACCTCTTTGCACTTGTCTGTATGTATGTATAAGGGAAAGGTTGAGGCAGAGGGTCTCAAAGATCCCTTCCGGCTCTAGCACTCAGCATCTTGACTTCCAGAAAGTGGCTCCAGCTTCCTCCTTCCTCCCATCTACATGCCCCGGTTTATTTCATTTCCCAAAGCCATGCCTCCATTGCCTGGATCTGGGCTGTCTTGACACTGAGAAGCAGGCGGGGCTGTAGGCTTGAGCAGGAGCGTGGCACCAGATGGGTATATGTCGCTTGAGATTTTTTTTTGTCGCATCTGGGACTTACTGAATGCATCACACGCCCCAAACAAAGAGCAGCTCAGCAGCCTGCAAGCCTCTTGAGGAAGCAGGGAAAGCGACCTTCACAGAGAAAGTGACCTTCTCCTATACAGTTGGCAACCGCCTGCGAATTCTTAAAAGCTGGTGACAGATTCCATAATGGAGAAGCCCACATGGCCCTGTACTCTGGGTTTGGTGCCACCTCGTCAATATATTTAGTTCAGTGGTAAAGGGGAGAGGAACTGGAGCAAGGGGTGAAAGGAAATCGGATTAAAACTGTAAATATGTGATTACTTTTAATGACCTTATTACTTGACATCAAATCTGTTTGTATTGACAAATAAGTATGCAAATGTTTATATCAACATTCACTTCATTAAAATAGTAAGTGGTTGACGTTAATATTAGTGCAGCATTGAAATCTTGAGTAGTTTTGATTGCATAGCAATAAGCTACTGATGAGTATCATTATGTACCAATCATACAAAAATGAGCCACCGAAGGCCATATTTCCAAAATTGGGTTGAGCAAGTTTACCTACAAAAACAGAGAGAGACACAAACTAAGTGCCAGATATATTCCCTGTCTTCAAATGCAAGCATAGTTTGAAGGTAGAAACCAGGAAATTGCATGTGCAGAAATGCAACCGGATGTGGAATTATGCAACACATGCCCCCAAAAGAAGTATGTACAGGTGTTTTGGACCAAGCATGTCAATCTCGCCTCCTTTATTGACACGTTTGTTTTAGACTTTGGAGACTCCCCTACCCCTTGTGTACCATCCACCTCCATTTTCTTGATTGTTTTTTCAAGTGGTGATTTTTTAGCTTAAAGACAAGTTATCTTTAAAATATTGGAATCTTTACAAATAAGCAAGCATAAGCTGGGCTGAGTAGCCATAAATAAGAACCTTGTAGAATGTGACTCATGTAGCCTTTTGGTCAGGAGAGAATATGTTGTTCTATTAGTCTGACCTTGAACTCCCCTTCATAGGTCTTGCCAACACTTCTTACTGAACCTCCTCAGTTTCCCAGCAGCAGACCAACTTCCCAAGATATAAAAAAAGAAAAGAAAAGAAAAGAAAAGAAAAGAAAAGAAAAGAAAAGAAAAGAAAAGAAAAGAAAAGAAAAGAAAAGAAAAGAAAAGAAAAGAAAAGAAAAGAAAAGAAAAGAAAAGAAAATGCAAAGCATGGAAAATGCCAGAGCCTGGGTCTGCCTCCCAGTCAGCCGCGTGTCTTTTCTAGAAGGCGTGGACTCTGGCACAGTGAGTAAGGATGGGCTTGGAACCAGAGTGTCACGTGGCTGAAGGTCCCCATTTACCTCACTACCAAGACTTTGTTTTTCTGGCAGGGCATGCCAGCCGGGGCAAGATCTGAGCTGCTTGGCATACTTGGCACAAACATTTGTTCATCAATTGCAACAAATGCACCCCAAAAAGGAAGAGGCTGATAGAAGAGACTGGAGGGGGAGAGGGGAAGGGGGCAGTGTGTGAGATCTCTGCATTTCTGCTCAGTTTTCTGTAGCGCTATCACTGCTCTACAACTAGCCTATGACTGCGGTTGCCGCTCTCGCGTGCTGTACGAGGGAATGGACGTTCCCATGTTTTTCAGTGAGCACGTCACATTGCATTTCCCTTCGGTGCCGCCTAAGTTCAGAGGTCCTATGAGACTCTTCTCTGTCCCGTGGGATCATCTAAGTCTTAGCCTCGTCCCCATGGCAGCCTGCCTACCTTTCCTCAGGACCAGCGTGAACCAATTCTCAGCCTTCGAGAGAATTAGAAAACGTTGCCTCTTCTCCATGGTGCTGGGCTGTGGCCAATGGCAGAGCTTTGTGGGCTCTCAGCTCCCTCCTGCCCCCCTGGTGGGGACCAGCATAGGAGCAGACAAACGTACGTGGTGGCTCTGTCACCCCTTCCTCTCGGAGGCCTATTCACTGGAGAAGCACAGGTCTCCTTACTGCCCTCCCCCCGACCTGGGCCCCTCGGGGCACACCCGCCCTTCCAGTATTTACGGTTATTGACCGGGGAACTGAAATATGCTGCTGGCAGCCAGGAGTGCAATCCCGCTAGCAGCCCCAGCCACCTGACCGACAGGTGTCAGCTCTCTCAGGTTCGCCTCCTCCCAGAGGCACTTGAACAGAGCAGGTGCCTTTGGAGCTGGGGCACCCCACTCTCTGAGGCACCCCACTGTCTGAGGCAGAGCCTCTGTTACCTACATGACAGAGAGGGCAACGACTGGCACGGGAGGTGAAGGCTCAAACTGCTGTGTTCAAAAGGCTGGCAAACTGGTCCCATGACTCACCGAGGCAAAGTGAAGGGCCACACTGCATGGTAAATAACGCCAGGACTGGGGAGCAGAAACCCTTCATTTTAAGTCCTGCCCTTGCCTCTTACTAGCTATTGGGCTGAGTTTACAAAAGTGGAAGTCCTTGAGCCTCACCATAGTCACCTAAAAGGCGGGATAATTGACTTGCTGGTGGTTATTATTTTAGACTAGAGGCCTGATGCATGAAGATTCATGCAAGAATAGGCCTTCCTTCCCCTGGCTGCCAGCACCGGCTTCCCTCCAGCACCCAGGACCGGGCTGCTTTACTCCTGCCACTGCCAGGCATCTGGGACCAGGGCTGCTTCTCTCAGGCCGCTGCCGCCACCCACTGGGGGCATGCTCCTCCAAGCCGTGCCAAGTGGCTCAGAGCACGCCCCCACCCCTGGTGTGTGTCCGCTGGGGCTGGGGTCGGCACCCAGTCCCCTCTCGCCCATATGCGCGCGCAGCTCCTCCTGAGCCAGTCGTGACGCCCAGCTAATTTACATATTACCTGTTTATAGAGAGATAAGATGGTAGCTACAGCTAACATTCACTGAGAGGTGACTCTGCCAGGCCTTGGGCCATGTACTTTACACGCGTTATTTTATCGACTGCTTACAGCATTTCACTGTAATGAATGCGCATGGCAGAAAGCAGCTATACCATATGCAACATTATCAACTCTGCTACGTCAGAAACAACCATTTTGACCTACAACAGCCATTTCACATGACTTGGCCTGACAGCAAAGGGGCGGAAGGGTTTGGAACCGGAGGTTTAGGGTGTAGGAAGTAGGGTACAGTAAGGTCCACACCATAACGAGGGGGAGGATGGGGACAGCCCCCAGGGTGACAGCAAGGAAGCCAGAGCATAAGCCTTATGAACAGCCAACTGAGGCAGGCGCTCTGCTTCACGGCAGGAGGGCGGGCGGCCTGTCCGAGCGGCTCCTGTAGGGTTGTCCAGCTCGAGCTGGTAGCTGAGCCCCATGGAGGCTCATTTGGGCCCCGGCTGCTGGGCCACCCCAGCGTCTTCGGCTCAGCAGGACCTCGTGGCTGAGCGCAGCCCCAGGCAGCACCCGCCAAGAGCCACGCTGTAGACCAAAGATTGCAGACTGGGACTCTGAAAACCAAATTCAACTGCCAGTCTTGTTTACTTTTTTTTTTTTTTACAGTGGTTTAAATTAAAAAAAAATTCTATTCTTAAAAATCAGGAGATTTCACATAAAAAATCCAGGTTTCCACCTTCAGAACTTGAAAGAATCTAGAGCCCTAGCCGGTTTGGCTCAGTGGATAGAGCGTCGGCCTGCGGACTGAAAGGTCCCCGGTTTGATTCTAGTCAAGGGCATGTACCTTGGTTGTGGGCACATCCCCAGTTGGGGTTGTACAGGAGGCAGCTGATCGATGTTTCTCTCTCATCAATGTTTCTAACTCTCTATTCCTCTCCCTTCCTCTCTGTAAAAAAATCAATAAAATATATTTTTTAAAAAAAAAAAAAAAAAGAAAGAAAGAGAGAACCTAGAAACTTCCATTCCCACATCACTCTCATGGGCGGGAGTGGTCGGAGGCCCCAGGGAGGTGGGTCTGCTCTGTCTGGCTCTTGGAGGGGACGTCACTCGTACCCCCACGCTTAGCATTTGCAAGCACAGTTGTCGATGCAGAGTTAACATCTGTTTTAATCCACTGCTCTTTACTTTCCGATAGGCTTTAAATGATTTGATGAGGCAGAATTTAGTGCCAGACCCTCGGCGGGGAGGACCTGCCAGCGG
This sequence comes from Myotis brandtii, assembly GCF_000412655.1. Lineage (NCBI taxonomy): Eukaryota > Metazoa > Chordata > Mammalia > Chiroptera > Vespertilionidae > Myotis > Myotis brandtii. Next base: position 1,230,573 of record NW_005371645.1, read on the forward strand.
GGCCGGAATGCTGAATGACATTGGTGCTGATGTGCAGACCCCGGTGGAGAGCCTACCGTGTGCTGTGCTCTTCCACACATGGCGTTTCTCCCACAGAAACCTAACCAGCAGCTGGTCTGGAAGCGCAGCTGATTGCATTTTAAAAACTATTAAATGTGTTAGTCTGAGTCATATGCGTGATGTCACGATTGCTAGTGTATGGAGGTTTATGTATAAAACCAAAGCAGTAGTGCAGGAAGTCGGGAAGAAACATGGAGGAGCATTTAGCAAGAGGCTGAGAGACAGACGCTGATGCCCCTGCTCGCCTTGGACGTGCAGGGTTTTCTCCATGGGCCTGCTACAGAAGTGGTGACGTCAGGGTTGACTGGAAATAAAACACGGTTCGCATTCGGGAGACCGCGCCCCGCTGGGACAGAGCCGCCCATGGTCAGAGTCTTCTTCGTCGGACTGTGTTCTCACCTGAATCGTCTTCCGGTTCTTCTTGTCCAGTGACCGTGGGAGAAAGGCCAGTCAGTCCTGAGGAAGGGCTGTGTAAGCGTCACACAGGCTCAGTGCGAGTCATGCTTCCTGCAGTGCACATGTGTGTTTTCCTGGTTTACTGAGACCTGATCATTTCAACAGTGCAAGTGTGTTAAGGAATGTGAAGTGCAAAATGCACGCACATCAGGAGATGGCCACATCTGGGTCCTCGTTGTGCGGGTGTGGTCTACGGCCCAGGCACCTCTGCATTTCCTCTGGACCCTGGCTCAAAGGCAGAATCGCAGGCCTCTTGCAACCACCCTGGACCTGCAGGGTAACAGGTTCCTGTGACTTACCTGTGAAATCAGGCTTCAAGAAAACTTGCCATCTCAGAGGAAACTGGGATCATTGATATTGTGGTTAAAGAAAAAGAAGGAAGGAAAGAAAGAAAAGAAAGAAGGAAGGAAGGAAGGAAGGAAGGAAGGAAGGAAGGAAGGAAGGAAGGAAGGAAGGAAGGAAGGAAGGAAGGAAGGGAAAAATCCTGACAATATGGTCTGCATGTAATTTTTAAGTTGGAGGATTCCTTGCAAAATAATACTGAAATATTCATGAATCCATACATGATGTAGTTATATCTATAATACATAGTGTGCATCTATTTTTTTAAAAGCATTGATGAGTAACACCTTTAAGTAAATGAGTATACTATTAATCAGATCATCTATGCAATTTGGAAAAGATATATCTATTTGTATCAGAATTTTTTTCAGTTCTAGTAGCAATGCTTGCACACATATAGATTGTCTCAGCCCTTGTAACTTCACAACTCACAGAGCAAGGAATACGGGTCTAGAGAAATAATGATTAATCAATTATTGTCACAGGACTTATTTCTTTCCTGTGCAAGAGATCTAGAGCATTTGGAAATGACACACCCCAAAGAGTTTTGACCATGTTCAATTTCTAAACCTAACTGATACCCCCTCGCAGTGATTCTCAAACATTAGTGCGAATCACCCGGACACCTGCTAGACATTCAGAGGCCCAGTCCTCACCTGCTTCAATGGGGCTGAGCTTCCGCATTTCTCATTTGCTTTGCAGGTGGTCCTGACTCACATTCAGGGTGGAGAATCATTGCTCTGGAGTAGGGCTTGTCGACCTCAGTGCTATTGGCATTTCGGTGAGATTCTTCAGGGGCCATCCTGTGCACAGTGTGGTGTTTAGCAGCACCCTTGGTCTCAACTCACTAGATGCGTAGCAACTTCTCTAGTTGTGGCCAACAAAAATGTCTCCAGACATTGCCAATGTCCCCTGGGAAGAAAAATATCACTTCCAGTTGAGAACTACCTACAGGGAGAACCCGGCATGCTGGATCCCTGAAGAGACGCAGAGTCTGGCTGGATCTGAGATTGGCCCTGGGCCACCGGGACCAGAGAGCTGATGGCTTGTGGGTCCCTACCAAACATCCTGGCCCCGCCTGACTGTCGGTAGCTATGATTATGTGTCTCAGACTGTAAAGGAATTCTAGTCTATTCTGACCTTGACACAGTGCGACTACCCAGCTAAATGATCCCAACATTACTTTGTGGTTGGAGTTCAATTCAGAAGTAATATGCAAGGCCCAGCCAGGCATTTGTCTTATGTCCGGGGCAAGTCACATCTGTCACACAGAGACCAGACCGCTAACTATCCCTTTAAAAAGTCTTTCCTAAAGCCAATTTTAAATCTGTGTTTGAAAATTATATTTCACATAGATGAAAAACATAGATTTTCATTTTGCTTCAAATTAGCACGGTAAACAGCGGGCTCTCTTCTCTCCAGTGGAGGCCGGGCTCCATTTGTTAGCTCTGTTTCTGGTATTTCGCTCATCCTTTATTTACTTAACAGAGTTTGACAGGAAATCTCAGAGAGATAATATATCTTCATTAATAGGGTGACTGGGGGGACATTTTCTAAGGTTTTAAGTGGAATGAAACAATAACTTATGTCTTTGACATTTTTGTCAGCTACTGTCCCATTAATAGCTTCCAACAAAGCTTCCCTCAACCCAGGAAGTCTTATGAATGTTTCTGTATTTTCCAGGTGATTCAGGCCCATTGCACTATAATTGTGTGAATTAAAAGGCTTTGTGAGAGAGGCAACCGGACACCCATAAAAACAAAATTCAGACATAAATCAAACCACTATAAGTAATTAAAATGAGTCAAGTTAAATTTCTGGGTGGACCTGGGGAATTGAGGGCCTAAAAAGTTTTCCTCCTCAAGGTCACCAACGTGTGTTGAACTCAGAAGTATATAAAGAGAACTCTGCTCCCCCAAAATGTAGTTTCAGTAGCTACCTATCACTAAACTATCAGGAGTATCACCCACAGATAGAAGCTCCTCCTGTTATTAAACATAAATGCGCTTTCTTCTTTACAAGACATCAGGAAAAAACCCTAAAAACAAGCCAGAGGCTCATCAGTTAGGAATTCCTTTATTGTTTTTTGTTGTTGTTTTGGTTTTTGTTTTGTTTTTCCCACCCCCATGAATTCCTTTAATGTTTGATGGCTTTTTACACTGGCATTCAGAAAAATACCAGAGTGCATTAAGAGTGGTTTTTTTATTTTCAGTCAGATGGATGTTGGTGGCTTTGCCTTTATTTTTATTTTATTTTATTTTATTTTATTTTATTTTATTTTACTTTACTTTATTCCTAGTCCCTACCCTTTCCCCTTTGACAGCCATCAGCTGTTCTCCATATATATGGGTCTGTTTGTATTTTTTGTTTATTTATTTGTTTTGTTTTTTTAAGATTCCACATATAAGTGAAATCAGGTGGTATTTGCCTTTCTCTGACGCATTTCACTTAGCATAATACCCTGTAGTTCTATCCATGTTATTGCAAATGGCACGAGTTCATTCTCTTATTTCTGAAAAACATTCCATTGTATGTAGATGACACATCTTCTTTCATGTGTCTACCCAAGACACTTAGGTTGTTTCCATGTCTTGGCCACCACGAATAAAGCTGCAATGAACATAGGGGTGCAGATATCTTTTTGAATTAGTGTTTTGTATCTCTCATGATGTATACCCAGAAGTGGAATTGCTGGGTCATAAGGCAGTTATTTTTTTATTCTTTGAGGAACCTCCATACTGTTTTCCATAGTGGCTGCACTAATTTACATCCCCACCAATAGTGTATGAGGATGCCCTTTTCTCCACATCCTCACCAACAATTTTGCTTGTTTATTTATTGATGATAGCCATTCTGAAGGTATGAGGTGATACTCATTGTGTTTTTAATTTGCATTTTCCTGGTTATTGCTTATGTTGAGCAACTTGTTATGTATCTATTGGCCATCTGTATGTACTCTTTGGAAAAATGTCTACGCAGGTCCTCTGCCCATTTTTAAATTGGATTGTTTGTCTTTTGATGTTAAGTTGTATGAGTTACTCATATATTTTAGATGTTAACACCTTATTAGAATATCTTCTCTCATTTAGTAGGTCATCTTTTCATTTGTTGATGGTTTCCTTTGCTGTGCAAAAACTTTTTAATTTGATGCAGTCCCATTGATTTACTTTTTCTTTTATTGCCTTTTTCTGAGGACACATATCCAAAAAGATATTGCTAAGAGTGATGTCAGAGAGTTTACTGCCTGTGTTTCTCCTAGGAGTTTTATGGTTTCAAGTCCTACATTTAAGATTGTAGGCCCTGGCTGGTGTGGTTTAGTTGGTTGTGCATCTTCCCAGGCACCAAAAGGTTACCAGTTCAATTCTTGGCCAGGGCACATGCCCGGGTTTCAGGCTCAATGTTTTGCTCTCACATTAATGTTTCTCTCTCTCACCCTCTCCTGTCTTCTCTCTCTCTCTCTCTAAAAATCAATAATAAAAAAAAGACTTTAACCCACTTCAAGTTTATATTTGTATGTATAAGAAATGATCTAGTTTTATTTTGATGCATGTATCTGTCCAGTCTTTCCAACACCAATTATTGAATAGACTGTCTTTACTTCACTGTATCTTCTTGCCTCCTTTGTCATCAATTAATTTAACCATGTGAGCAAGAATTTATTTTTGAGCTCTCTATTCTGTTTCATTGATCTTTGTGTCTGTTTATTAGTCTAGTACCATACTGTTTTGATTATTGTAGCCTTGTAGTATATTTTGATATCAGGTAGCATGATGCATCCCATTTTGTTCTTTCTCAAAATTTCTTTGGCTATTTGGTCTTTGTAATTCCATATAAACTTTAGGATTAGTTGTTCTGATTCTGATAAGAATGCCATTGGTATTTTAATAGAGGCTTCATTGGATCTGTATCTTGCTCTAGGTTGTAAGGACATTTTAACAATATTAATCTTTCCAATCCATGAGCACAATATATCTTTCCATCTATTTATATCTCCTTCAATTTCTTTCTTCAATGTCATATAGTTTTCAGTATATACGTCTTTCACCTTCTTTAAATTTATCCCTAGTTGTTCTATGCTTTTTAATTCAATTGTAAATGGGATTGTTTTCTTAATTTCTCCTCATCATTCATTATTGATGTATAAAAATACAACAGATTTCTGTATGTTGATTCTGTATCCTGAAACTTTTTATTTACTACTTCTATTATTTTTTTGGAGGATTCTTTAGGGTTTTTATATATATAGTATCATGTCATCTGCAAATAATGACACTTTTACTTCTTCCTTTCCAATTTATATGCCTTTTATTTCTCTCTCTCTCTCTCTCTCTCTCTCTGTGTGTGTGTGTGTGTGTGTGTGTGTGTGTGTGTGTGTGATTACTGGGACTAGGACTTCCAATACTATGTTGAATGAAAGTAGTGATAGTTGACATCCTTGTCGTATTTCTGACCTTAGAGAAAAGGCTTTCAGCTTTCACCACTAAGTATTATATTTGCTGTGGATTTGTCATATACAGCCTTTATTATGTTGATGTATATTCTTTCTATACCCATTTTGTTGAGAGTTAAGGGTTGTCATATATCCATATTTTTACAGCCAAATTGTAAGGATTCAACCTTGCAAAGTAGGGGGAAATTCCAACCATCTATCAGATGTTTCTACTGTTACTCCTGGCTCCAATTCTGTCTAAAACGTGTCTCTAATAATTGATAATGCGCGGGACATGCTCTGAAGTAATAATGCAATTTACAACAGAGAGATAAAACCCAGATAGAAGACCATTTACCTTATACTGCTATTAATATAAAAGTGATTATGAGGGTTGGTTCTAATTAGAATGTTCACTTAGAATCAAGACAGAGTGGGAGGAAAAGAGAGTTTCCTGGTGTTGGAACTTCATCCTTTGACTTGAAAGAGTATGTGCTTTTTCCAAGTAGAATGTTAAAACCTTTATTTTTAAGATGGTGCCATTTAGAACTCAATTTACCGTTGATTTTCTCCCCAATATCTATAAAATTGCCTATCAAGAGAAAGCTTGCACTTTATGTAATTATACATTGTACATTCTATAGAGCATATTAGATAGTTAATATGTATACAAATACAGTGAATGAAATAATGCCCCCCACATAAAAAAAGATATATTCAAGTTTTAACACCCCTGTGAATGTGTCCTCATTTGGAAATAGGATTGTCACAAACTTAACCAAGTTAAAGAGAGTCCTGACTCCAGGGAATGGTGGCCCAATAAGAAGAAGAGGGAGCACACACATACAAAAGCTATGTGACTATGAAGGGGAAAACTGAGGATGCAGCTACAAGTCAAGTAAGGCCAAGGGTTGCCAGCAACCTCTGAAAGCCAGGAGAGAGACACGAACAGATTCTCTCTCCGAGTCTTCAAAACTAATCAACTATGTATCTTGACCTCCAACTTCCAGCCTTTTGAACTCTGAGAGAATAAATTTTGTTATTTTTAAGCCACCCAGTTCATGGTAATTTGTTACGGCAGCCACAGAAACTAATGCTACCTACATATATTTTTCAGTTTTATATTAAAAATATAAAACTGTGTTTTTATTCAAAGTAACACTTAAATTTTGTGTTTGTTTGAAAAACTAAATTAAACCTTTTACCAAAGTTAAATGTTTTAAAATATATTATAGACTAAAAACAAAATAGACATTTTATTTAATTTTAACATACAAAAGTTGATTTCTTTAATCATAAACCAAATAATATCATTTTCCTTTTAAAAGTTGTTTTCCTAAAAATCTGTCTTTAGGCAACCTAGAATATAAGCCCTAATTAAAAAACTAGCAAAGCAAAAAAATATATAAACAAAAACTACAAATAAACAAAACAAAAACCTAAAGCAACTCTGATTGCTTAAAAGAATTGTCACATAATTATGTTATAGCTCTCTCCTCTCAACTTACTCATTTCCTAAAATCTCATGCAATAATTATTAATTCTTATTTGACAAATATTTGTAACAATCTAGGTCATTTGCCCATTGCAAATGAAAATATCCATAGAAGGTATATACATTTCTATAAACAACCAGTCACTGAGAAGGAAGAAAGGAAAATTTTGAAGGAAATGCTGAACAAGTATGGATGTGTACAGTGCTAACCAGACTCATCAAGACAATCTAACTTCATGTTTCACATCTTCAGATATAAAAAGTCAGAAAAAGCTGTAGGAAAGTGTCTGCTGGAAATGTTACATATAACATTCTGAAGGAAAAGTCTTCCATTGTGTGGGCATTTTGCTTATATGTAGCACCTGCTACCCTCAGTCTTTCTGATTACAACAAGTATGACTTTAGCTACCAAAAAATAACATTTAGATTTGGAAACAATTTTTAGTTAATTTTTTCTTATTTTGAAAATTCTTCTGAATGTAAATTGGCTTGTCTGTGATCTGTGTTGATATTTAAGGTGATTACATAACCATATGGAAAACGAGATGAAAATTCCTGTTTACATTTCTTGAACATTTTACATATTTTTTTAAAGTTCAAATTTTTAATGTTAAAAAGTGTTCTTGTTTGTAACACACATAAATATGTTTCTCAGAAGAGTAATTTTCATAAATGTCTGTTTGCTTGAATTAAAAGGCAATTCTTTGATTTATCTTCTAATATAAGACTGGAAGGTTGGATACCATAAATGGTGATCAAGTCATTAAATCATTTTTTTTTTAGGAAAACTGGTCGCTAGTGACCAGTCCATTGGCCTGAGATTTGGTTTGCAGACCTTCAGACAAACAATACATGAAATCATAAGTATTTTTCTCCTCTGCAGGGTTTCAACCACCACCTCGTGATCTTGTGAACACGTTTAGCTGGCAGGTGTTTGCTTGTTTCAGTCATATTCGACATCTTAAAAACTGTTTTTAAATTTGACTGCCTTTAGGCAAGGTTACATTATAAGTTTCCCTCAGCCCCTCTGCTCTCTACAGTCTTATGCAAGCCTATTCTAATCATTTCCATGTCCTGTCGGCCCCTCCCGCCCCAGGCATCTGAGTTTTGTATTCTGGCTACACCATATTCTCTAAGCAGCAGTAACAGAAGGTGTCGGTTTCATCTCACTGTGGGATTAGATCTTGCTCCTTGGAGAAGCACTCAGATCTCTTCAGATGCTTATGAAAATGTAGCCATTTTCATGTGGATTAATTTTGCTGGGGTAAAGGTTCACCAGGAGGCTCCAGGTGCCTCCCAGAA
>NW_005371645.1:1238810-1251968 GCF_000412655.1 Myotis brandtii
GGGCTTAGACATTGAGCCTTTCTGGGATTCCCCTGTGTTCTCGCCAGGACTTGTAGCCATGACATCAAGCAGCTGAACTTGCTGAGTGTAAACTCTTTCAGATAGCACTGCTGAACAGCTAACGCAGCAAGTTACTCAGTTTATGAGACTGTCTGACCTAGCGTGGGACATAACCTGGAGCATCACCTTGAAACTATTGCAGCAGGAAGTAGAGAGTGGATTTAACACTTAAAATTAGCAGTTGACCCTACTTCTTAGACAAAATTGAGATTGACAAAACAGAGGTGCATCTACACAAACCTTTATACAAAGATGTAGTTCTGAATCAAAATTAGGGGTCTGGAAAAAATAAAGCTGAGAATTTGGTCCTGTTTAAGTTCCTAAATGAAACTCTTCAAAGGAAAAATCATAGGAAACAAAGATGTGTAGGATCAGCTGTCATCTTGAGCTATTTGGGCTGATTGCTAACTAACACCATTCTGGCCAGGCCTGCTCCTGAGAAGATCTTTTTCTGAGATCATTAAATTTGGGTTCCAAGCTCCTAAACTGCTTAATTTTCTGTGCGCTAGTGAACCAAGGGTTTCCTGACAAGTCATTCCGGAATTAGAATGAAGTTGTCTATAATAAAATGCTGACCTCAGATCATTTCTCCATCGTTAGGCTTGATCTGTGCTGCATGAAAAGTAGGTTAGTTAAAGCAGATCACAGATTAATTAAAGCAGATAAGAATCTCTTCTGTGGCAGCAATGCTCAAACAAAGCGTTTACAGGATTTGTATGCTTAAAAGTAGAAAATGCTGATTAAGGAAATCGAAGAAGACCTGAAAAAATGGAGAGACATACTGTGTTGGTGGATTGGGAGAGGTAACATGGTAATGATGCAAATTCCCCCAAATTGATCTATATGTTTATTGTAATCCCTATCATTTACCCAGCAAGGCTTTTCATAGACATAGCTAACCTTATTCTAAAAACTTATATGGATAAACACAGGGCCTAAAATAGCTAAAAGGATCCTGACAAAGAAGAATGAAGTGAAAGCAGTGCTGAGCAGATGTCAAGGCTTCCTGTGTAGCTACAGTGATCAAGGAAGCGCAGTTGGCGAAGGGGTGGGCACACAGAGCAATGGGGCAGAATGGAGGACAAATGGACCCAACAAATATGCCCAACTGATTGTTGGCAAAGGTACAAAACCAACTCCGGAGAGGAAGGATGGCCTTTTCAACAGCTGTTGCTAGAGCAATTGGACATTTTCAGGCAAAAATTAAAAAGTAAACCTAAACCTCACACCTTATATAAAAATTAACTCAAAATGCATCATGTACTTAATTGGAAAATGTAAAACTATAAAACTCTGAGAAAAAAATGCATATAGGAAAAAATCTTCAGGATCTAGAAACTAAGAGTTCTAAACATAACATCAAAAATATGATTCATAAAAGGAAAAATTAATAAAAAAATCTTAATCAAAATTAAAAACTTTTTCTCTGCCAAAGTCCAGGTGAAGAGATTGAAAGTCAAGCTATGGACTAGAAGAAAATATTTGCAAAACATATATCTAGCATAAGATCATTATCTAGCATATATAAAGCATTCTCAAAACTCACCAGTAAAAGAACAAACAATGACATTAGAAAATGGGCAAAATACATGCACAGATGTGTCACTGAAGAAGATGCGCAAAGGCAAATAAGCAAATGAAAAGATGTTCAACATGATTGCTCATTAAGGAAATGCAAATGAAAACCATGGTGAGTTATCACCGCATAAAGGCATCAGATGTTAGAATGGCAGGAAAATATAGTAACACCACTAAATGTTGACGAGTATACGGAGAAACTAGATCACGTATACATTGTACTGTTGGGGATCATGTAAAATGGGATAGCCACTCTGGAAGACAGTTTTTCAGTTCCTAAACACACTAAATATATAACCACCATAAAACCCAGCAATCGCATTCAGGGCATTATCCTAAAGAAAATAAATTGATGTTCACACAAAAACCTGTACACAAATGTTTATAGCAGCTTTATTTCTAATAGCCTCATACTGTGACTAAATCAGATTTCCTTAATCCAACAGATGAATGGAAAACCCACTGTGGAATACATCCATACCGTGGAATACTACTCTGCAATTAAAAGGGACCAATGATTGATACTTGCAATGACATGGATGGGTCTCCAGGAAATAATGCTGAATGAAGAGTCAACATCAAAGCCTTCATACTACCTGATGCCACTTACATAACATTTTTGAAATGACAACATTTTAGAAGTGGAGGACAGATTTCCAGGAGTTAGACAGTGGGGAGGGAGGGAGGGAGGTGTCGCTATGAAAGGGCCACAGGAGGGATCTGTGTGGCTCTGAACAGTGTTCAGTATCTGGACTTTAGGGATACATGATACAAACCGCATATAGAAGTTGATACACAGCCTATATGAATGCAAGTGCCAGAAGAACTAGGAAGTCTGAAAAGATCAGTGGGTCGGGGCAAAGTCAGTGTGATGTTCTACTAAGCTTTGCAAAATGTTATCATTAGGAAGACTAAGAGAAGTGTACAAGATACCTCCGTGACATTTCTTATCATCTCAAAAAATTATCTCAAAAGATTTCAATAAAAAAAGACAATTTGAAATTAAAAGTTAACAAAGCCCCACATAAATGGGAATTTAGAAACTGAAAAAGGTAATTAAGTAGATCTTTGGTAAAGACAAGATAAATATGAGATGTCGCCTTCTAGGTCACTATGGGTAGGTTTCATTGGCATCTGGTTTAAAACTGCAGCCTAGGAGTGATGTGCTCCAGACATTTTTAAAAGTCCACAGTCCTCCTTCTCAGTTTGATGTTTGTGATGATCTGATTCAAACCTCTGCCTGGTCAAATAAAAAATGCATATTTGGACGATCAGGTCATCGTACAGAAACGTAGCCACCGGTGTACTTTGTTTATATGGGCACAAATTGATAAACAAGACTCTCCTCTGTATCCATTTCTAATAAAGCTCTGATGTTGAGATTTCTGACGATGATATTGTGTTGAAATCTCTCTGAATCTGACCATAATGAGAGAAAGCTCTAGTATTCTCTGCTGAAATTTCCCTTGACATTAATTCTTCCTTCTAGTAGGTGTGTATAGGGCACCTACTACCACGTGCCAGCACTGATTAAGGTGGACCTTGAACTCCCCTCTCACACCCCCACAAATGGCCTCATGCAGACCCAGCAAGGGTTCACATTTTCTGAGTTCACTTTCAGGTAAATGCCTAAATAAATACATTTTTAAGTCCCAAAGAAAGCCTTGGTCTCCTCCATACTGAGCATAAAACTGAAGAGTGGCTAGTTGGATACGGCAGGTGCACTGAACACAGCAGTAATAACAGCCACTCACATTTGGTTATCATTTTTTTCAGCCACTGTGCTAAGCATAGAGGTCATCTCATTTATTCCTCGCCATCAAGAACCATTTTGAATTTCATTTTACAGGCGAGGAAACGTAGACTTGAAAAAGCACACTGCACACAGCGAGGAAATGGCATGGTTGAGATTAAAGTGGCAATCTGACCCCAGAACCCATGGGTTGGACCACCATGATCGGCTTCCTAAGGAAGCTCCTCAGCCCTCTGCTTTCCTAAGAAGTGCTTTATTTGGAACACGTTCTAAATGTTGGCATTTTAATAAACTGGATTCTTATATATTAAACACAGCCTCGGGTCCACCTCCTCTCTTAATACTCCATTCAACATTGGTTTGTTGGGTTACCATGGATTTTACCACTTTTGATGTGGGTTAGACACTTCCTTAGAGAACCCGCCTACCTGACAGCAGTATTTGTGCAGGCTGAACAAAGCTTCAGAAAGAAAAGCATTCTGCATTTACTGATTCTAACTCAATAATTCAATTCAATGAATACTTATTAAATGTTTACTGTCTACAAAGCACAAAGCATTGGAAACATTGAAGACAATGGGAACTTACATCCTAGAGCAGTGGTTCTCAACCTTCTGGCCCTTTAAATACAGTTCCTCATGTTGTGACCCAACCATAACATTATTTTCGTTGCTACTTCATAACTGTAATGTTGCTACTGTTATGAATCGTAATGTAAATATCTGATATGCAGGAGGGTCTTAGGCGACCCCTGTGAAAGGGTCGTTCGACTGCCAAAGGGGTCACGACCCACAGGTTGAGAACCGCTGTCCTAGAGGGGAAAAAAGGACAACAAACAATGAGCAAGTAAGTATATGTCAGCAGGTGAGGCGGGGAGTTGGGGTTGAGGGACGGTCAATCAGATGCTATTTCATATACAGTGGTAGAGTCACCCCTGAGTTCACACCCAAACGTAGTGAGAGAACAAGTCCTAAAACTATCTGGGGGCAAACACTCAGGGAGTGGAGAGAGCCAGAGCAAAGGCCACTCAGGGGATTGTGCTTGGTGGTGTGAGGAACTCCAAGGAGGCTCCTGTGGCTTGGGCTGAGTGAGCAAGAAGAACAGTAGGTGAGCAATAGAACATCAGCGTTTACCCATGTGGGGAAGCCACTGGTAAGGGTTGAGTGGAAGGGCATGCATCCCACTTATCTTTTGAAAGAATCACTCTGGTTGTTGAATTACACAAGCTGTAGGAGACAATGGTTGTATTAAGAAGTCTATTTAGGTGGTGGTTTCCTGAGGGGAGTTGGAGGGCCTGGGTGAAAGAGATGAAGGGATTGAGAAGTATAAATTTGTAGTTATAAGAAAGTTAAGGGGATGTAAAGTACAGCATATGGAATATAGCCAGTAATATTGTGATAACTATGTATGGTGCCAGGTGCGTACTGGAAATATTAGGGGGAATACTTTGTAAAGTAGATGATTGTCTAACCACTATCCATGAAACCAATACAAAATAATATTAAATGTAAACTGTAATTGGAACAAAACTGTATATGTTACAATTTATAATTATATGTACATCTATACAGTAGGTCCTCAGGTTATGTCGGAGATCCGTTCCTACAGCGCGACTTAACGCGATTTTCACTGTAAGTCAGAACCCACCTACGTAAGCACCCACATCACTCACATGGAGCACATACACAGCAGTAATGAAGTGAAACAGTAAAAAAAATTTAAAAGAAAGATAACAATTCCTGACCTTTACTTATGGTAAACAAATAATAAAAAACATAAAGCACATATGTACATACGTCAAAATGACGAAACTTTTTCTTTTTTATAAATACTGTAAATGGGAGATGGCGACGTAACCACGGAACGATGTACATCATATGCTGTAATAATAAAAGCATAATATGCTAATTAGACCGGACAACTGAACAACCTTCTGGACGTCATTCCGGATGTCCTTCCAGACGAAGCTGCAGTGGCGGGCCGAGGCAGAGGTGGTTAGGGGCAATTAGGCAGGCAGGTGAAAAGTTAGGGGTGATCAGGCAGGCAGGCGAGTGGTTAGGGGCATCAGGCAGGCATGCAGAGTGGTTAGCGACGATCAGGCAGGCAGGCATGCGAGCAGTTAGGAGCCAGCAGTCCTGGAATGTGAACGGGATGTCCAACTGCCAGTTTACATCCCCTGAGGGGTCCCAGATTTCGAGAGGGTGCAGACCAGGCTGAGGGGCCCCCCCACCCCCCATTCACAAATTTCGTGCACTGGGCCTCTGGTGTATATATAATTCTTTAAAGTCTGGGGAGTCATTGCAATGTGCTGCGAATGACAAAGGTAGCCATTAAGTTTGGAATATGGGATCAAGTTCTCAGGATATTTTGAAGTGATTTTACATCATTTGCCAGGGGATATAATGTAGGGGGTGAGAAACAGAAAGATTTTAAGAATAATCCAAAGATTTGGGACCCTAACAACTCAAAGATTTAATTAATACATTCAGCACATATTTTTTATGAACTTACTTGAGACATAGAAAATGACGTCTAAGATGAGGCCCGGAAAAGCAATAGGAGTTAGCCAACCAAATGAGTGGTCCAGCCTTGCCTGCGCAGGTGTGTGAGTGCTGAGATGTAGGGAAGAGCATAGCCAATAGGGCCAAGGAAGCCACTCAGCATGGCTGGGGCCTAGGCAGCCAAGTGTGTCCTATGTGTCACCCAACCACCACTGCCACATGCAGGCATCTGTTAGCGTCAGTCTACGCTCTGCCTGCCCGCTACCTACATTAAACAGCACTGGCAGCATTGTAGCAACCGGGTTATAGCGACCACTGTAGTAACAGGAAAGGAGTGAAGGGAAGGCTGGATAATGTGCAAGTTCATTCAGCTTTGCCAGGGAGCTGCAGATTAACACTCTCCGGGTCTGTCCCCAAGATGCTGGGGGAAGGGACTGGCCAATAGACGCAGGCCCAGTAAGGTGTGGTGACATGGGAAGGTGCTTGCCTGATGGTCATACCTGGGAACAGGGCATTGGCCAGAATGGACGTGGCCACTGCAAAGGCGGGGAACCTAAAAAACACAGACTCCTGAGCAGAGGAGCTTCCTTTCCCCCAGCCCTCTTGCTCTCTTGGGACTCGCTAAAGCAGGTGCTCCCGTGCTCTGCACTGGCCCGCACGGCCACGGCCATGTGGACTCCCCACACATAGACTAATGGGCTGTGATTAGCCTGCGGCTGTGCTGAACCCAGCTTCACCATGGAATGGAAACTCTGGACACTGGTTTTGCTTTTAGCTCTCCTGGATCCCCAGCTGCCCCTTCTCCAGGACTGCTTCAAGGAAAATGGGACTTTGAAAACCAAGGGATCTAACTCTGCCCAAATAAAAATCACTCATTCTCCTATATGAGTCTTAGAAAATCCTATTTCTCTAGATACTGTAAGATATCATAAGAGCCCCGCTCTCACTAGCAATGGGAAAATACCACCATGCAACCCTCGGATGATAGTACGACACCTCTGTCTCCAATGCCAACACTGCCTCGGCTGACTCATTTTTGTTGAGAACCTGCTTGTGCCACACAGTCTTCTAGGTTCTGGAAAGAGATAGGAGGAAAAGACAGACCAAGATTCTACCCTCGAAGAGCTGCTGTTCAAGTGACAAGTGATCCTGAATTGTGAAATTCAATCATCGATTAGTCCACCTATGGAACATATTTTATTGAGCATCTCCTTTGTACCAGGCACATTGCCTTGCATTGATGATAAAGCTATGACCGAGACAAGAATCCCAATGAAAAATAAGCAAAATATAGAACATGTTGAGTAATGATAAAGGTTGGAGGTAGAAATGAACTAAGAAATTTGGCATACAGGAAGAGAGTGGGAGTTGTAATGTAAGATAGGTTGTGTCTCAGACAAGCAGGGTATAATTTGATACTACTCTATTTTTAAAATCATAAATGTGGTTCAAATATGGACAGTCTTCCTCACTTGAATTTAAATCATTCCCCTTAAGAAAAGGTTAACAGTGAATGTTAATTCTCAGCTCTCCAGATTTCTGCCTTAAATAGGAACAGTCTTTTTATAATAAAACATCAGGACAGTAGCCTTTGAAAAAGATGTACAATCTAATTAAAATGTGGAGATTAGCTGCCCTCGGAATATTTGCAAAGCCTAGGAAGGTAATTTAGTGAAATGTATACAGTTTTATCTGGCTTTAATTTTTAATGAGATGATTTACAATGTGTGCCTATTTCCTTCATTTACCTGCATTGGCCAAACCGTGTACCTGTTTACAAACAGACAGTGTTTAATGACAATGATGTGGAATAAGGTCTTGATGTAAGAACCAACTGATCAGCACCGGACAGGAACTTCACGCTTGCCTACAGACGCTACCTTTCAGCTTGGGTGGGAATGAGTGCCCAATTTGAGACACTGTAACTGAAAAACCTAAGCTGTGCTAAAAAAATACTCTCCAGAGTGAGTTGCCAGTCAGATTCCAACCAATGAGCATCAGAGGTGTCTTGATAACCACAGTAGCTGCTGTATGTTTTTTAGTAAAAGATGATTTATTTACATCATGATAAAACACCTTTTGATATAGAAGTTGCTGGAAAGTTTTTTAAAACAGTGTGGCTCAGTGGTTGAGCATCAACTCATGAACCAGGAGATCACGGTTCAATACCCAGTTAGGACATGTACCCAGGCCACAGACTAGACTCGATCCCCAGTAGGGGGCGTACAGCAGGCAGCCGATCAATCTCCATTCCTCTCTCTGAAATCAATAAAAACATATTTTAAAAAACATTTATGAATATTCCAATTTTCCACTTCTCCACACTTTAGAGGATTGTGTTTCCCATCACCTTTGAAGGCAGGCATCGGTGGATGTCTTGCTTTGGTCAATGCATGATATGTGTCTGTGCAGTGGGATGCTTCAAAAGCCTACACATGCACTGGGTTAGCTTCTCCCCCAGACTGACCATCCTGGACACATGGGTGTGGGGCGCAGCTACGGTGTTTGGACAGGTTCAAGCCTCAGACTGATGAGAGGGCACAGTCCTCTCATGGCCACATGCAAGTCCAGCTTGGATGGCAGAGCCTTCCCAGCACAATTATAGCCAACAGCTATAGCTGTAAGCCTGAATCTATGGTCCGAATACGTGGCCCCACGTGCCTGAGTGATGTAGGCTTGATAGATTTCAGGTGCATGTAGTTGAGTAGGATTGAAACCCATGAGAATGTTGTAAACATCTTGATCACGCCCTTACTTTTGCCTCGTGGCATCTGCTATAAAATAAAGACACAGTTGTGGGCGCTGGTGCTGTCCATCAGAGGGGCAGCGTCCCACCGAGACCCAGCTTTCATTCTCATGTCTGTCTTTTCTAAGCCTTTCATCGCCCCCACTCAGGGTCACTGAGCCAGGCTGAGCTGGCATGAGTGTGCCATGGCCGGGCCGGCTCCCCACACGTGGGGCAAGATGCAGCAGCCTGGCTCCGAGAGCGACCAGGAGCTGAGACCCACAGACCCACATTGGCCATGTAACAAGTGGTGTGGGCAAGAGAAAATGTCCTTTCTTCCCCTTCTTTATTCTTCTGACCGGTCTAATAATTAAACTGACATAAGACACGTTAACAGAAGAAAAAGAACCACATTTAATGACTATTAAGTACAGGGGTTTCATTGGAACACTGGCTCAACTGAGGCTTGAGCTAAGGAGAAAAAGGAGGGTGGTGGTTTGAAACTTCAAAGGGGAGAAAGACAATTCACGTGGAGATGGAAGAGCAAATGTCTGGTAAACAAATGTTTGCTGAGCCACTTTAACAATGGGCCCAGAGAAGACTTTGATCGCACAGGCATTGCTGGTTCCTCTCTGACTATCACACAAGTTCATGTTAAGCTACAGTTATCTATGATGAGCTCTCTCTTCCTGTCTAAATTCTTTTAGGCAGTGAGGGGAAGTTCAAAGTTTTCTCTCGAGTCTTTCATTTCTTAAAAATAACCAGCTTAAAATAATCAATATCCCGAAGGGGTGTACTTGGGGTGGCAGACGGCTCTCCTTCGGCGCCATTTAAACTGATACACTGTTAAGTCACTAGTATCTGGTGGAATGTTTGTTATTACAACATAAACCAGAGTGTTCTGCCTGATACTAAGCCAAATTTGAAATGCTCTAACAATCAGGAATATAAAGGAAATGAATGAGGAACCCATGCCCACAGAGGAATCCTTTGGCTTGGAGTTTTGAAAGAAGAATGTGTAAATGGGGGGTTTGGGGAGTTAGATGGGCCGAATGTGTCCCCCCCTCCACCTCCCAGGGGACAGGCTTCAGGCAGGAATCCAGCCCCTGAGACCCAGGTTCTTCTTTAGTTACATGAGAGCCATTGTGATGCTTCCCGGCATCCAACACCAGGGCGCAGAGCTTACGTAATAGGGCTCGTAATGTCCTTTTGGCCTTCCTTGTGTCGTTTCCATTGTTTTCATGGCTAAGAAGCTCAACCTGGTTCTAAGATCATAAAGCCTCCCAATGACCTTAAGCTTGAAAAGGCAGTTAAACTGCATCGTGAAGCGAGAAAACGTAAACGAGGGACTAAACTGAAGCAAAGCCCAAGAGCCGGGTTTGTCACAAACAGTCACTAGTACATCCTGAGGGTCCTGGAGGAGGTTTCCGGCGCAGAAGCTAGAGAAGCGACCAGACAGTATCGCCCACGCTGGATCCGAGAGGGAGAGCACGATGCCAGGCTGCCAGGCCGGGGAGCGGGCCCCTGGGCCAGCTGCGCCCCGGAGGAAGCAGCGGGCACAGGAGACTCCTCTGAGCGGCTCTGCAAAGGGCCTCCTTCCTCTCCGCCCACCTCGCGTCCATGTGCCCGGGAGGCGCTCTCGGAGCTGGACAGGTTAGGAAGGGCGGGCGATGGTGAGACCCAACCACAGCCCTGGAGCTCAGGGGCCGATGGCAGGGGCGCCTAGCTCTGCCCCCTGCACCTCCTCTCCGGGCACCAGGCGAAGGAATGGGCGCCCAACCACAGCACGGCCGGTCCCGGGGGAGGAAGAAAGAACGTGGCACAGGCCGCACAGGCTCCTGCACTTCTAATAGGGGTGGACATCCCTCCAGCCGCTCACCACCAGCCGCCAGTGCCCCCCAGCCTTGCTGCTGGCGCAGGAGGGAGGGAGGGTCTTGGGGGGCGGGGGACAGAAAGCACTCGGGACCACAAAGCTCCCTGCAGGCTGAGCCCTCCCTGGCCGCCGCCCTCTGGGGGTGCCCTCCCTGACCGCGCAGGGCAGACATGAGGGCAGTGCTCTGGGATGTGGCTGCAGCGGGAGCGAGCGGTGTTGCTGGGCCTTCAGGACGGGCTCTCCGCAGCCACCGCTGCCTTCTCTTACCCACTTGAGACGGGGTGGATAGAATTCGCTCCGTTAGGAGCCCTCAGAGACGTCCTAATGAAAAGACGTGCTATGGTTTTCTCTATTTGACATGAAACCACAGGTAATTCATTCCAAAAAGTGTCCAGTCCAGTGGGAAAGCTGTTCTGGGCGTTGGACTGAATGACTGAGGGAGCAGCCCGTGCGTCCTGGGTCCCCCAGGCCTTCGAGCAGCTGTGTGGACACATCGGCGTGAGAGCCCCGGAGCCCCCATGCCCTCAGGTTCTCTCTGTATGAATTTCCATTTCTCTCTCGATGCCTTTATACCAAAGGCTTCAATTGAGGTCAAATGTTTGAGGCCAAGTCACAGTGTGGGCTGAAGGGATTTCTGTTTGTAGTTTTGACCCTAATGAGGATGAAAATTGTGTTATTCAAGCCTTTAAAGCTATATAGGCACAAATCCAACAAAGGAAGAGTACCTTTTAAAAATAGCATTACTAATGCCTTTATATGACTACATGGAGAATTATTAAACTGAAAATCATTAAGTATTGACTGGTTCGCTGGCCAGTTGCATTCCTTTTGTCATGTTTTACTGTCCAAACGATCTGTAAGCAAAATGTGCCCCAGTGACCACATCTTCCTGGAAACACAGGTCAGCAGGACGCTCTTTGGCGGCTCAGGGCTCCTCAGGCCCATAACGAGATCTGGCTAAAGCACCTTCATGTTGGCTCTGCCTCTCCTTGTCACGCCCCATCTGAATGTTTCTTCTAGTTACGGTTAATTCCGTGAGTGTGTGGGAACACTGCTTGTACCCCTATCAAGATGCTCTACGCTGTGGGCATTTAAAGCTTCCTGTCATTCCTGTGTGGGACAATCGGCATCCACTGCAGTGCATGCCTGGAAGGTAACCCACGTGAAGGGTGCTGCCAGGCGGGCGGGGGACGCGTGTCCCAGCTTCAAGCAGAGCGACGCCTGAGCAGCTGCAGGACAGTGCCTTCTCACGTCTGAGACTGTGTTGCCAGCAATAGGCAGGCTGACTTTACTTTTATAACCACAATGCGACTGTCCCCGCTGACAAAATTCACGCATTTCTAGCACCACCTGATAACCATCCCACGCTCACGGTGTCCTTCTTGCTCCAATATCTCTTTGTACTGGGTTTGTGCAAACCAGAATCCAAGCAAGGCCCGTTGCACTGGGGCTTCCCGCACCCTGGTTCCGGCCGGTTGTGTTCTTAGGGTGCTGTTGTTCCTGTAGCTCCTGGTTTCCTGCAAGCAGGCCACCATGTCTAGAGACTTGATTGAATTCTGGTTAAGTTTTCTCTTTGGAAGTCTTCAGGGGTGGCTGTGCATTTCCTCTTTCATCATATCAGGGTGCACATGGTTTCTGGGTTCTATCGACCTCAAAGTTGTGAGTCTGCGGGATGAAGACATCGCCGCGGCTCCTGGCGGCCTTGGTGTCTGTGATGTGGATCATGTATTTATCAATGTAGGAAGTCAACCTCAAGACTGACTGGAATCCACCACAGGGGCGGAGACCCACTGGTCCACACCAGGCTCTTCACTTCGTGTTAGAAGACAAGAGTCTGGATAGGAAACTCCTGCGCTGTGAGAGGTCCAGGGAGCTGGCCAGCGTGGCCACAGCATGGTGCAACTTCACGGGAAGAGTTTCGATTACCGATCCAGGGTAGCTTAGATTGCACATGCTGATCAATAGCCAGTGAAACTCCTGAATTCATGTAGGAATCACAGAAATCTCTGTTTTCATCAGAATCATTTGAATGAATGAGCTCTGCTTCAGTGATGAAAATTTGTATTCCAAAGTAGACCCCAAGGGCCTGGTGGTGAAACATGAGGACATTATTACGCAACTGTCATGTATTGTGTGTTGTTACAAAGTCATCATTAGACTGGAATTAACTCCTAAAGCAAATTGAAATCTAGGGAAAGAACTTGAAAAGTAAAACTGAAATAGTATATTGCGAAAACCTCATGATATAGCAAGGTTGCTAAACACTAAAGTTTTACAGGTTTGTAAGGGGAAATTGATGCATGATGTTTTTCCCAATTTACATGTGATCTCTGGCTGAAGATCCTAAATCCATCTGGATTGAAAAGAAAAAAATAATGCACAACATGCTTTGAATAGACACTACTTCACTGGCAAAACCAAATGGCCTTCAAGGATAATACCAACATTATGTGAATATCAAAGTTAAATAACCTGAGTACCACCCAGTTCAGTTTGATAGGGAATTTTGAAGAAGCAGAGTTCAACTAGCAAAAGCAATGATAAAGGAATGCCTTTAGAGGTCTAAATGCATAATCCATTTTGAAGTTTCTCAACCTCAGCACTATTAACATTTGAACCAGATAATTTTTTGTTTATTTTAGTTTTTGGTATGTGTGTCTGTGTGCGA
>NW_005371645.1:1252040-1254758 GCF_000412655.1 Myotis brandtii
GTCATGTACATTGTAGAATGTTTAGTGGCATCCCTGGTGCAAACCCATGAGATGCAAGTATCAGTCCCAGTTGTGACAATAAAAAATGTTTTCGGGTAAGAGATCAGCCAAAGGACTTGTATGCATACATATAAGCATAACCTATGGACATAGGCAGTAGAGGGGTGAGGGCATGTGCTGGGGGGTGGGCGCGGCTGGGGAGAGGTCGATGGGGGGAAAAGGAGACATATGTAATAGTTTAAAGAATAAAGAATTTTTTAAAAACATGTTTTCATGCTCTAGCTGTTGTGGCTCAATTGATTGGAGCACTGTCTCATGCATCGAAGTGTCTCAGGTTCCATTCCTGGTCAGGGTACATACCAAGGTTGCAGGTTCCATCCCAGTTGGGCATGTATGGGAAGGAACCAATCAATGTTTCTCTCTCACATCAATGTTTCTCTCTCTCTCCCTTCCTCTCTTTACAATTAACGGGAGGAAATGTCTTCAGACTTCACCAAATATGCGCAGAGAAAAGCATCACTCCAGCTGAGAACCATTGATCTGCAGCAATAATCAAGATCCTCTTTCCCAACTGGCCAGAAGCTTGTGTCTTTTACGTTGGGCACCAGAAGGCACCCAAAGGCAAGTGTAACTGTGCGTCATTAGGCTGCCACGGCAGTGCCTAAGAGAGCAAGGCCTGCAGTCAGACTGTCCAAAACCAAATTCCAGACCTACCAGCTCCTAGTTCTGAAATGCTGGACAATCTGAATTTTCTCTATTGTAAAATGGGCCACCCTCAAACCTGCCGTCTGTCCATGAAACACCTGCTGCACAGCCACCTGTGCAGGAGGGTCCCAATGCACACTCCTGGGCCCTCTTCCTGTCCTCCTGGGTCGGCCTGAGGTAAGCAATCTGAGCCTGAGGTCCACCCTCAAGAACTCCATTCTGAACAGCGTGGTCTGGAACCACTCAGCTTGCAGGTGTGCATGGGCGTGCTTTTCTTTCTCTCCTCCTTCCTCTCTCTCTGTCATTTCTTTCCTTCTTCTTTTCATTTCTATGGCCTTAGTACATCCACATTATTATGCAGCCATCACCAAACTGAAACTGTGCACATTAAACACTAACTTCTCTTTTCTCCCTCCCCCAACCGCTGGAAAACACCATTCTACTTTTTGTCTCTATAAATTTGACTATTCTAGGTCCCTCGTATAAATAGAATTATACCATGTCTGTCTTTTGGTGACAGGCTTATTTCACTTAGCATAATGTCTTCAAGTTTCAATCATGTAACATGTATCAGTATTTCCTTCCATGTTAAGGATGAATGATATTCCATTGTAAGTATACTAGTATACCAATTTTGTTTATCCATTCATCCAAAGGGACATTTGAGTTGCTTCTAACTTTTGGCTATTGTGAATAATGCTGCTATGAATATGGGTGTATAAATATTTGTTTGAGTCTCGGTTTACACTTCTTTGGGGCTGGGTCAAATGCTAACTCTATGTTTAATTGTTAAAGGAACTGTCACATATCTTTCCACAGCAGCTGCTTCATTTTCTATTCCCACCAGCAACATACTGAGGTCCAATCTCTCCACATCCTTGCCAACACTTGTTATGATATACACACATATCCTGTTGGGTGGGACATGGTATCTCATTGTGTCTTTGATTTGAGTTTCCAATGATTTAATCATGTTGAGCATCTTTTCATGTGCTTAGTTGGTCATTTGTAGATCATCTTTGGAGATGGGCCTCGGTCCCCATGTATCTTAGAAGCTCAGGTATCTGTATATTCACCTCCTTAGTAATGCATTTTGAGTCATGCTCTGCATCATGGTGAGAACACAGACTTTGGAGCCAGAAAGCCCTCTGCGCTCATCTCAATTCTATAGCTTTTACCTGTGTGACCTCAGCCAAGATTGTTACCGCTGTGAGCCACTGTAGGGAGCGGCAATAGGGTAAAGTCTCAGACTGACCTGTGGCAGGGCCACAAAGAAATCCCATCTTGGAGGGCAGAGCCCTCCTAGCATAATTAAGCTTGATCTTACAGTCCTCCCCAGTTCCTTCCTAGGTAGCTAATGGGCTGTGGGAGATGCAGCAAGTGCTGCCAAAACAAGGTGAAACTCGCAAGAACATTGTAAACAGGTTGACCACTTCCCTTGTTTTGCTTTGTGTGCTCTGACTATAAAATAAAGCTTTGGCTTGCAGGCTGGGTCTCTCTGTGTCCTCATCCAGGCTCAGGAGATCCACCTAGCCCCAGCTGTATTCTCTTTGTCTGCTTTAATCTTTCACTGCCCCTCCTCAGGCTCACTGAACCTGGCCGTGCTGGACGTGGTTCAAGCCACCACTTCCTCTACTGCAAATGACAAGAGTAGAAAACATCTGAAGTGGGTTTATGAGAATAAAATAAGTAATATACTACAGAAATTACCTGGGGTCTTTTATTTTTATGTTATGTGACTAGAGGCCCGGTGCACAAAAATTTGTGCACTCGGGGGGGAGGGGGTCCCTCAGCCTGGCTTGTGCCCTCTTGCACTCTGGGACCCCTCGGGGTATGACCACCTGCTGGCTTAGGCCTGTTCCCCGGGGGATTGGGCCTAAGCTGGCAATCAGACATCCCTCTGGCAGCCCGGCAGCCCTCGGGGGATGTCCACTTGCCAGCAGGGAGCAGACCTAAGCTGCAGTCAGACATCCTTAGCACTGCTGAGGAGGCAGGAGAGGCTCCCACCACCAC
>NW_005371645.1:1255675-1287385 GCF_000412655.1 Myotis brandtii
CCTCCTGCTCGCTTCAGCTGCATGGCTGCTGGCCGCCATCTTTGTTGGCAGTTAATTTGCATATCGCCCTGATTAGCCAATGGGAAGTGTAGCGAAGGTATGGTCAATTACCCTTTTTGTCTTTTATTAGATAGGATAAATAGATGTGATATCTACACATTAGGAGACAAAGAAATGACACAAGGATATCCCTACTTATAAAGGTTATGAAAGAAATTATATAAGAAATATTTCAATGTCCCGCTTCAAAAACAATGTTTGCTCTAGATATTGTTTGGTTTTAGTAAGTGCTTATAATTATCAGGGCCTGGACTTGAAACTTCTTTGTATTGTGATTAAAGGCCAATGTGACCTAAGAGTGAATTCTACCGGGTGCTCCAGAATGAAAAGTCACTAGAACATTTATGTAAATCCCAGGTGTACACTTCAAGTGTTGGCCTTGTTATTGAGCTGTGGTTGGGCAGATGGCATTGGCTAGGTGACTACAAGTAAACTCCTTGACTAACCATCCCTGGAGCAGGTGGGGCAATCAGTCCATCAGCACTTAGAAGCCAATGATACTGACAAACAAGCCCAAGCTTACGAACACTTCCTACTCTGAAAGGCAGTTCCTTGGAGTATGTTTTCGCTTTGTCTCTGCATTGCACCTTAGTTCCCTGGAAACACCTTCTCCTAAAAAGTGCCTTTATTCTCTGAGCTGCCTCTTCTCATGCTTCTTTTCAGTCTAACCCAGTAATCTTGGTCAATACCAATGGACCTTGGTCCCCATGTTTCTAAGAAGCTCAGGTATCTGTCAAATCATGTGCAAAATGAGGAAATGGAACTATGAGGAAGAACCTCTATAATAGTGGGCGAAATATGGGCAAATGTGAAGGAAGGCAGAAGGAAATTTACATTTAATGAACACCTAGTGTAAAAGAACAAGACATTATTAGCATGGGAATGTACATGAACTTGAGCAACTCCCTCAACCTACCAAAGAGAATTTTGAAGTTGCCAGTCCAATTTGCCTTCTTCTTTCTGCTAAAGAATATTAAGCAAAACAAAACAAAACAAAACAAAACAAAAAACACCCTCATAGACACAGATTAACAGTATGGTGATTACCAGATGGAAAGGTGGTGGGAGGAGGTAGAAACAGGTAAAGGGGAGATATAAGGTGATGGAAAGAGACTTGAATTGGGCTGGTGAACAAACAATGCAATATATAGATGATGTATTATAGAATTGTACACCAGAAACCTGTATAATTTGATTAAACAATATCACCCCAATAAATTCAATAAAAAAGAAAAAAATACCAAAAAATTAATTAAATTAAATAAAGAATATGGACTCATTCTTGTAGGAGAGAGGTCTAGTGAGTCTACCTAATAGGGGGCTGAGAAGTAGATAAGGGAAAAAGAGGAAAAACCAGTCACAGGTAAAGGGCGGAGAATCTCCAGGAAATGTTGAGAAGGCCCTTGGGAGTTCCAGGGTATGAGTGAAGTGGCAGGAAAGGGAAGAGGATTTTAGAAAGTGTTGATCAAATATTGGGGCTCTTTAATGGGATTCTTAAAAATTCTTTTTGGCAGGGAAACCATGTTCCTTCAAATTTGATTCCATGAGACTGAGCTATGTGAGAATCTTACTTTTTTTTTTAGGATTACACAAATATGTAATATCTGCTCTTCTCATCTGGAGTCAGTATTTGGTGAACATGTAACTGCATTTTACAGAGGCGGGAGGACATCGGAGAATCTCTTGAGTCAGCTGGGCTCAAAGCCTGATTCAACTGCATATTAGCTTCATACACATGGGTCAGTTGCTTAGCCTCTCTGTATCTTCATTTTATCATCTACAAAATAGGAATAACAAAATTAGTTTGTATATTTTCTAAGATTAAAAACTTGGTGGCTTATAATAGTTCTTCAGTGATTGTTATTAATGTGATTTTACACATGATAAAATTAAAGATATCACATGACTTACACAATCCATGAGGAGTGTTGCCAGATAAAATATGGGATGTCCTATGAAAATTAGATTTCAAATAAATAAAAAATAGTGTATTAGTGTAAGTGTGTCACAAATATTGTATGGATATACTTATACTAAAAATTATTTGTTTTTTAATCTAAAATTCCAATTTAATGGGGTGTCCTATGCTTTTATTTGTTAAATCTGGCAACTGTACCCATGACGAGTGTTACCGTGGTTCAAATTCACATTCTCTGACTGCCAATTCCATGCTCTACGGCTTGCTCAGAGGAATAGGCAGAGTCTGGGAATGGGAGAGAGTGCCAAGTACTTCATGGTCATCCCAGGGAAATGACACAAGGACCCCTATGTGTCCCATCATGCTAAATGGTGGGCTACATTAGCTCTAATCTAGGGAGTAGCTCAGCTAGAGCAGTGTTATCACCCCCATTTTGTAGACGGGAAAATGCAAGTCCAAGACACAACAGATAGGAAGTAACAGAGTTGAAGTTCCAAACTCAAACCTGTACTCCAAACCATCGCCTATCACTTAGATCATCTTGTTAAGACAGTTTTGCTGGGAAAATTTGTGAGGCATAAAAGATGGACTGCTGTTTCCTGGGAATATCTAAAAGAATTCCATTTCCCTTTAAATGACTCAGGTCCATACAATAAAGTGAAGGATGGGCTGTCCTCTTGCAGGTTTAAGCATATAGACAACTAATGTTTAGGTATCTCAACGCCAAACACAGCCAGGGTTTGATGGTCTGCACACCCTGCATTCCCTGGATGGCGGCCAGCACTGCACTTAGTGGGTGAGGGGAGTCAAGTCCCCCTTTCTTCCTGGGCTGACAGAGTTAGCCATGTGACCTGGACAAAAGTATGTGCAGTCTCCAAAATGACACACAAATGTTTGTTCACCACACCTCTGTCAGAGCCAAATGTACTCCATAGACTTTTTTTCCATGTTTATTTTGAGAAAGAATCTTTATAGTTGACAGAGCCAGCTAATTAAGGACCCAGGGCAAAGTCTCTTCTGATAGATAAAAAAAAAGAAGAAAAACTCTTGTAATTTTGTGTTTTCCCCCAAATGCCATTACCAAATTCAGTTAATGAGCATCTACTCATTCAGTTGATATAGTTTAGAAGGGGCTATCATGTCCTTAGTCCAAAAGGAGGTTGATATTGTACTGGGCAACTGGCGCAGTCCATCAATGACAATGATTATACTTCTGACTAGAGAAGGGAATTCTGGCAGGCCTTCCAGTCATCGAGTCACCTTATTTGATCATCTACAATATAGTGGTGACCCTGCCAGGTACTAGGGAAACAAAGTGACACATAACAGTTTAGATCTTACCATGCGGACACCTTTCCTCGAAAACTAGCAAATTACGGACTACAGTTGGAGAAGAAAAAATAACAGCAAACAATGAGGAAGAAAAATGTTGGAGATTATTTAGCATATGATCTTGGTGTTTGAGGTGTTTTGTTTTGTTTTGTTTTGTTTTTGTCAGTTATCTCTCTCTTTGTCTCTTAAACCAGAACTTGTATTTATTCCCATATATTAAAAAAGAAACACAAGTCTGGCTGGTGTGGCTCAGAAGTTGAGCATCGACCTATGAACCAGAAGGTCATGGTCCAATTCCCCATCAGGGCACATGCCGGGATTGCGGGCTGGATCCCCAGAGCAGGGTGTGCAGGTGGCAACCGATCAATGTTTTTCTCTCATCATTGATGTTTCTATCTCTCTCCCTCTTCCTTCTTCTCTAAAATCAATCAATAAAAATGTATTTTTAAAAAAAGAAACACAAGCTGAGATAATGTGAATGGTTACTAGTTTAACTAGTATTCCATGTTAATGTTGGGGAAAACTGTTTTCCTTTGACAAGTACAGTTGGTATTCATGCTAACCAGACTCATTTAGTTGCAAGTCACAGAAACTCAACTCAAAATGACTTAAGCACAAAAGGATTTTCTTGGGTCATGAAATCAAATTGTCCAGAGAGTGAATGCGAATGAATCAAGTAGCTCAAAAGTGCATCAGGAATTTTTCTTCCTCCGTCTCTTGCTTCTGATTGAATTTGAAAGCCTACGGAGTTCCCACTTTATATTTTCCAACTCAGCAGGGAGGTAAATTGCTTCTCTTTAACAATGATTCCCACAAACTTGCCCATCCCTGAATCACTCATAAACCCATTGGGGATGATGGTGTCCAAAGCATGAAAGATTTTGATTGTCTGGGTTTGGGGTGGGGCGATTCCACTTGAATAACAAGGGAAGAAGGGCTTAGCCAAAGAAAATTGAAGAGCTGATCATGAGACAAAAAGGAAATGCATGTTGGACATAGAGAAACAAAAGATGGAAAATACGCAGTTTTTAACAGCCTTTCCAAGAAATTATAAATACAGAATTTAGAAAAAGAGTCCAAATACTTTTGTGAAAGTGGAAGAAGCAACGGTCTTCTAGCCTGGAGGTGCCTTCACACCCAGAAACAAGGTGTAAATGGGGAGCATTGTTGAGAAGGAGCATAGCTACCAACTTCATCTCCTAGCTCCAGTGCCCACAGACTCACAGACCACCTGCTTGAAGAAAGTGGTTGGACTTGATTTAGTTAAATGTTTAAACCATTGATGTCAAAGCGAGAGCTGATGAACTGTGAGGAAGCATCCTGGTCTTTGGAAACAGCCCACCAGGAGCTCCGTGACCTGCAACATGTTAACTCGCTTTAATCTCAGTTCCCCATCTGGGGGAAAATGGAGGCCATCATGTGCCTATAGGGTTGTTTATGGATGAAACAATCACACAAGATGCTTAGCATAGAACCCAGCTCACAGAAGGAACTTGGGACATGCTGACATTTTGCTGTTTCTCTCCTCTTTGCCTAAGGAAGGAAGTTTATTGGAGAAAAATATTCAGTGCTTTACATGGTGATTCTCACCAGGACCAGCAACATAATTTTCAGGGCCGAGTGCAAAATGAACATGAGGTTTCTTGTTCACAGACTAACAAGAATTTCAAGGTGGTTGGAGCAGAGCCTTAAGCCAAGTGTAGAGGGTGAACACAGGTCACGACGCATGGAGATGGCTGGGATTCTCGCGTCACCTGTGCTAAAAGAAAAAAAACTGACAATCAGATCCCTTGTGACTAAGAAGGGGGTGGGAGCATTTGCCTGAGGTCCATTTCTTATGAGGGGTAAAATCTTTGAAAGGAGATTCCATTTTCTTCCCCTGCTGGGAGCAGAAGAAACTTCAGACATGGATAAGAGATGGACGCATTCCCAGGAGATGCCACTTCCAATCGATTTTAAGGAGGTGCAGAAGAAAGAAGAAAGGCTAAGGGTTTTTTTGTTTTGTTTTTTTTTTAAATTTGGATGGGAAGCTTTCTGGAGATGGAAGACAAATGACAATATGGAAAGGAATTTTCAGTGAAATAACATTATAAATAGCTTTGAAAGCATAACAAAGTGAAGCCAATACAAATGGATGCATTGCACAGCTTGAAATTCCACAAAGATTCTCTTTCAGCAATACACTTTATTAATAAATCAGTTTTCTTTGCTCCATTAAAATCATAAGCTAAGCAATTTGTGGTTAGGTTAATGTCGCTTTTGTCCTCACTGGAAAAGCTCCCTTGACCAACAAAGAATTGTTTTGATCTAAGAGATTAAAAAATACATTGAAAATTTTAATTCCTATAAATTGAAAAAAATCTATATTGTTTTCACTCAGTCATAGATTTTTCTACAGTTCCACAGTAACAGAAAGAAGGACCCACAAAATCGTCTATTCTCTATAGGCTGCAAAGATAGATGGGGAAATCCTCTTGCTTTGCCTGATCCAAACTAATCCAAGATAATGGCAATGTTGTCCCAGGTTAAGTCCAGGGTAAGAAGTTGAGTCACGCCGTCATTTGCTTTGGGGTAGAAGTTTAACTTTGGCTCCCACCATCCCTAGTAGCAAAGTGACATGCCGGGTAATTAATGTGAATATTGAATAAACATTTGTTTAAAATCCAATATATAAAGAGCAGTGACCTGGGTGGCAGGGGCATATTTACCTCAGCATCCCCAATACAGGAAAGAGCAGGAGCAGATTCCCCTGTAACCATCTGGTCTCGGGTGCGCTCGCAGGTGCATGTGGCCCCATCGGTAGGAGAGCGGGGAGAACACTCTCCGTGGGCACCGCAGGCCTCCGGGTGGTCCTCAGGGCAGACTTACCCCCAAGAGGAGGTTAAGCTTAAAAAAGGTTCCCTGTTCTTCCCTGGGCGGCTACAGTACTCAACGCCTAAAGAGTCAAGGCAAGTGTCTGGCTATCAGAATTGCCTATGATTATACATATCACCTTTCTGGTTGGAGTCTTAGAATTTGTATTTTGAAAACCTCCCATCAAGAGTCCTGATTTGGGGCCCCTTAACTCTGTACAAAGCAGTCCTTTTGTTCTCCGCTGAGAACAGACAGGTTAGTCTTGCCTCACAAGTGTCACCCCTCAGTGCAATTATTTTCCATCCCAGAAATGGAATGTGTAATCCCGCACAGTTTAGATTAGAACAGGGGCCAACCAACTGTGGTCTCAGGTCAAGTCTGGCTGTCAGCCTCCTTAGGTCAGTCGCTCTTTATTAGAACACAGCCAGCGCCCTTGTCTGCTGCTGCTTTCAGGCCATACGAACAGATCAGAATAGCAGCAGCAAGGCTACCAGCCTGCACAGGCTGAAGTGTTTGCTAGCCCACCCTTTACAAAAACAATGTTTCTGGACCTCTAGCTTAGAAGACAATAATAGCTAATAATTTTGAGAGCTTACTTAGAATTGGACCACCTGGGGACGTAAACTGTCTTGTGTGTTCTCCTAGCCGATCTGAGGTAAGTTTTATCTTTATTTTCTTCAGTTAAAGAAAGTGTGGTATAAAAAGGTTCTACAATGCGGTCAAGGTTACCCAGCCAGTAAGAGCAGAGCTGGCTTTCCCCGCTGGCTCTGTCACCCAGGCCTGAGCCCCTGTTTTCTGCCTCACAAGACTCTATCAGCTCTCCGCCATGGCGAGAAGAAAAAACCAGTCTGTCAATGAAAGGCATCACTTAGCTTAATTAATAAGTTATTCATCTGAGAAAAAGGAAGGAGTGTGCTAGATTTTAACCTAACCATTAATGAGCTTGTTAACCCTGACCTTTCAAATCTATATCTACCTTTAGCTTTTAGAAAGAATTCCATTTTCCAGTGATAAAGCACATTTTTCTCTTCTTACACTCTCATGATCACCTACTGTATTACTGGACATCATAGCAGCCCATCAAACCATCAGTTACACATAAAACCTATTAATGGACAGTACTCAGGGTTGCATTTTCTTTCAACTCAATAAAAAGGAGACAATTTATTATCCGGGCCTGATATCCACCTTGGTGCATTAAAACAGTCTTTCCCAAAGAGTTATGTGTCCTGCCTATCATATATGTAAAGACCATATGTGTAAGACTACTTAGAGGCATGAGAAGAGCGCGGGCTGCTCTTCCTGGGTTAGCCACTCAGAATTGTGTGGCCTTGCTGCAGACCTAAGCATCAGTCTCCTCACATGTATAGTGAGGATGACACCACCTACCTTGGAGAGTTCTTGTGGAGATTAAACTTTAAATTTCATATTAATTAATTAAGATGCTGGGCACAAAGTACATATTTCATAAATTTAGTAAATTAAATATTTTTTCTCCAGAACTAAAGATGCTTCACCATCTAAGGTTCAGATAGACCTTGGCACTGAAGCATCTTCAAACTGCCCTAAGCCTTGGGTACCCAGGCCAGCCCAAACATAGGGATTCTATGAAGTGTCCCAGATCACAAAAGCACACCAACCAGATGTCAGTCCTTTCCTTGGGAGGAGGGGCACTTAAAAGTTGTAAATTTTCAAAATATGCTTTTACTCCTCAGAACTAGATAGAGACCAACCTACCCCATGAGCCAATAATACTCCCCCACCCTCAATACCTACATTCTGGGAGCTTTTACAATCTGCCTAAAAGAGGCAAGGTCAGGTCAGGGGTAGAGAAATGACAAGATGTGGCCTCTGGATTATAGCTTTTTATCAAAAAGGATAGATAGATAGATAGATAGATAGATAATAGATAGATGATGGATAGATGGATAGATAGATAGATAATAAATAGATAGGTAGATAGATAATAGATGATAGATAGATAGATAGATAGATAGATAGATAGATAGATAGATAGATAGATAGATAGATAGATAGATAGATAGATAGATAGATAGATAGATAGATAGATAGATAGATAGATAGATAGATAGATAGATAGATAGATAGATAGATAGATAGATAGATAGATAGATAGATAGATAGATAGATAGATAGATAGATAGATAGATAGATAGATAGATAGATAGATAGATAGATAGATAGATAGATAGATAGATAGATGATAGATAGATGATAGATAAATAGATAGATAATAGATAGATAGATCAATTTTGCATATCAGTCTGTCTATCAAGAATGTGGTCCTTGTCCTTAAGACAGCCAAAGATGCTGCCCCAGGTTGGAATATTAGTAGTAAATGAAGGTGACAGGGAGTTCCTGCAACTGCAGGGGAAGTTTATATTGGGGCAATCTGAAATGGGCTCTAAGCATCGGTATGACTGAGCTTGGTAAGAAGGAAAGAAACCACATTTTAGTGAAGGAAAAATATGAACAAATGCTAGGCGTGAAGAAGAGAATGAGGGAAGGAGTAGTCCAGTGAGTTAATCAGCCCTGCTGATGTGGAGGATCTAAAAATACTAGATATCCGGGGGAACAACTGTAGGGGAGGGTGAGACCACAGTTTTCATGACCATGAATGACTGGCTTGGGGGTGAGACTTGAATCTTCAACAGTTTCAAGAAATCAGTCTTTGTTTGAGAAGCAGACCATGCTGGTACTGGAGCTGGGTTTCTTCCTAAGAAATCCATACATATTTGATCAGATCCCAGCACACTGCATGGTTGGCACCCCAACTTTACCATGTAGCCTTAATGGAGTGACATCTCATGTGAGCATTTGGTACTGAGGTGACTCATAAGGCAAAAGCCGAGGAGGGGTGAACAGCAGCCTTGCGAAGGCTTAGGGAGGCTCCCTGGGGGCTGCCATATTCTCTCTCAATGTGTCTGGAATGGCCAGTGTTTCTCAGTGTTGAAACAGATCTCTAACTTTGTTTTTTCCTCGAGTGCATGTGAAGTAATTGAATGCTTTTAGGAACTTGGTGTATGGAGAATATGAACCTTTTTACCTCAGAATCACACATATGTTGGCAGCAGGCTCAAGCATGGAGACCCCCAAGAGCAGACTCTGGTGCAGCAATGGCACTTCTCCCACTTTTGTTCATCTGGGGCAGGCACGCTGTCTGCAGGGGATGCATGACAGGCTGCTCTGTTATGTTATCATTCTCTCTTGGCCAAGCTCAGGGCTCAATTCAAGTTACTTCTGTGGGCTTATGATGTGGCTTTACATTCATGTGCTCTCTTATTTAATTCTCACTATAACTATGAAGTAAGCATAATTACAAATCTCATTTTATAGATGAAGAACTGAGGCCTAGAGAATTTAGGAAACCAGCAACAACATGTAAGGGGCAGAGCTGAGATTCGAACCCAAGTCTGACTTCAGAGCTCAGGCATAGCTAGTCATGTAACCTTAGCCTAGGTATATAATCCCTTACTACATTATCATTACAAATATCATATGTTTATCAACTATTCATATACATATATTACATATTAGTGTATTAATAGTATAACATTTATTACATATTAATAGATATAGTAATAATGCATTCTATTACAGCCACTATATTGGGATCTGTAAAATGGAAAGCATAGCACTGTCTCATAGGGAGGACCTGTCAGATAATATAAACAAACCTCTCTCATCATCATGGTATCTCCCACAGAATAGCTATTATTGTTACTGCCATCATCATATGCATATAAGGGAAATGGAAATGAAATACATTTTGAGACATTGTTCCTACCATCCTCAGAAGCTAGTGTAACTGGATAAAGACATACATGAAAAGTACATATGATGACATACAAGAGACTCCATTTAGCAAAAAGGTGTCAGGTATTCCAAGAAAGAGCAGCCCATGGGCTGGTGATGGTAGGCAAGTGGAGCTTAGTTTGGATTTTGAAAAAAGTGGCCAGATGCAGAGGTTGGGGATGGGCAAAGGTTGGAAGCCAGGAAGTGGCCTGATATATTCAATAACTAGAAGAATACAAAGATTTTATTGCAGCATTGTTAATAATACTGAAAAAATGCAAAATGGTAGGCAAATCATTATGATTTATTCATAGAAAAACATATCATACAGCCTTATAAAAAGATAGAGGTTCCAATTAAGTTGGTGGTAAAAGTAAAAGTGGTGCTCAAATCCACACACAATCACATCAAAATTACTACTAAACTACAGAATAACCATCATTTAGAACCTTCTGAAATCTAGGTGAATGAAAGTCCTACAAATAAGGATATAAAGTAGAGTTTAAGGTAACTTCTTATAAAGTCGGCACAGCAGTCTCTACTCTTGGTTCTACCACTACAAGCATATGAAGCAGTCCAACCAGTCTGCCCCGTCTCCTCAGCAGGTGAGCGGCCAGCCCACCGCACCTACTCAGCAACAGAGGACTCAGCCTGTCCCAACCTCTGGAACTGCCTCCCTGACCCCGCACACCTGACCTGTGAGCCTGGTGACTGGCACCACCACTTTGTTGAGACGTGGACCTGACACCCCCCCCTCCCATGGATGCTAGTGCTGGGGCTGACCAGCGACCCTGAGTGAATGATTACTCTGACACAAGATTGATGTGAAAGAGAGGGCTAAGGGACTGCCTGGCTAAGGAACCAGACAACCTCGATCACTTGCTTTATCAGGCTTTTATTGTAACAGCAGTTTGAGATAAAGTTTATCTTTTAGATACAATCAGTAGGGTGAGTAATCTTGGGAGGACACATGTGTGCAGTGTCCTTTAAGCAAGGACACCTAAAGATTAAGCATAAGGATTCCAGTGAACACCTGGGGGTCTGCACGTGCACAGACTTGTTTGGAAAGGTGAAGGAATAATTAGGGGTGCCGCCTTCAGCACCTCCCTAAGTTGGAATTCCAATAAACAGGGTGGGCTGCCTTCAGCACACTTCCCTTTTCTCAGAATGTCCTCCTTACAAACTTTCCAACCAAGTCCCGTGCTTCCCCATATCTCCCCCTTTTTTGTTTTGCTGAATGTGGAAGACAGAGGGCTGTGGTGAATTTATTGCCTGTGAAAGCCAGGTTCTATGAAGCGTGTTCACTGCCTGAGTTCTGATTTTACAGACTATAAGAAAAACAAAAAGATTTACAATGATGGCAATAGTTAGTCTGATCAGGTACCAACTGATTCTAGGAAACCATGTGGTGGGGTCTATCCAGGTTAAATGCTCCTTTACTG
Source organism: Myotis brandtii (assembly GCF_000412655.1). Classification (NCBI taxonomy): domain Eukaryota; kingdom Metazoa; phylum Chordata; class Mammalia; order Chiroptera; family Vespertilionidae; genus Myotis; species Myotis brandtii. The sequence continues at coordinate 1,267,097 of NW_005371645.1, forward strand.
CATTCCAAACAATAGTCTGTTGTTTGTGCTCATTAATAGCAAGTAGAGAATCTTTTATTTGTTTTTGTAAAGCATTCACTTCTTCAATAAGATTGTCATGAAATACCCCCCACAAATGCTTCTTAACATCAACCCACTGATGGTGACTACGATTCCATTTTAAGGGGGTGACACATATGTGCTTATGTTCCCAATCGCAATTAAGCATTTGTCTGTATGCTAAGGCATCCTATCTTTCCCCCAAATATTCTGTGGCTGCTTCTATAGCCTGTAACCTAGCCAGAACTTTTTGATCTATGTGTTGCTGCATAGTAAATTCCTTAGTTACATTTTTGGCCATACTGTCTACAAATGTGGCAGTCTTCACAGACTCAGAAAGGGCCTCCACAGCTACACTGGCAATGGTAAGAATAACAATAGCCCAGATGAAGGCTGTAATGAGCATCCCCAAAAATCTTTTAGGCCACAAATGACTTAATGCTCTTTCTAAAATTTCAATGGCTGATGATCCTTACCACTCTCTCATGAGGTTAACAGGTATTAAGACCTCAGCCTGTCTCCTCAATATTACAATGGTGTTTATGTTCAATGAGGTGACATTTTGATTGGTAATACAGGATGTATAGTAGGCCCCTTCTCCTACCTGTACTAGAAAAGAATTATTATAACTAATTTGTAAGCTGGGACCCATGAGAAATACATAAGGATGTGTGGTACACACCAAGCTACTATCCAAATGATATTTTGGAAAGGTCACAGTATAATTATTGGATTTGTTTTGATAATCCCCATCCTATAAACTCAGTGGATGGAAAACATGTCCTAATCTCCATAAAGTTTCCTGATCTGGAAAATCTTGTAGTTGAGGGCAAGGGGAACCAAATCCTCCTTCTGTCCATGCAAGGGGGGTCCTAGTTGACCCCACAAAAGTGCCATTGGAGGCACGGTGGGATAAAATATAAGTATGATTAGCTTGCAGGGGGCCATGTGGGTCCCAGTCTACAATTTGATGGTCTCCCAGCTGATAATCATGAGCCTGTTCCCTTCGGTAGACTTCCCAATGGAAGGCCTTCGGGCAGGGATCCCACTTCTTATTTTGCTTACGTGGAGGCAGGGGTGGAGCTGTAGCATTGGTATGCTTGCCCTTGGCTAGACTTCCTGCTGAGAGAAAGAGAAACTGGGCCCTTGCTTGTCCTTCCTTGGGGATAGTGTGTAACCAGATCTGATTAGAGCCTTTAAACAATATTGGGGTTTAGAGGAGGTAACACAAAGAGGTAACAGGTTAGAGTGGAAGAAAGTGTTAGGGGGCACTGGTGTCCAATGTGTCCTGTTTTCAAGACTGCCTATAGGTGGCAAGTCCACGCCTCCTAGGAAGGAGGTCAAATTGTTAGAGACAGGGAAAGGGGACTAAAGAAAGGTAGGTCTATAACATGGGCCCAATACATGGTGGCAGATGCTGGTGCCCAAAGCCAAATAAGAATACCAAACCAGCCCTAACCGGTTTGGCTCAGTGGATAGAGCATTTGGCCTGCAGACGGAAGGGTCCCAGGTTGGATTCCGGTCAAGGGCATGTACCTTGGTTGCGGGCACATCCCCAGTAGAGGGTGTGCAGGAGGCAGCTGATCAATGTTTGTCTCTCATCGATGTTTCTAAATATCCCTCTCCCTTCCTCTCTGTAAAAAATCAATAAAATATATTTTTTTTAAAAAAGAATACCAAACCATACTGCACAAGAGTTGAGATGAGTCAAAGAACTCATAGCAAGAAAGAGGTTATCTGGCGTGTGCGGAGGGCAAGTACACTCCAACAGTTGCTCAGCCTCTGCCGTCAGCTTCTTCATCATTCCTCAGGTTATTCCGGGGGCCATCTAGGTCTGGGGAAGACTCATCGTTCGGGGCTTCAGAGTCGCCAGGCCCAAATTCTTCATTTCTGGAAGAGTATTGGTCCCGTGCCATGCCATGGTAGGGTTTAATCTGGTGAGCTGGCATCCATAGCAACCATGTGGGGGTAGAAACACACGCATATCCTCTCCCCCATGTTAATAATTCATTGGTTCCCACCCAGTTATTAGTGTCCATATCTTGCCACAAGACTTGTGGTTTCTGAGGTGGGGTTATTGAGCTAAAGTGTCGTTCTACAGAGGATTCAGATTCAAAAAATTAAGCGTAAAGAGTGCTTTGGATAGTAGAGCTGGGTCCTTGAGTCCCATATTTCCCCCTTTTTTGGTTTTACTAACATACCCTTCAGGGTAGCATGGGCACATTCAACAATGGCCTGCCCTTGTAGATTATAAGGGATTCCCGTGGAATGCTGGATGGACCAAGTTCTACAAAAGGTGACAAAGCCATGGTTGCTATAAGCAGGCCCATTATCAGTTTTTATCTTGGTTAATATAGCTACAATTGGAAACAGTTCTAATTGAATTCATGCAAAGAAATGTATTGCCACTTACTAAGAATTGCCAAATTCTGGAGGGACAGGTAGGGAGAGAAATATATAATTTGCCAAATTACTTTAAAAATGCTTTCTTATACCTGAAAAACAAAAAGTTTATGAATCAGCAATACTTTCAACAAAAGTTACAAAAACTATAGAATTATTTTCCATTCATTCAGTCCCATAATAAAATTTTTGTTTCTCCTGACTTTCCCTGTCAGTACTTCTATAAATCCAGATACTTTATAGAGTAATGCAAATGATATGGAATCTTGTCCTTTCTGCAAAACACAATATTCCAGAATAACAATTAGGGCTATAAATGAAAGCATAATATAGTTATTATTATTTGACAAAGCTTCCCATCTACCTTAAAATTTTCCTTCATGAGAGAGAAAACAAATATTTGAGGCATTTCAGAGCCTATTGGAATGATTTAAAGCCAATTCTAGGTCAGGAAAAAGTTTCTTAAAATTCAAACCCTGGAAGGATTATCAAACTTATTTTGCCAAAAGATCATGTATCAAAGTGTATTAGACACAAATATAGGTTAGCAAACTTGTTTCCACCATTAAAAGATGGCTTTTTTAAAATACCTGATTAATATGGCATATAACCATTTTAATAGTTTATAGAGCTTTTGCTTCCTGGGTGGAATAACAGGAAATATATTTTTCCTTTTAACATACTAGAAAAGGACTAACCAAAATGAGGTTTATTCTCTAACTTCATTTGTTCTTGGGTGTGGTCAACAAATGACACTAATTGGATTTCTACTATCTGTCTCCCTGAGTACATTGATATAAGCTATTTACCCTCTGGTTAGGGAGGCAAAATGCAAATCATTTACTCTTAAGTGTCCTTGGTTTAGAGAAGATAGGATTTACTAGATGCCTCCAAATTGCTGTTTAATCATCTCAGGTTCCCTATTCTACCACTCCTGGTTTACTGGCCTGTGTCATTTATATAACTTCCATTCAACATTTCTCTTTACAAATATTCTATAACTTTCACAAACTTTCTACAATTTTCACAGCCCTTTCTTCAAACTTTCAGAATTAACCAGCTTTAGAAACCACTTTCTCTTTCAAAATGCATCTCCATGCCCTCATGCCTTCTATTACACCAAAACCATAATTTCTTTCCAATTAGTTAGAATTCATAACCATTAGAAACCTTAATTTTTAGGTGGCATGTAAGTAATTAACATTCCTCAGACTAGCATACATTCACATCTTAAGAGATATTTCAAATAAAATACAAGACATTCATTAACAGATTCAAATCCATCCTCTAGAGATTCTCTATATGAGACAAACTCAAATTAATATTTCAGTAACCCATTATTTTAAAATACCTAGATATTTAATAAGTTTTACTATTTAATCCAGCAAACTCCAAAGTTTTAAGTTACCAAAGACTTTGGAAAACTATGTTTAGGCATATATAATTACCACTGAAAAAACTTTATGATATTTATTTTGCTTTAACAACTTTGAGATTTTAAAGCTAATTATTATTAACCAAGGCATTTTCTTAGCAAATTTTGTAACAGGGATAACTCACTGGTTTCTGTGGCTTTAGTGTTAAAGTACTTTTTATTTTTTACAAAAATGGGAGTGGCCCCTCCACTGCTATTTCTGCAGCCTACTGGATGTAACTTCTATAGATCTGGTCCTACTAAGAAAAAGACTTGGCGGGGGGGGGGGGGGTAGAGGGTTTTAGATTTAATAATTTTTTTTTTTTTTTTTTAGTAGACAAACAATGAGTACTCACAAAAGGGTGGACTGGGATATTAGCCTTAGGATCTTATCTCACACTGACCCAGCAGAGCAAATGGGTTCTGAGTGGCACGAAGCCCAAACAGCAGAGACAGAGGATTCCCTATGTTCATAAAATGGCAAAGAGTAAACTAAGTCCCCCAAAGACAAGAAAGCAAGCAAAGGACATCAGTAACCAAGTTACATTACAGACAGACAAGAACATCCACTAGTTAAGAGTTTCCAGTGACCGATGCCTTGAGAGGAAGAGCAGGAAAGGTCCCCAAGGTCAATAATTCTTGGCAGCTGCTGGGAAGTTCCTGCAATCCCTGCCATGTGTTCAGCCTGCCACAAGAAGCTGGGGCCCCTAGAAAAGTGAAATATGCCCCGTCTTTAAACAAATTAAACCCAACAACAAAGACACATAAAACAACAATCAACAGACACTCTTATATATGATATTTACAGGTGCGCATAACACACAGACAAGACTTAATAAATCAGAGTTCTTTTCATGGATCTTTCAGATGTTTTACATTGCCCAGGACTTAGAGCCAGATGTGGCTCAGAGGGCTCCCAGGTATGGGTGCCAGTGAACACCCACAGCCTGTTGTTCACAGATCGCATCATATTCTGCTCTCCATAGCAAATATTGACTGGCATCTAAAGTCGTTTTAGCCAAAATCTGCTAGTCCCAAGGCATCATATGGTAATTGTCAGACAAGACATTAAGGATTCTTTTTTGTAAATGGACTGTTAGCCCTATTTTCTCTAGCACTTTTCCTTATTTCTTTAAAGATATTAAAGGAGAGAGGTTCATGTATCTGATTATCTTGCTGATCTTGCATAACTGGGCAAGCCAAAAGCTCTCCTTCTAACATAGCTTGCCTGACACATGATCCCATAATGGAGGATCTAGTTGATGAGCCTTCCCACACCAGAGGTGGGGGATGAAGAATGAGTTAGATGAAATAAAGAATACTCTGAAAGGATTCAACAGTAGACTAGAAGAAGCTGAGGACAGAATCAGTGAATTAGAAGACAAAGTAGAAAAAAAACAACAACATCCACTCCCAGCAGCAATTGGGAAAAAAATTAAAAAGCAGAAGAGTTTAAGGGAACTTTGGGACATGAAACGTAATAACATCTGCATAAAAGGGGTACCAGATGATGAAGAACCTGAGCAAGGAATAGAGAAACTGTTTGAAGAAATGATGACTTTCCTGATCAGGTGAAGAAAAAAGTCACACAAGTCCAGGAAACACAGAGAATCCCAATCAAGATGAACACAAAAAAGACCCATTCCAAGACACATCATAATCAAAAGGGCAAACGTTAAATACAAAGAATGAATCTTAAAGGCTGCAAGAGAGAGACAGAAAGTGACCCTCAAAGGAGCACCATTTCAACTGTCAGCTGATTTCTCAAATGAAACACTTCAGGCCAGAAGGGAGTGGCATGAAGTATACAAAGTAATAAAAAGGAAGGGATGAATCCAAGACTATTCTATCCAGCAAGGCTATCATTCAAAATTGAAGGTGAAATTAGGAGCTCCACAGACAAAAATAAGGCTAAAGGAGTTTATTACCACCAAATCAGCAATGCAAGAAATGCTAAATGGACTGTTGTAAGAAGGAGAAATATATATAGATAGAGGAACACAGGCATAAAAAATAAAAAAGGCAACAAGTAAGTACCTATCAATAATAACCTTAAATGTAAATAGCTTCAATGCTGCAATCAAAAGACACAGCTGAATGGACAAGAAAACATGACCCATATATATAATGTCTACAAGAGACCCACCTCAGAACAAAAGACTTACACAAGATGACAGTGAAAGAATGAAAAAAAAATTCCAAGCAAATAGAAATGAAAAAAAATGCTGGGGTAGCAATCTCATATCTGACAAAATAGACTTCAAAATGAAGTGACAATAAAGGTCACTACATAATACTAAAAGGATCATTACAAGAGGATATAACCCGGGTAAACACACATGTATCCAATATAGGGGCACCCAAATATATAAAAAACAAAACTTCTTGAGAACTTAGAGGGAGATCAACAGCAATGCAATCATAGTGGAGGACTTTAACATCTCACTGACATCACTGGATAGATCTTCTAGACAAAAAATCAAGAAGAAAACAGCGACCCTAAATGACACATTAGATCAAATCAATATAATAGACATTTACAGAGCATTTCACCACAAACTGCAGAACATACATTCTTCTCAAGTGCAACTGGAACATTCTCAAAGATAGAGCACATGTTAGGACACAAAACAAGTCTCTATAAATTCAAGAGGATTGAAATTATATCAAGCATCTTCTTAGATAACAATAGTATGAAACTTGAGATCAACTACAATAAAAACACCCCAAAACATTCAAACACTTGGAGGCTAAATAACATATTATTAAACAATGAATTTGTTACTAATGAAATCGAGGAAGAAATCAAAATCTTCCTGGAAGCTAATGAAAATGAACACACAACAACCTAAAACCTATGGGACACAGCAAAAGCAGTCCTGAGAAGGAAGTTCATAGCACTACAGGCCTTCCTCAAGAAAAAGTAAGAAAAATTGCTCATAAACTATCTAACCCTACAACTAAAAGAACTAGAAAGAGAACAATAAGAAAAGCCCAGAGTAAGTAGAAGGAAGAAAATAATAAAACTCAGAGCTGAAATAAATGGCAGAGAAACTGAGAAGGCAATACAAAAGATCAATAAAATTAAGAGCTGGTTCTTTGAAAAGATAAACAAGAGTGATGAACCTTTAGCCAAACTTATCCAATGATGAACCTTATGAGAAACAAAGAGAGAGGACCCAAATAAATAAAATCAGAAACAAAAGAGGTGAAATAACAACTGACAACACAGAAATAAAAAGGATTGTAAGAAAATACTATGGGGGACTCTCTCCCCCTCCCCATGTGAGAGTCTGTGCTTGTTTCTTAATACATATCCGTCCTTTCCTATAAAATAAAATAAAATAAAATAAAATAAAATAAAATAAAATAAAATAAAATAAAATAAAATAAAATAAAATAAAATAAAATAAAATAAAATAAAATAAAATAAAATAAAATAAAATAAAATAAAATAAAATAAAATAAAATAAAATAAAATAAAATAAAATAAAATAAAATAAAATAAAATAAAATAAAATAAAATAAAATAAAATAAAATAAAATAAAATAAAATAAAATAAAATAAAATAAAATAAAATAAAATAAAATAAAATGCTATGAACAACTATATGCCAAAAAGCTGGACAACCTGGATGAAATGGACAAATTCCTATAAAAATAAAGCCTTCCAAAACTCAATCAGGAAGAATCAGAAAACCTGAATAGGCTGACAATTACGAATGAAACTGAAGCAGAAAAAAAAAATCTCCAAAAAACAAAAGCCCTGGTCCAGACAACTCCATGGGGGAATGTTACCAAACATTAAAAGAACTAACACCTATCCTCCTCAAACTATTCAATAAAAATCCAAGAGGAAGGAACACTTCTAAGTTCTTTTTATGAAGCCAGTATTATCCTAATTCCAAAACCAGATAAAGACACTTCAAAGAAAGAGAATTACAGTCCAATATCCCTGTTGAACATAGATGCTAAAATCTTCAAAAAGATATTAACGAATAAGATCCAGCAATATATTAAAAAGATCATACACCATGACCAAGTGGGATTTATTCCAGGGATACAAGGCTGGTACAATATTCACAAATCAATAAACATGATACATCACAAAAACAAATTGGAAGAAAAAAATCACATGATCATACGAATTGACCCAGAAAAAGCATTCAACAAAATCAGCGAAGTGGGAATACAGGGATCATACCTCAACATAATAAAGGCCATATATGACAAATCTACAGCCAACATCATACTCAATGGCCAAAAACTAAAACCATTTCCCCTAAAAATAGGAACAAGACAGGGTTGTCTGCTTTCACCACTTTTGTTCAACATAGTACTGGAAGTATTAGCCACAGCGATCAGACAAGAAGAAAAAATAAAGGCATACAAATTGGAAAAGAGGATATAAAACTGTCATTAGTTGTAGATAACATATTATACATAGAAAACCCTAAAGATGCCACCAAAAAAATTACCAGATTTAATAAATGAATTCCACAATGTAGCAGGATACAAAATTAATACCCAGAAATTGATAGCATTAAACACCAATAATGAACTCTCAGAAAGAGAAACTAAAAAAAAATGCCATTTACCATTGAAACACAAAAATTAAGATATTTATGAATAAACTTAACCAAGGAGGTAAAAAATCTGTACTTGAAAAACTATAGAATGTTGAAAAAATAGGAAAATATATAAATTAGTGCGAAAATAGACTGGGTTCATGGATTGGTAGAATTAGCATCATTAAAATGTCCATACTCCCCAAAGAAATCTATAGATTCAATGCAACCCCTATTAAAATACCAACAGCAATCTAAAACAAACACTCCAATAATTTATATGGAACCAAAAAAGACCCTGAATAGCTGCAGCAAACTTGAAAAAGAAAAACAAAGTTGGAGAGATCACAACAGCAGATATCAAACTATACTACAAAGTCATCATAATCAAAACAGCCTGGTACTGGCACAAGAACAGGCTTATAGATCAATAGAACAGAACAGAGAACCCAGAAATAAACCCAATCCATTAAGCTAAATTAATCTTTGATAAAGGAAGCAAGAGTAAAGACAGTCTCTTCAATGAATGGTGCTGGGAAAATTGGACCACTACATGTAAAAAATGAAACTAGATGACCAACTTACACCATACATAAGAATAAACTCAAAATGAATAATAGACCTAAATGTAAGTCATAAAACCATAAAAATCTTGGAAGAATCCATAGGCAGCAAAATCTCAGGCATCTCTAGTACCAATATGTTTATTGATACATCTCCTATGGCAAGGGAAACTTAAGAGAAAATAAACAAATGGGACTACATCAAAATAAAAAGCTTCTGCATAGCAAAAGAAACCATCAACAAAATGAAAAGAAAGCCCATTGCATGGTAGAACATATTTGCCAATGATACATTTGATAAGGCTTTAATTTTCAAAATATATAAGAAACCCATACAACTTAAAAAAGGAGACAAACAATCCAATTTAAAAATTGGCAAATTACCTAAATAACCACTTCTCCAAAGTTGAAATACAGATGCCCAAGAGACATATGAAAAAATGCTCAAAGTCACTAATCATCTGAGAGATACAAATTAAAAGGACAATGAGGTATCACTTCACACCTTTCAGAATGGCTACCATCAACAAATCAACAAACGACAAGTGTTGGCAAAGATGTAGAGAAAAGGGAACTAGTGCACTGCTGGTGGGAATGCAGACTGGTGCAGCCACTGTGGAGAACAGTATGGAGTCTCCTAAAAAAATTAAAAATGGAACATCCATTTGACCTGGTGATCCCATTTCTAGCAATATATCATAAGAAATCAGAAAGACCAATCAGAAAGAATATATGTACCCCTATGTTCATAGCAGTACTATTTACAATAGCTAACATCTGGAAACAGCCCAAGTCCCCATCAGTAGATGAGTGGATAAAAAAAAAACAAAACTGCCATACATCTACACCATGGAATAGTATCCTATCTAATAAAAGAGTAATATGCAAATTAACCGTCACTCCGTGACAAAAGATGGTGGTGCCCATAGCAGCCGGGCAGGATGCTGGTGGTGTCACCCTGGCATCATGAGCCCAGCAGGCAAGCGCGGCCGGCAGGCAGCACCCAGCAGGGCCTGCTTGGCAGTCACCACGGTGACCGTGAGCCGCCAAGTGCAGCCTGCAGGCAGCACCCAGCAGGGCCTGCTTGGCCCTGTCCCCGTGGCGACCCACGAGCAGGCAAGTGTGGCCTGCAGGCAGCACCCAGCAGGGCCTGCTTGTCCATCGCCGTGGTGTGGAGCAGGCAGGCCCCGCAGAGAGCAGAGAACCATGGGGAGCGAACCCAAGCCATCAGTGGGACATCCCCTGCGGGCTCCCAGATTGGAGAGGGTGCAGGTTTGGCTTAGGGACCCCCCCATGCACGAATTTCGTGCACCAGGCCTCTAGTCCTATATAATAAATGGCTAAATCCTATATAATAAAAGGCTAATATGCAAATAGACCAAGCAGCAGAACAACTAAACAACTGGTCACTGTGATGTGCACTGACCACCAGGGGTTGCGCATGGAACTTGACAGGCATCGGCAGCAGGCGGCAGAACACGGAACATGGCAGGTGTCGGCTCCAGCAGGATGGTGGAGCAGGTGAGTGGGGGTGCCAGACCAAGGCGGGACGCTGGTTGCCATTATTGGGGCGAGCCTCTGGTGGTTACTGAAAATTCTTTGCTCCTGTGTGCCGCAGTCCCACCTGGCACTCGCACCTGCTGCAGGCACCAGCCCCTCACACCTGCTGCCGACACCCAGCGCAGGTCCCGATCGCTCGACGCCATCAGCCGGTGCAAGTGTCGGCTACCAGCCCCAATCACCCCTGAGGGCCTCTCCACCACCCGCTGCTCCTGAGGGGCGATCGGGGCTGGTAGCTGCCGCTTGCACCCGCTGATGGCACTGGCCCCACTCGCACCCACTGCTGGTGCTGGCCCCGATCACTCTGCACCATCAGCAGGTACGAGCAGGGCCAGCGCTGTCAGCATGTGGGAGCAGCTGCAGTGGGAGCGGGGCTGCCGACAGACAGGGGACCAGTAGCCATGGTGGGAGGGGCCAGGCAGGGGCATGCAGGATGGGCTGAGACCCACTCCTGTGCCCACCGCAGCCTCGCAGCCTACAGTTCCTTTCAAGGTGCACGAATTCATGCACTGGGTCCCTAGTGCAGCTATAAAAAAAAGGATCTCTTACCCTTTGAAACAGCTTGGAGGGACCTGGAGAGTATTATGCTAAGCAACATAAGTCAGTCAGAGAAAAATAAGTATCATATGATCTCAATTATATGTGGAATCTAATGAACAAAATAAACTGAAGAACAAAATAGATCCAGAGACATGGAAACATGCAACTGACTAAGAATTCTCAGAGGGAATGGGGAGGCAAGGAGGGAAGAGATCAACCAAATAATTCATATGCGAATATAAATAACTGATGGACAGAGACAATAGTGGGGTGAAGGCTTGGAGAGGGGAGGGAAGTGGGGAGGAGAAGGGTCAATGGGGAGAAAGGAGGGGATATCTGTAATACTTTCAATAATAAAGATAAAAAAATTTTATAAATGAATTCTAAAAAGAAATAAATAAGTATATAAATAAAGAAGAAGCCACACTGAGACTGGTAAGAGGGCCAGAGATGTGTGATAGGCTAGCCACATGCACATAGGCTCGCTCCTCAAGGTGGACCACCTCAATCAAGATATACCTCCCAGTTTTAAATATCAAATGTGCATGTGATCCAGAGCTGGGATAGCAGCTCGAAAGGCACCATGGACATACGTGGAGAAACCGAATTGTCTGGCAACAGGGCTAGGGCTGGAGGGGCAGCTTTCTCCCAGACAGAGTGCTAGTAGAAGCCATTGGTGTGTGTGTGTGTGTGTGTGTGTGTGTGTGTGTGTGTGTGTGTATGTGTGTGTTTTCTGAGCTCTTCACCCACAGAGCCAGAAGTTGGGCACCATATCTGAGTTTCCATTAACCCAGCTATCACTGTTCACCCTGCCCTGGTGATTGCCGAGACCCTGTTTCACCCAATTTTCAGGCCCTCCCAAGCTGTTTCCAGTAGCTTTTCCATTTGAATGGCCTGTCTTGGCTCATACTTGTCTTTCCTAAAATCTCTCAAATAAGCAGCATCTGGCCTTGGTGTGTTCCATACCTCTTGCTTGCTAAGTGGTTCCAGGCCCAGCACTAGCAGCAGCCAGCCTTGGTTCAGAGTTGGCCTCTCCCAAGTACTTTTAACCACAGAAAAAGTAGCAGCCATCTGCAGATCACTTTGTAGCTCATGCCAGGTAGCCCCAGGCAGGGCACAGGTGGTGGCTGACCTTGGCCTGCCCCTCCTGGGAGGCCCCAGAACCAGCACAACCAGTGGACAGCATCCAATAACCTCCACAAGTGACACACTCAAGGGATGGACTCAGTGGGTAACAGAGCCCTGCTGAAGTAAGTCCTGCTCTGTGGGGTGGGCCCCTGCCAAGCTAATTCTCCTCAGTGGTTGCAGCATATCCTCACAGCCATAAGCTGGGGGCAAATCCCTCACATAGAGATGCCAACAGCAATCAAGGCTCAACAATAGGAGGTTGTACACAGCCCAAATTCGGGAGTATACTTCCCATTCAGGGGTCCAGCTTAGGTGATCAGGGACATCGTGTCACTGGACCCTCTAGGACACCTACTACATTAGACCACTTTACCATGCCTGGGAGATGTAACAGTTCTACCTAATACATTGAAAACAATACAGGGAGACCACCAAAATGAGGAGACAAAGAAACATGTCCAAAGTAAAAGAACAGAACAAAATTCCAGAAAAAGAACTAAACAAAATGAAGATAAGCAATCTATCTAAATCAGAGTTCAAAACACTGGTTATATGGATGCTCCAAATATAGGGGAAGAGTAGATGATCTTAGGGAGGACTTCAGCAAAGAGATAGGAAATGTAAAACAGAACTAGAAAACATATAAAATAACCAGGCAGATTGAAGAATACATTAACTAAAAAGAAGAATACATTACAGGGGATCAACAGTGGAGTAGATGAAACAGAAGATCAAATCAGAGATTTGGAAGGTAAGGAAGCATAAAGAAAAGAGGAATAAAACAAAATAAGGATAGTGTAAGGAACCTCTGGGACAACTTCAAGTACACCAATATTTGCCTCATGAAGATGCCAGAAGAATAAGAAGAGAGAGAAAAGGATTGAGAACCTATTTGAAGAAATAATGCCTGAAAAATTCCCTAACCTGGTGAAGGAAATAGACATACAAGTCTAGGAAGCACTGAGAGTCCCAAATAAAACGAACCCAAAGAGACCTTCACCAAGATACATAATAATTAAAATACCAAAAATTAAAAACAAAGAAAGATCTTAAAAGTAGCAAGAGAAAAGCAGTTAGTTACCTACAAGGCAGTTCCTAACATGCTGTCAGCTGATTTCTCAACAGAAACTTTTCAGGCCAGAAGGGAGTGGCAAGAAATATTCAAGGTGATGAAAAGCAAGGACCTATAACCAAGGTTATACTACCTGTGGTGAGCTGTTTCTGTTTCCCGCGACCCGCACGGGAAAACGACTGGTTCCTGAGCGGAGGAGCTGCGGATTAGAAAATAAAGAAAAAACGAGACCAGACACAGAAATAGAGACAAGCTGGGGGCAGGTGGGGGGCTGCCACTCTGATGGAGGGACAGTCACCCCCACCACAGACAACACAGCGCATATATTTACTTCCAAAGGGGAGGTTTAAGGTCAAAGGAATTTTGGGTGTACCCAGGTCCTATTCATTCCTCATTCCTGGCACAAGGACAGGATTTAGCATATCAAGACCTGGGTAGGTCAATTCATTCCTTATTCCCAGCACATGGATAAAGATAAGATATCAGTACTGATAACAGTCTCCGTCATTTTGGGAGGCTGTTTTTCCGGGAGACGGCCCTGCCAGTCATCTCGGACTCAGCTGACATTAATTTAAAGGTCATCCATGTGCATTCCCAGGGGGCCCTCTACAACTACCCAGCAAAACTATCATTTAGAATTGAAGGACAGATAAAGAGCTTCCCAGACAAGAGAAAACTGAAGGAATTCATCACCACCAAACTAGTATTACAAGAAATGTACAAGCATCTTCTTTAAAAAGAGGGGCAGGGGGGGATCAAAAATATTAATAATAAAATGGCAATAAATACATATCTATCATCAATTCATCTAAATGCAAATGAACTAAATGTTCCAATCAAAAGACATATGGAGGCTGAATGGATAACAAAACAAGACCCTTACATATGCTGTCTGCAAGAGACTCAGTTCAGATGGAAAGACACACAGAGACTGGAGGTAAAGGGATGGAAAAGATATTTCATGAAAATGGAAACAAACAAAAGCAGGGATATAAATACTTATACCAGACAAAAAGAGACTCTAAAACAAAGGCTATATAACAAGAGACAATGAAGGACCCAGCAATTCCACTTCTGGGCATTTATCTTAAGAAACTCTAGACACTAAATTGAAAAGACATATACATCCATGTGTTGATTGCAGCATAATTTACAATATCCAAGATACTGAAGCAACCTAAGTGCCTATCAATGGATGAATGGATAAAGAAGAAGTGGTGCTGCATATATACAATGGAATACCACTCAGAAAAAAAAAAAAAAGAATGAAATCTTGCCACCTGCAATAACATGGATGGACCTAGAGCAGTGATGGTGAACCTTTTGAGCTCAGAGTGTCAGCATTTTGAAAAACCCTAACTTAACTCTGGTGCAGTGTCACATATAAAAATTTTTTGATATTTGCAACCATAGTAAAACAAAGACTTATATTTTTGATATTTATTTTATATATTTAAATGCCATTTAACAAAGAAAAATCAACCAAAAAAAATGAGTTCGTGTGTCACCTCTGACACGCGTGTCATAGGTTCGCCATCACTGACGTAGAGAGTCTTGTGCTGAATGAAGTAAGACAGAGGAATACAATGTCTTGTGATTTCACTTATATGTGGAATCTATAAAGAGCTAATATGCTAATTAGACTGGATGGCAGAATGACCTTCCCAAATGACCTTCCAGAATGACCTTCCAGAATGACCAGTGTGTAGGGGGTGGGGCCACGGGGCCGCAAGGCAGCCAGGGCTGTGAGGGCCAAGCCCCTTGTATGAATTTCATGCATCAGGCCTCTAGTAATTAAATAAATAAACAAACAAACAAGCAGAACAGAAACAGACTCAGAGAATATTTTGACAGTTACCAGGTAAGAGAGGATTTGGGGGGATGGGTGAAAAAGATAAAGGGATTTAGAAGTACAAATTAGTAGTTACAGAATAATTGTGGGAATATAAAGTACAGTATATAGTCAATAATATTGTAATAACTATGTATAGTGTCACATTGTTCCTAGACTTATTGAGATAACCACTTAGTAAGTTATATAATACCTAATCACTGGTTTGTACACTAAACTAATATAATACTGAATGTCAATTATAATTAAAAATTATTTAAAGTAATTTTTTAAAAATGATCAAGTAGATCTTATGTATAATATAAACAAAGCCTGCTCTCCAGAACAGGGGTAAATGTGTCCATAAGCGTTCACAGTTCCCTGTTTTTCTCTATAGCACTCATCACATCTAATCTAATAAAAGACAAACATGCAAATTGACTGTACCTTCGCTATGCCTTAAGCCACACCCACCAGCCAATCAGAGTGACTATATGCAAATAAACCCAACCAAGATGGCTGCTAGCAGCCATGGAGCTGGAGTGAGCAGGAGGCTTGGTTGCTCCAGTGATGGAGGAAGCCAAGCTTCCTGCCTGCCGCCGCCAGCTCTGAGCTCCACTCAAGGCAACAAAGTTTTAATTATAGAAGGTAAGTAAACCCCAGATACCTGCTTTCAGCCGGCTGTGGCCACAGAGCTGGAGCGAGCAGGAGGCTTGGTTACCCCTGGCGATGGAGGAAGCCAAGCTTTCCTCCCTCCCTGGCCGGCTCTGAGCTCCACTCAAAGCTACAAAGTTTCAATTATAGAAGGTAAATAAATCTCAGAATAAAAAATAAAAAGAAAAAAAGGAGAGGCTGGGAGCTTCTGTCGCCGGGGGCTTGGCCAGACTGAAAACGGCCCTCAGCCCCTCACCCAGACTGGCCAGGCAACCCAATGGGGACCTCCCACCCTGAAGGGGGTGTGGCCAGCCTGAAAACAGCCATCAGCCCCTCACCCAGGCTGGCCAGGCACCCCAGCGGGGATCCCCACCCAGAAGGGGGTGTGACCAGCTGCAAACAGCCATCAGTCCCTCACCCAGGCTGGCCAGGCACCCAAGCGGGACCCCCACCCTGATCCAGGACACCCTCAGGGCAAACCAACCAGCCCCCACCCATGCACCAGGCCTCTATCCTATATAGTAAAAGGGTAATATGCAAACTGACCCTAACAGCAGAACAACTGGGAATGACTGGTCACTATGACACACACTGACCACTAGGGGGCAGATGCTCAATGCAGGAGCTGCCCCCTGGTGGTCAGTGTGCTCCCACAGGGGGAGCTCTGCTCAGCCACAAGCCAGGCTGATGGCTGCCAGTACAGCGGTGGTGGTGGGAGCCTCTCCTGCCTCCTCAGCAGCGCTAAGGATGTCCGACTGCAGCTTAGGCTTGCTCCCCGCTGGCAAGTGGACATTCCCCAAGGGCTCCCGGGCTGCCAGAGAAATGTCTGATTGCCAGCTTGGGCCCGATCCCCGAGGGAGCGGGCCTAAGCCAGCAGGTGGACATCCTCCGAGAGGTCCCAGACTGCAAGAGGGCATAGGCTGGGCTGAGGGACCCCCCTGAGTGCACAAATTTTTGTGCACCGGGCCTCTAGTTTTAAAATATGATTTATGATATGATTGTTTGGATAATGCCGCTATCTCCCCACTAGACAATAAGTATCATAAGGTTAAAAAATACAGATCTTTATGCTAATCACTGTATTCCTATCATCTAGCATGGTATAGAATGAGTACTCATTCAACTGTGCTCAAATATGATGCACACACATGCATGAGGGAAAGAAGAGGTGAATCTACATTAAATACACAAGTAAAAAGAATACCAATCTATATACTATATATAAAGAGGTAATATGCTAATTAGCCGGGATGCCGTAACAGTCATGACCACTAAGGAGGAGGCTGCCTGCGCGTGCGCAGCGGGTCGTTGCTCCTGGAGACGGGGTGGAAGAGGGGAGGTGCCCAGAGGAGGCGGGACCGGAATCCCGTGTCCAGGAGGGAAAGGGTGAGAGCCCGTAGCGCCCCCCTTACCAGTCCTTTGCCACCCACTGCTCACACTCAGAGCGCCCCATCACTCACCTGCCTGGGGAAGGAGCACAGTGCAGCAGGTTTCCATGCTCTCTTCTGGTGCCATGACAGGGCAGAGCCGCCACGTTGCTCCAGAGACAGGGCAGAAGCAGGGAGGCGCCCGGAGAAGGTGGGACCGGCCCGAGGTGACTCGAGGGACTGAGGGTGGGGCTTGAAGCGGCCAGAGGGGTCGGGGGCTGGGCCAGGCACGCTGGAGCTCTGCGTGGAGAGGTTCGGGTGTCAAGGCAGGGTGGCAGGTGGGTGGATGGGCCACGCGATTTCGCACACTGGGCTCCTAGTTATAAATAACAGGTATAGTTGGGATGACAAGTCTAATTCACTGGTAACGTCTGCAAGGATTCTCAGCCTTTGTTCAGGTCGAGGGAGGAGAGTCAACCTGGAGGAGAAATGTTTGTCACAGGTGCCTGTGTGACAGCTCATTCTCCGTTTGTATGTAAACCAGGAATATAGGTACTCTGTTACTAAGATTGTGGTATGATACACAAGTTACCTTGAATATTACTCACTAAATATTTTCTACTGAGTGTCTATTACTACCTTTTTGACCAAGAAAAATAGGCTATTTTCATTGCAGCTCATCTGACCCGCTCCTGCTTCATCTCCTTCCTCTTCCTCCTCCTCCTTCCCCAGCACCACCCCATTTGAGGGGATTTTGTTCCCCACGGCAACGGAGATCCCTCACTTTCAAGGCTGACTCTTCTGAATTGATCATGTAAAACCTGGCAAAATAGAACAGTGAATCTTGTAAAGTGAACCCCAGGTGCCACCATCTCCCAATGTAAGTTTTCAGATATATTTTCTGAGATAGGATTTTCCTTCTTCAGCCATGGGGCAGGCAGCCATTCCAAAGCAAGGATCCTCTCCTAGGAGCAGTAGTGTTTCTTTCTGCACAGCACCCAACACCCTGCCTTTACACCTCAACTTTCCTCTCTTGCTTTGCAAATATTCAGTGCTTTCCCCAAATCTGAAAATTCTCCTCTCCTGTCAGCTAAGTCAGAATTTCTCTTCTATCTAAGGAGACCCTCATTTTCCAGGGGAAGCTTTGAGAATAGTATCATTCTATCTAAGAAGGGTTTCTCATACTTTGAGTATAATATATATACAGTTAAATAAGTCAAATGTCTTAGTTACTAGTAGGGGTTAATTTGGGACTTTGCCTTTAAAGTAATTAATTATTAATATACCTTTGTGTGTGCTACAGGCAGTGGAGCCAGCTCTGACCCCTGGTGACTATGAATGAGGGACATCCACAGTGCCCTGTCCTCAACAGCCTGCTCAGCTCCTGTAGACTCATGCCTGTGCTTCCTCCATGGGTCAACCTGCCTCACAACTGGTCTTCCTCTCTGCCTGCTGCCTTCTGTATTTCCCAGCATCGTTCCCTTTCCTAAGAACCTGCCTTCTCATGATGGGCCTGAAGGGGTAGTCACGTTTGCCTCCAGCGGTGTTCCACACCCACTTGTTCATTTTTCTGGTGACCAGGAGTATCCATAGATCTCTCCTCCAACACCATATTTCAAATGAATCCATTTTTCCCCTGTCAACCTTCTTCCCTGTCCAGTTTCCACATCCATACATAGTAATTGGACACATGAGGGTGTGGGTGGTCTTAGCCTTGGTCACTAATGACACGTGTTTTAGGGGCTCATATTTTGGGGGCTCGTGTCTTAGGTGCAGATCTTAAAAATTGAGGTACATGATGTGGGGTTCACCTCAGGAAGAAGCTGTAGGTTCTGAATTCCCTCCAGGGATGGGATTATGGCAAGATTATGTCTCAGCCCCTCCTACTGGCTTTGATGTAGGGTTTTTTGTCACTCAGCTTTGTTTTTTCAGTGTGTGTGTGTGTGTGTGTGTGTTTTAAGAAATTGTTCTGCATGTAGCCTTATATTTGGTGTGGTTATGACCGATAATTTCAGGATCTGTCCTATACTGCCATTTTGAACCAAAACTCTCCTTTTTCAAGGTGGAATAAGGAGAATTCCAGATTTGACACCGAAAGCAAAGGCAACACAAATGTGATATATATGGAGATGGATGGATGGGTGATAGATTGATAGATAGATAGATAGATAGATAGATAGATAGATAATAGATACATAAATAGATAGATAGATGATAGATACATAGATAGATAGATACATAGATGGATTGATAGATGATAGATACGTAGTTAGATAGATAGATAGATAGATAGATAGAGATAGATAGATAGATAGATAGATAGATAGATAGATGATAGATAGATAACATTTTCTTTATCTGTTCATCCGTCAGCAGACACTTGGATTGTTTACATACCTTGGTGTTGTGAATACTGCTATGAACATGGGATATAGACATCTCTTCGGAATAATGATTGCATTTCCTCTGGATATGTACCCAGAAGCGGAATTGCTAGATCACATGATAATTCTATAGTTAACTTTTTGAGAAACCTTTACACTATTCATTCCCCTTAGTGACTGCACCAGTTTATATTCTCACCAACAGTGCACAAGTCTTTCCTTTTCTCCACATCCTGGCCAACAGTTATTTCTTGTCTTTTTTTTTAATATTTATTGTTGAGATTATTACAGATGTCCTTCTTTTTTCTCATAGCTCCCCTCCACCCAGTACCCAGCCCACCCCAGGCCTTTGCCACCCTATTGTCTGTGTCCATAGGTAATAAATACATGCATATAAGATCTTTGTTTAATCTCTTCCCACCCACCCCCATACCCTCTTCCCTCTGAGAATCATCACTCTGCTCCATTTCCATGCCCCTGATTCTATTTTATTCACCAGTTTATTCTATTCATTAGATTTTTATTCATTTGATTTTTAGATTCAATTGTTGATAGATATGTATTTGTTGCCATTTTGTTGTTCATATTTTTTATCTTTACCTTTTTCTTATTCTTCCTCTTTTTAAAGAATACCCTTCAGCATTTCATATAATACTGGTTTGGTGGTGCTAAACTCCTTTAGCTTTTTCTTGTCTGTGAAGCTCTTTATCTGACCTTCAATTCTAAATGATAGCTTTGCTGGGTAGAGTAATCTTGGTTGTAGGTT
>NW_005371645.1:1287440-1290698 GCF_000412655.1 Myotis brandtii
CTTGCTGTTTTTAAGATTCTCTCTTTGTCTTTAGCCCTTGGCATTTTAATTATGATGTGTCTTGGTGGGTTCCTCTTATTTGGGGTTCTCTGTGTTTCCTGGACTGGTAAGTCTATTTCTTTCACAAGGTAGGTGAAAGAAGTTTTCTGTCATTATTACTTCAAATAGGTTTTCAATATCTTGCTCTCTCTCTTCTTCTGGCACCCCCATAATTTGGATGTTGGTACACTTGAAGTTGTCCTAGAGGCTCCTTACACTATCTTTATATTTTTGGATTCTTTTTTCTTTTTGCTCTTCTGGTTGGGTGTTTTTATTTAGCTCCTCTTCTGTAGAATTCTTTTGTTCTTTCACTTGTGACTTGCTTTTAAGTTTCCCCATTTTGGCCACCTGTTTGGGTTTGTCTCCCTTTATTAGGTAGACCTATTACGAATCCCAATATCTAGTGCAGCACAATGTCAGACACTGTTGTGACTGGCCCTGAGTACATTTTTGGAGTTATCAGCAATCCACAGCTTGCAACTCCCTCTGCTGGGGCTAGGTGCCTTTCCAAAGGACCAAGATGTGCACCAGAGTCTGCTTTTCCAGTAGTTTGCTTTCTTTCATTTCTTTCATTTGTGACATGTTTCTTTGTCTCTGCATTTTGGCTGCTTCCCTGTGTTTGTTTCTATGTATTGGCTAGAGCTGCTAAGTCTCCTTGAGTTGATAGAGTGGCCTTGTGTGGTAAGTGTCCTATAGGGCCCAGTGGCTCAGCCTCCCCAATCACCTGAAGTGGACACTCTTGGTGCACCCCTTTATGGGCTGTGTACACAGTCTTGTTGTAGTTGAACCTTGATTGCTGTTGGTGTCACTGGGAGGAATTGACTTCCAGGTCAATTGACTGTGAGGACCAGCTGCGACAACAGTGGGAGAGCTGCTGTGCAGGAGACACCCTTATGGTGTAGGACTGGCTTCAGTGGGGCTTTGGTGCTCACTGAGTCTGCCCCTTGAGTGTGTTGCTTATGGATGTGTAGGGTTGTAATCTGGTATGGTCTGACACTGATCACTGGGTACACTGGCTCTTGGGTCTCCAGGGAGTTGCAAAGTTAGCCACTGCCTGAGGCCACCCAGCAGGAGCTACAGACAGATCTTGCAGATTCCCCTTCTTTGTATCGGGTTTGGAAGTGCCCAGACAAGGCCCAGCTGTGAAGCAAGGCAGGCTGGTGCTGGTGCCGGGCCTTGGGCCTTTTATTGATAGTTTTGAAGCTCCCTAACCCAGCTGCAGCTTGTTTGATAGGTTTTAGCCATTCATATGCAACAGCTGCTGCCACAGCTTGGGTGGGGATGTAAATTGGATGGGGCAGGGTCTCAGGAATCAACGGGGCAGAGCAAACAGAAATGGCTGCCAGTCAGCCCTGCGAGCGGGAAGGCCCCAGCACAAGACCAGTGACTGCTGCCAGCACCTCCGTCTGGAAGAAAGCCACCCCTGCATTCCTGCCCCGGTGCCAGACAGTCCAGTTTCTCCTCGTATGTGTCTGGGTCCCCAGAACCTCGCCCAGCACTGGAAGTCAGAGGCAGCGGGAGCTTGTAAGTTCAGTTTGTGGTGCCGGCCTTTTAAGAGGAGCAGCTGGGTCTCCAGCAGCCTGTGTGTCACTCGGCCACAATCCACACTGGTTTTTACAGCCCGTAGTTACTGCCCATAGGGACTTCTTGTCCCAGCTCTGGGACCCTGGGCTGGGGGTCTGGTGTGGGACTGGGACCCCTTGCTCCTCCGGGCGCCTCCACAGAGAGGGTCTCTCTCCGGATTAAAAAGCTGCACACATGGGTGCTGGACCAGGCGTTCCGCGCCTCCGCACCTCCACACCTCCCACCAGTCTCAGTGCGCTTCCTTTTTTACCTCTAGTTGTAGGACTTCCACTCAGCCAGCTTTCCAGCAGTTCTGGATGATGGTTGTTCTGTATTTTAGTTGAAATTTTGATGTGGTTGTGGGAGGCGGCGAGTACAGGCGTTTGCCTATGCTGCTATCTTGGTTCTCTATTTTTTTTTAATAATAGCCATTCTAACAGGTATGAGGTGGTATCTCATTGTAGCTTGATTTGCATTTTCTTGATGGTTAGTGATATGAGCACCTTTTCATAAACTTGGGCATTTGTCTGTCCTTTTTGGAACAATGTCTATGTAGGTCCCTTGCCCCTTTGTTAATTAGCTGATTGGGGATTGTCGGGGTGGGGAGTACTAGTGAGCTGTAAGAGCTCCTGCACATTTTGGATGTTGATACCTGATTGGATGTATGGTTGGCAAACATTTCTCCCACTCATTTTGCTGATGGTTTCCCTCACTGTGCAGGGACTTCTTTTCTGAGGGTGTTGCATGTGTTTACTTTGGGTTTTCTTGACTTCACTCTGTCAAGTCCAAACAATCATTGTCAAGGCCACCATCAAGGCACTTACCCCCGTTTTCTTCTAAGAGTTTTACAATTTTGGGTTTTACTTTTGGAATTTTACAGTTTCAGTTCTTATTCAAATTGTTCTGTGGTTGCGCATCAGGAACACTTTCAGGTTGGCTCCTGCATCCTTTTGACACTTCACTTACTCTTATTTTCTGAGTGCTTACTTAATTTTTGTTAATACAAGATGCTACAGGCTCATGTATTTTTCCTGCCCCAGCCCTTGAATCAATTATTTCTCTAAAAAGCCCTGGTTTCTATTATTATTTATTATTGAATTTATTGGAATTGCATTGGTTAATAAAATCACATAGGTTTCAGGTGTACAGTTCTATAAAACATCATCCTATATCGTATTTGTGTTCCCCACCCAAGTCATGTCTCCTTTCATCACCATTTATCACCCTCCCTCCATTTCACTCTGGTAATGACCATATGTATATGGGGGTTTTGTTGTTGTACTTTTTGGTGTGTGTGTGTGTGTGTGTGTGTGTGTTTGGCTTTGTTTTTTTGTTTGTATGTTTTTTCTTAATCCCTTCTTAATCCCTTTTTCTTAATCCCTTTTTCACCCAGTCCTATAAGCCTCTCCACTCTGGTAACTATGAGTCTGTTTCTAATTTGTTCATTTATTTTGTTCATTGGATTCCACATATAAGTAAAATCATATGGTATTTGTCTTTGACTGGCTTATTTCACTTAACATAATACTCTCCAGGTCCATCAATGCTGTTGCAAAAGGTAAGATTTCCTTCATTTTTTACAGCTGAGTAGTATTCCATGGTGTAAATGTACCACAGCTTTCTTATCCACTCATCTACTGATGGGCACTTGGGCTG
>NW_005371645.1:1290811-1300918 GCF_000412655.1 Myotis brandtii
CCAGAAATGGTGCTGGGTCACAAGGCAGTTCCATTTTTTATTTTTTTGAGGAAACTCCGTACTGCTCTCCACAGTGGCTGCACCAGTCTGCAGTCCCACCAGCAGTGCACGAGGGTTCCCTTTTCTCTGCATCCTCGCCAGCACTTGTTTGTTGATTTATTGATGATAGTCACTCCGACAAGTGTGAGGTGATATCTCATTGTAGTTTTAATTTGCATCTCTAGGATGGTTAGTGATGTTGAGCATCTTTTCTTATGTCTATTGGCCATCTGTATGTTCTATTTGGAGAAGTGTCTGTTCAGGTCCTTTGTCCATTTTTAAATTAGATTGTTTGGGGGTTTTTGGTGTTGAGTTTTACAGTTCTTTATAAATTTTGGATATTTGCCTCTTATCAGATGTACCAGTGAAAATGTTCTTCCATTCAGTGGGTTGCCTTTTCATTTTGTTGATGATATCCTTGCTGGGCAAAAGCTCTTTAATTTGATATAGTCCCATTTATTTATTTTTTTCCTTTTGTTTCCCTTGCCTGAGAAGATATATCAGGAAAAGTATAACTACAAGAAATGTCAGAGATTTTACTGCCTATGTTTTCTTCCAGGAGTTTTATGGTTTTGAGTCTTACATTTATATCTTTAATCCATTTTGAGTTTATTCTTGTATATGGAGCAAGAAGATGGGCTAGTTTCATTTTTGGGGTCATGTATCTATTCAATTTTCTCCAAACCATTTATTGAATAGACTGTCTTTACCTGATTGTATTCTCTTGCCTCCTTTGTCAAATATTAATTCACCATAAAGGTATGGGTTTATTTCTGGGCTCTCTATTCTTATCTATATGTCTGTTTTTATGCCAGTACCATGCTGCTGTTCAAGGATATGTTTTTATTGATCTTAGAGAGAGAGGAAGGGAGAGAGAGAAAGGGAGAGAGAGAGAGAACATCGATGTGAGAGAGAAACATTGATTGGTTGCCTACCATATGCGCCCCAACCCAGGATTGTACCCGCAATCTTTTTTTATGTATAGGATGATGCTCCAACCAACTGAGCCACCTGGCCAGGGCACCAGTACCGTGCTGTTTTACTTACTGTGGCCATGCAGTATAGTTGGATGTCAGTCTATTATTGAATTGTATAAAATGCAAGCTTCTTGTAGATAAGAAGCCTGTTTTTTACCACGTGTGCATATCTGTAATTGGCTCAGCAGCACTGGATTAGTTAGCACTGGATTAGTTCTTGTAGAATGAATACTGGAACGGCTGAATGGGTATTGTAACTTCATCCAGTGTCCCAGTGGCCTCTCCACATAGCACGTCTCAGCTAATAATCCATAAGAAAAGAAAATGATGGCTGGGCTCTGGTTGCGGTCTGCCTGCTTCACTTCTTTGCGCCTTATCTCTTTATCTGTGAAACGGGGATAATAAAAGCATCTACCGAGTAGAGCTGTCGTGGGCTATTTAAGTGAGCCAATCCATGTAAGGCACTTGGAACAGGAGCTGACACCTAATACATGCGCTATAAATATTAGTTATTGTTATCCTTGTTGTGTTGTATTAAAATATGACCTACATGCCGGTTCTCGGACAGTTCCATCTATTGCCTGTGACAGCACCTATTAACTTACACTAATTACCCATTTTAATCTGTTAATGAGAGTCAAGGCTAGTCTTCCTTTCACCTTGTACTATAGTCAGAGGAGTAGAAGTAATCACACCTTCAGTCCCAACTGAGAAAAAAGAGAGAGGAGTCAGATAACAAGTAATAACATAAGCTCTATTACTGGTAACACTGGTTTTTATTCCTTCACCGGGACCTGATGCCCAAATGGCCTATCTACTCCTTCCCCTATGGCTAGACGTGACCTGCATAGGAATGGCAGGCTCCACAGAGGGTCAAAGAACATGCTACCTTACTCTCAGTTTAGGCTAGAATGCCCAAAGACAGGCCACGTGTGTACAGCAAAGCTTAAGAAACTAACCCTGCACAGGAGAGAATGGCAGACCAGTGAGGGTCAGACTCAGGTGGAGTCACTGCTCAGAGAAACCACCCTTGCTCTTAGGTGGGAAAACAAGTGAGGGATGAAGTAAAGACAGCAGTTCCTACTCGATGCGTCAGAGTGGGCTGCTGTCCTGTTGCCTGGACTTGCACTGATGACAGGAGAGGAAGAAAGTGGTCCTCACAGCTCCCGTCTCCTCCCATCATGTGGGGTCATAGGAAACTCTTCATACCACATAACAGGATTATGTCACAGGTAAAGAATTTCAGCCACTGGAAAATACTCTCTGAGTCACCTGAACCATAGAACAGGCAGGGATCTGATTTATTTGATTTTTCTCTTTTTAAACTTAACTGCATCCTTGAGCCCAAAACAAATATTATGCATGGGAGTCAGTTGCTTAGCACAAGAGCAGTTTTGTTTCCATTACACAGATTCCAGTTAGCGTAGGTCAGGGGGCCCAGGTGGAAACCACAGCCCCCCGCTCAGTGTCGATCACCTGACCAGGATGCTGTGTTGTCCAGGCCTTCACCAATGCACCGCTTGGCAGTTCTGAACCCAGGGGTATGAATGGGGCTAAAGGCATTTAACTCAAGAACTGGGCTTGCAAATAGATTGGATTTCACCTGTCCATGCTGAGTGTGAGGGGGTGTTTGGAATCCGATGCTGAAAATTTGGGGCCACTTTGGGCTCAATAAGGAAGAAACGATGGGTATGAAATCTGTCATTCCTGTGGTGAGGCAGGGCAGCAGCAAGGCCTTCGTTGTTGTAATTCTTGTCTATTCTATGAGGGTCACCTCTTGGCTTTCATGCTACTTTCCCCACTTTCTGAAATCTCAAAAAGCTCAAATATCTGTTGCCTCTTAGAGTCATTCTTGGGAAGGTGAGCTATAAGACAGGATTTGTGATGAGGATCAAAAGCTGAAGTAACTACCAGGAAGGTAACACTGCTAGGCCAGAAATATAAATTGGTACTAGTAACAACAAAATGAACACTTACAAACTTGCCACCAAATGGAATAAGCAGCATGTCAGAATCATTAGAGTTCCTTCTATGCCCATCGCCAATCACAGTCCTCACATTCTTTCCCCCAGAGAAAACCACAAATGTATTGCTTTACTTTTCTGGTTTGCCATATTTTCTAAATAAAATATTGTTAGTGTGAGTGATTGGGGACTTAAAGAAAATGGGATCATATTGCACTCATTCTTCAGTTACTTGCTTTCTTGGTTGAACATTACATCCCTGAGATTTTCAGTTCATATAGTTCATTTATCTCTTTTCCTTTATAGGTTTCCAATTTATATACAAGAATTAATTTTTCCATTCTATTATTGATGGATGTGTGGGTTTTCCCAGCATTTTACCATTACAAGCAGTGTTGCTGCTGTAAGTGTATATTTACATGGCTCTGGATGCAGATTTGCACGATTTTCTCTAGAGCGTATTCTGAGAAATGAATTTCTAGATTGCAGGGAATGTGCTTGTTCAACTTTGCCAGTTAGTGCCATAGTGTTTTGTCAGGTGGGTGTGTCTTTTTAAGCTCCCACTTGCCCTATAGGAAAGTGCCCCTTGCTTTAGATCCTTAACAACACTTGAGATCATTGACTTGCTGATTTTTGCCAACCAGTGAATGTTTGAAAAAAGTATCAAAGCAGTGAGAAAAAGTATGTAATTGAAATTTAAATTTGCATTTTAATGATAATAATGGAGGTTGAGCATCTGTTTATCCTATATAATAAAAGGCTAATATGCAAATCGACCCAACAGTGGAAAGACCGGTTGCTATGATGTGCACTGACCACCAGGGGGCAGACGCTCAATGCAGGAGCTGCCCACCGGTAGTCAGTGTGCTCCCACAGGGGAAGCACCACTAGGCCAGAAGCCAGGCTCACAGCTGGCAAGCACAGTGGCAGTGGGGGGAGCCTCTCTCACCTCTGTGGCAGCGCTAAGGCTATCTGACTGCCGGCCTAGGCCCACTCCCTGAGGGCTCCTGGACTGTGAGAGGAATTAGGCCGGCCTGAGGGACCCTCCCTGCAAGTGCATGAATTTCGTGCACTGGGCCTCTAGTACAGGCGTTCTCAACCTGTGTGTCGCGACCCCTTTGGGGGTCGAACAACCCTTTCACAGGGGTCGCCTAAGACCATCAGAAAACACATATATAATTACATATTGTTTTTGTGATTAATCACTATGCTTTAATTATGTTCAATTTGTAACAATGAAATTGGGGGTCACCACAACATGAGGAACTGTATTAAAGGGTCGCAGCATTAGGAAGGTTGAGAACCACTGCTCTAGTATTTTTATAAACATTTATATTTCCTTTTCCTGTGCTATGGCTATTGGTGTCTTTGTATATTTTTTCTTTAATTTTTTCAATTGATATTTCAATAAACAGTTGATATTTAATATTATATTTATTTCAGGTGTACATCGTAGTTGTTAGACATTTAAAACCTACAAAGGGATACCCCTGATACGTCTAGTACCAGCCTGGCACCAGATATAATTATTAAATATTACTGACTATGTTCCCTATGCTGTACTTTACATCCCACGACAATTTTGCAACTGCCAATTGTACCACATAATGATTTTTCCATCCAGCCCCCCAACGCCCTTACCATCTGGCAGCCAGCAGTTTGTTCTCCATGTCTAGGAGTCTGTTTCTATATTGTTTGTTTGTTTTGTTTTGTTTTTATATTCCCCATGTAAGTGAAATCATATGGTATCTGCCTTTCTCTGTTGATATATTTCAGTTAGTATAACCCCCTTGATTCATTCATGTTGTTGCAAAAGGTAAGATTTCATTCATTTTTATGACCAAGTAACACATCTTTTTTATCTAAGTGTCTTATCAGTGGACACTTAGGCTGCTTCCATATCTTGGCTATTGTAAATAATGCTGTGATGAAAACAGGGGTACATATATCTTTTTGAAATGATGTTTTGAATTTCTTTGAATAAGTACCCAGAAGTGGAATCACTGGATATTACGATAGTTATGTTTTTAATTGTTAGAGGCCCCTCCATACTGTTTTTCAAGTGGTGGCACCAATTTGCAATCCAACAGTGCATGATGGTTCCCTTTTCTCCACATCCCCGCCAACACTTGTGAGTTGATTTATTATTTAT
The DNA here is from genome assembly GCF_000412655.1 of Myotis brandtii. NCBI lineage: Eukaryota > Metazoa > Chordata > Mammalia > Chiroptera > Vespertilionidae > Myotis > Myotis brandtii. The sequence continues at coordinate 1,295,944 of NW_005371645.1, forward strand.
AAATCTCTCATTGTGGTTTTAATTTGCATTTCTCTGATGAATAGTGACTTTGAGCTTCTTTCCATATTTCTATTGGCATCTGTATGTCCTCAATGGAAGAATGTCTGTTCAGGTCCTCTGATCATTTTTTAACTGGATTTATTTTCTTTCAGTTTTGAGTTGTATGAGTTCTTAAGAAATTTTGGATATTGACCCCTTATAAAATGTCTCATTGGTGAATATTTTCTTCCATTTGATAGGTGGTCTTTACATTTTGTTGATGGTATTCTTTGCTGTGCAAAACCCTTTTAGTTTGATATAGTCCCATTGATTTATATTTTCTTTGTTTTCCTTGCCAGAGGAGAAATACCAACAAAAAATATTACTAAGAGTGATGTCAAAGAGTTTACAGCCTATGTTTTTTTCTAGTAGTTCTATGGTTTCAGGTCTTACATTTAAGTCTTTAACTATTTGTATGCCATAAGCTTCTATAGACACAAGCGGTGGACCTTTTTCAATTAAATTCAAAATGTTGTGGCAGTTAACTGGTTAATTCCTTTTGTGTCTACTCTTGTATATGGTGAAAGAGGTGATCTAGTTTCATTTCTTTGCATATATTTTCCAGTTTTTGTCTTTACTGTATATTATTGCCTCCTTTCTCATAGACTATTTGACCAAATAGTCTTATTTCTGGGCTCTCTATTCTGTTCCATTGATCTATGTGTCTGTTTTTATACAGCACCATGCCATTTTGATTACTATCGCCTCATAATATAGTTTGGTATCAGGTAGCATGACACCTCCAACTTTGTTCTCTTTCTCAAGATTATTGAGGATACTCAGGGTCCTTTGTAGTTCTATGTGAATATTAGAATGATTTGTTCTAGTTCTGTGAAAAATACCATTGGTATTTTGATAGGAATTGCATTGAATCTATAGATTGCATTGACATGAGTAGTATAGACATGTTAATGATCTTAATTATTCCTATCCATTAGCATGCTATTTATGGTTCCATTTATTTTTATCTTCTTCAATGTCTTATAATTTTCTGAGTACAGGTTTTCCACATTTTTTGTTAAATTTATTCTTAGGCATTCTTTATGCAATTGTAAATGAGATTGTGTTCTTATTTTCTCTTTCTGATAGTTCCTTTTTGGTATATAAAAATGCAACCAATTTCTGAATATAAATTTTGTTCTTTACTACTTTAGTGAAATCATTTATCAGTTTTAATAGTTTTTTGGTGAAGTCTTTAGGGTTCCCTATATCATATCATCTGCAACTAATGACTGTTTTACTTCTTCATTTCCAATTTGAATGCCTTTTATTTCCTTTTCTTCTCTGAATGCTGTGGCTTGGACTCCAATACACTGATTGATAAAAGTGGTGAATGTAGACTTCCTTGTCTTGTTTCTAATCCTAAAGAAAATGCTTTAGCTTTTCCTCATTGGCTATGATGTTAGCTGTGAGTTTGTCATATATGCCCTATATTATGTTGAGGTATGTTTCCTCTATTCCAACTTTTCTGAGAGTTTAAATGGTGCTAGATTTTTGTCTAATGCTTTTTCTGCATCTACTGATATAATCATATGATTTTTAGCCTTTATTTTGTTAATGTGGTGCATCACATTAATTGATTTGCAGATACTGCATCCCAGGGATATATTCCACTAGATCATGGTGTGTGATTTTCTTAATGCATTACTAAATTTGATTTGCTAATATTTTGTTGAGGATTTTTGCATCTATGTTAATCAAGGATATTGGTATATAATTCTTTTTTTTTTTTTTGACATATCGGTGTCTGGTTTTGAAGTCAGAGTTATGCTGGAGGAGTCTTTCCACCTCTTGAATTTTTTGGAATAGTATGAGAAGGTGACAGTTATTTATTGAATGTTTGATGAAATTCACCCGTGAAGCCATCAGGTCCAGAATTTTGTTTGTTGAGAATTTTCTAATTACTGATTTGATTTTATTAGTAGTCATCAGTCTGATCACATTTCTTCTTGATTCAGTCTTGAAAGATTCTATGGTTCTAGGAATTTATCCAGTTTTTTTTCCTAGATTGTCCAATTTGTTGGAATATAATTGATTGCAGTATTTTCTTATAACCCTTAGTATTTCTGTGGTGTCAGTTGTCACTTCTTTTTCATTTCTGATTTTACTTATTGGGATCCTCTCTCTTTTTTTCTTGATGAGACTGGTTAAAGGCTTATCAATTTTTTTTTATCTTTTCAAAGAACCAGCTCTTTGTTTCATTGTTTTTTAGAATCTATTTCATTTATTTCCGCTCTCATCTTTATTATTTCTTTCCTTCTACTCACTTTGGGCTTTGTTTGTAGTACTTTTTCTAGTTCCTTTAGAACTAGAACTATATGAGATTTTTCTTTTGTTTCTTAAGATAGACCTGCATTCATATGAATTTCCCTCTTAGAACTACTTTTGCTGAGTCCCATAGATTTGGGGTCATTGTGTTTTCATTTTCATTTGTCTCAAGGTGTCTTTTTATTTCTTCCTTGATCTCATTGTTAACCCATTAATTTCTTAGTATAGCAAGTCATTTAGCCTTTGTGTATTTTTTAAAATTTTATTCTTGTAATTGATTTACACTTTCATAATATTGTGTTCAAAGAAGATGGTTGATATAATTACAGTCTTCTTATATTTATTGAGACTTAGCTTGTGGCTTAACATGTGGATTACCAAATATTCCATGTGCACTTTGAAACAATGCTACTTTGCACTAAAATGCTCTAAAAATATCAATTAAATCCATCTGGTCTGAGATTTCTTTTAACGCCACCATTTTCTTGTTAATATTCTGTCTGGATGATCTATCCTTTGATGACAATGGGGTGTTAAAATTCCCTACTATAACTGTATTACTGTTGATCTCTCTCTTTATGTCTATCCATTTGCCTTATATATTCAGTTGCTCCTATGTTGAGTGTATAAATGTTTACAAGGGTTACATCCTCTTCTTGGATTGATTCCTCTTTGTCTCTGATGTAGCCTATTTTTTAAAGTCTATTTTGTCTTTTATAAGTACTGGGGGCCCAGTGCATGAATTTGTGCACCTTGAAAGGAACTATGGGCCGGGAGGCTGCGGTGGGCACAGCGGCAGGTCTCGGCCCATCCTCTGCACCTCCACCTGGCCCCTCCCACCACAGCCCCTGGTCCCCTGTCTGCTGGCAGCCCTGCTCCCGCTGCTGCAGCTCCCACACGTTGACGGTGCCTGCACCTCTCACACCCACTGACGGCGCAGAGGGATTGGGGCAGCACCGGCAGCAGGTGCGAGCACTGGGCGGGACCGTGGCGCGTGGGAGCAAAGAATTTTCAGTAATCACCAGAGGCTCGCCCCAATGACAGCGACCAGCGCCCCACCTTGGTCTGGCGCCCCCACTCCTCACCTGCTCCACCATCGTACTGTGGCCGACTCCTGCCATGTTCCGTATGCACCCTTGGGTGGTCAGCACACATCATAGCGACCGGTTGTTCCGCCGTTCGGTCTATTTGCATATTAGGGTTTTATATATATAGACTAAAGGCCCAGTGCATGAATTCATGCACAGGTGGGGTCCAGCCGGCCCACCCCAATCGGGGCCAATCAGGCCGGGCCGGCCGTGGGGAGGGGAGGGCGTGGGCAGGGTCAGCCAGGGGGAGGGGCCAGCCGGGGGGAGAGGCACCATCAGCGCTGTGGGCGGTTGGCCATATGGCCCCACCCCCTGGTCGAACTCCTGATCAAGGGGACAATTTGCATATTAGCCTCTTATTATATAGGATTGCAACCTCAACTTTTTTTTTCATTTCCATTGCATGAAATATTTTTTTGATACCTTAATTTTTAGTCTGTGTGTGTCTTTCTATCTGAAGTGAGTCTCTTGTAGATTGCATATGTATGGGATTTGTTTTCTTATCCATTCAGCCTCCATATGTATTTTGATTGGAGCATTTAAATAATTTACATTTAAAGTAATTATTGATAGGTATGTAGTTATTGCCATTTAATTATTCATATAGATGTTACATTTTCTTTCCTTCTTGTTCTTAAAGAATTCCCTTTAATATTTATTGTGATAGTTGTTTAGTGCTGATGAACTTCTTCAGCTTTTTCTTATCAGGGAAGCTTTTATCTCTGCTTTGATTCTAAATGATAGCTTTACTGAGTAAAGTAGTTTTGGGTATGGGTCTTTGTTTTTTATCACTTTTGATATTTCATGCCAAGATGTGAAGATTGATCACAACCACAACTTATGTGATCTCACTCATATGTGGAATCTAATGAATAAAATAAACTGAAGAACAAAATAGATCATGAGACTTGGAAGCATGCAATAGACTGACGAGTCTCAGAGGGAAGGTAGAGGTGGGGGGAGAGATTGGAGAGAGATTAACTGGGAACCTATATACATATACACTGAGTGGCCAGATTATTATGACCACCTGACGTTTGTAGGCAAATTAGCTATAATTTTGCGCTGAAGTTGCTAGAGGGCCAGACCATTATAAATAGGGAAGCAGGTAGTTTAGCACGACAGTAGAAGTGATTTTTTTCTGAAGATATGGGTAAACAACACAATTTAACAGCCTTTGAACATGGGATATATATATGTATGTGTGTGTATGTATATGTGTGTATATACATACTGAATATATATATATATACTGAATGACCAGATTATTATGACCACACCATCAGTACTTCGTTGGGCCACCTATTGCCTCCAATACTGTGACAATTCTTCTTGGCATTGACTCCACGAGATGTTGAAAGGTGATGCGAGGAATCTGACACCATGCCTGATGAATAGCACTGTCCAGTTCTGTGAGATTTGATAGTTGTGGAACCAGCTACCTGATGGCTCTTTTAACTTCGTCCCACAAATGCTCAATTGGATTGAGATCTGGTGATTGTGGGGGCCACCTAAGCAAGGTAAAGTCTCCCTCATGTTCTTGAAACCACTCCTGCACAATATGAGCACCGTGGCATGGC